>NC_133770.1:207074608-207369858 GCF_003597395.2 Chelonoidis abingdonii
GTGTGCTTAATTAAGTTAAACTGGTTTTAGTAACATGCCTGTGGCAAGTTTTCCAATACTGTAAGCTTATGTTTGTGTTTCTAAGAGCAAGACAGGCACAGGGGCACCAGTTTAATAATCTCGCCTAGGGCACCATAAATCCTAAGGATGGCCCTGCTTGTGTTACTTTGGAAATTAACAGTAGATTTTCTACCAGAACTGTGGCTGTTCCCAGTGATAGTCCAATGACCATTCAATAACATTGTTTAACTTCTGCTGGTTGAATCTTTAGTGCCTCCAAAGTTTTTGCCAATGTCATCCACGCCACAGCCAGAGAGGCGTCAACCACCGCAGAGACGACACTCCATTGAAAAAGAAACACCAACTAACGTGAGACAGTTCCTACCACCTTCAAAACAGAGCTCCAGATCACTTGTAAGTATCATGAGCATTGGCTGTAGTGTGACGAGGTTCAATAATTCCACAGTGGTGATAAGACAGAAGCTTTCTAAGACTTTAAACAACATTGAAACTTAGTTACATTGTGATTAGAGCTGGATGTAAAACAAAATCCCAAATTGAAATCAGTCCTGAATTTTTGGAGGAGTTTGGATCAAGATTAAATTTTCTGCCTCTCTGATGTTGTATTGAACCAAAACCCAAGGTTCAGATGTCCCAGAACTTGGAAAAGTATGGATCCTGATCTGAACTTGGTGGCTTGGACCCATCTCTAGTTTTTATTTCAACCTGTTTCAGAAAATAATATAGCTTCTACATAACAAATTAGGAGTTGCCTCCTTTCAAATGGAAAAGCAGCTAATCTATTTTCTCTTTGTTATTGGAGTATTTTAATTCACAGCTGAAGGAATGGATGGCTTTCTCTTCCTCCCTCGTAAAGAGTTAGTTTGGTTAAAGTCATAATGTGAGAGAAAAATCTTTGAAGAGTCCAACTCTTGGTGTGACCACATTGCATTGTTGAGGTCACTGAGGCATAAACTTGTTTTGCTCCTTGAAAAGAAAGTACAGTACATTTGATCAATTAGCTTTAATTGAGAACTGTTTTCCAACAGTGCCTAAGTGGCAAAGGGGACGGAATGCTGGCTCTTTTGTGCTGGCACAGCGTACTTTGCAACTTAATGTGAGAAACCTGGGTTCAGTTCCTGGTCTCTTGTTTTCTCTAGCAGCAGAAACTCCAAGTGTCCCTTTAAGGTAGTGTAGAGAGAGTGATAGGAGCCTTCAGTGGAAGGAATACTCACCAGTCCTCCACTTGACAGAGTGGCACTGATGGGCTTTGAAGTACTATTTATTTTTCTTTGGCCAAAGAGATGGTGGCTGTGGGGCAAGTCCTTCAGCGTGATGAGGTTGAAGTGTAATAACACAATAGTCTTCAGGGATACGGAGGATATTTTCCCCACTTCTCCACGAGAAAAAAATTAACTTTGTATCACATGCTTCTAACTTGAATACAGCTTGTGGTCCTGGGTGAATGGCATTCAGTAGTCTTAGCTCATTTTTCAAGGAACAGTAATGAACCCTGCAGAGTGTAGCACAACTAGAATTTTTTCTCCAAGTGTTTGTTTGGATTGTAACTTTTGGAACCTCTAACACTTAAGAGGAGAGTTCATGGATGAGGGCATGACCAACGTAAAAAGAATTTCATTACCACAATGTGCAGCAGTCGTATGTGGGACCACAAGATTTGTTTTCACGTAAGTATTCACAGGTAGAAATATGCAAAAGGAAAGAAGCTCTGTGTATCTTTTTGAGGTGTTGGCTGTTTTATACTTTCAGTATTTCTAAACAAATTACATCATGATATCGATCCAGCGCAAAACTTGGAGAACCTTGTGACTTAAAGAAGCCTAAATATGAGGTCATTGTTTTAAGTAGCTTGATTAAGTTTTTCACATGATTTATTTCAAATGATCATAAATATATCTTTCCTTCTGTATAAGCTATTGTGTGTGTGTGTGTGTGTGTGTGTGTGTGTGTGTGTGTGTGTGTGTGTGTGTGTGTGTGTGTGTGTGTGTGTGTGTGTGTGTGTGTAAACCAAAAGAGAAGAAGTCTAATTTCGCCTACCAAAATGAAACAACAACAAAAATAAGCAGCAGAAACTTCAAGCAAAGCAGCAAGGAAACATCTATTGGAGTCCTGCAGGGTCACATAAATGAGTGTTTCAGATCATGTTGGGACGGTTTATTTACTCCAAAGAACACTCTGTAATTCCTCACCCAACTTGTTCAACATGCTTTTGTGTATGAAGTGAAAAGGAAGAAAATTGATGTTGAAATGATATTCTTTTAATGCAGTCTGTTTTATGTGCGGCTGTTAAGTATATTTTTTATTCTTTGCAATAGCGCCCTCTGGAGGTGGGTAACTGATAAATCACTTGATCCTTTTGTTTTAATTCAATGGAAGGTTTTCAGTATTAGGGTATGGCTATACTTGAAATTTTGAAGTGTGAGTGTGGTCGGAGCACCACGTAAACCACATCCGCTATGGGTGTAGCTTGCAGCGCTGGGAACCGCGCTCCCAGCGCTGCAGCACTGATTATGCTGAGGCTTTACAGCGCTGTATCTTGCAGCGCTCATGGGGATGTTTTTTCACAGCCCTGAGCGCAAAAGTTGCAGTGCTGTAAAGTGCCAGTGTAGCCATACCCTAAGTCTAACAGTAACCTAACCAGCTCCTGCACCCTGACATGGAATTCTTCATCACTCATACAAGCTGGCATCTCTTATTTTCTAAACCAGACACTGCATTTGTGATACTGCAGTTCCTTGAGTGGAAGCCGCTAGATAAATGAAAAAAATGCTTTACTTTTCATTTGACTGCACATTTCTTCATCCTTTCCTCCAAGATTGATGGAGTTTCAAATTCTTATCTGCTCCAGTGACAGCAATTTCCCTTCAAGGTGAAAGAGCTTGTTGTTAAATACCCATCAGTGCCAAAGAAAAAAGGCCATTGCTACAGTTTCTGAGCAGGATTAGCGGGCAACTGGTCTGTTTTGCATACTAAATAGGATTTTGTGAACAGACATCTCAGCATACCAATTAGTGCTAAAGTAAGAGGAGTGGGGAGAAACAAACTTGGAAGAATTCCAAACATAACCCTTTTTCATGTCAGCATATCAATGGTACATGAGAAGTTGCAGAAACTGCAGCTGGAGAGTTCACTATTTTCCCTGAGTTGGCCTTGTGGTGTACCTACCAAAGTCACCCAGCTTGGTACCTAATCAGTAAGATACAGTGAGTGTACTGAGGTGTACATGTGAAAGCCTTGATAATTTTTCTTATTTTCATGATCCAGAATCCCTACTAACTATTTCATTCATGTTTAGCATTACCTATTCTGCTTCCTGTCTATTGTTCAGGTTCCTAGGATAATCAGTTTTCTTCCAAGGACGACTTTCAGACCATTTTTTTCAACCATACAAACAGCTTCTCTGTTCAGCTCTCATCCCTTTGAAGCAGCCCTGGTTGGAGTGGCAAAGGCTATGTATTATCTGTGTGACAGAGCTTTTACCAGCAGGTGGAAACCCCCAAAGGTTTGCCTCTTTATGCTGGCTTTGGAAATTATCTTTACAAGCACATGCCTTCTAGGGGGAGCACTTCCTAAACTGTGGCAGCTTAGGTTGGCACACTACTCCTGACTGAGATTGATTTCAGTGTTTGTAGAATACTTGTGTGTGCTTAGATCCTTCAGTCACCTCATGGGAAAAAGAAATCAATTGTGAAAGGACACCAAATTAAAAATGCATCATATTATCATCAGTGGAACAAGTTTTCCAAATCTTAAATGTACAGCACATGAAGATCCGCCGACCTTCACAAGCAAAACCACTGTGATAGTTGGATTGTGTTGAAAAGATAAAGCTGCTTGTTGCTTTAACAGGACATACAGTATCATGGAATAGAATGGCATTTCTAAGCCAAATATTACTTAAAACCCTAACAATGATTTTAGTCTTTGATGCACTTAAGTATCAGAAGTATCCAGCATGATCAGTAGTTGGCTTGCACCAGGTTAGGTCAACCAGTTGAGAAGAAAATAATTCCCCAAAACCATTTTTGGAACTGAACAGGGACCAAAAATTTTTAAGGTTCTGAAATTTGGTGGGGTTTTTCCCCTCCCATTTCTGGTCCCAACCAGAAAATATGGCAAGACTATCTGTAGACTAGAGATACTAACTGAGTATTCCAGACTAGTTAGGCATAGACTTTAGAGTGCCTAACTTAATCTGAATTGCATAACTTTTGTATTTCACCCAGCACTTGGATATACAGTACTTCCTTGCTGTGACGCTTTTGAATGCATAGTAGTAACTTGTAATGCAAAGTTTTACAACACATTGGGTATAATAAATACATTAATATGAAACATGCACTGTTTATGCATAATCAGCAAGAGCTCTTAGGTGAGGATATATTGAAAATAATCTACAAAACACTTATTTCATATTATGGATATGTAATTCAGACTACATGTTATTCTTGATATAAATTCACCACACTTACACTGTAATAGCTCAGATTGAGCCCTTGTTATGCTGTGACTGCATAGTCAAAATGTTAACCAAATTCTTTACAAGTTCATTAACTTTTTAAGTACAGAATAGTATCTTTTTAACATGCCTTATTTTTCCCATTTAAAAATAACCACACTAAACTCTCTTTAAGATTAATTGATGATTGGATTCAAATCCAGAAAAACAAAGAAATTCAGAAGCCAGGTTCTGTCCTTAACACACTCCGCTGAGCGTAGGTATTGCAGAGGACTTAGGACATTACACACACTACCATATGCAGCCCCTATGACATGAACAAGGATTATGGATAGGAGTTAAAGGTAAAACTCTAAAATGTTACTGTTTTTGTAAACTTTAGTCAGTGGTTAGTGTAATTGTGATTAGCTTAATTTAAAGACAGCTAATGTTGAAATTAAAGATTTGGCATGTACTTATTTTTATTCTGAGAAGGAAAAAAAATTAAACATTCTTCAGAAATCAGTGTATCATTTAACTTTTGTTTAATGTTGCATTAAAGCTTTGTTGTCCTTGTGTAATTGCTGGAATTAAAACATTAACATTTAAACAAGTGAACATTTTCCATGTTCCCCCTTTTGCCTGCTGGCTATTCACACAAGTTTTAATGAAGATTAATTTTGATGGTTGCAAGAACAGATCCACATCATTCTTCTGCTACTTAGTAAACACCTAAAGTATTAGTTCTACAGAAACAAATTTTTATTGATAAAGCATCTTAAGAGATTAAAGAAACATATTAAAGAGGCTAAACTTTAAAAGTTGAATCGTATATTTATCATGTCACTAAATATGCAACAAATTAGTGTTTAAATATTCATCATAATGAAAAATTTGTTGTCTAAGGGAAGAATTAAATGGGATACTTGATTATATTAAAGGAAAAATATCCCTCCTGTGAGGAAATAGCTTTCTAAAAGACTGAAAACTGTGATTGATCAAAAGCATTCAGTAAATCTCACTTGCCACAAACACCATCCTGACATCCCATTCTGTGGAAAATAGGTTTCTCATTGGCATCACCTGCCCCACATTCTCTCACTCATTTTTCTTCCTTTCCATCCCTCCCAAAGCATTGTTGATATCTAATAGTGCTGTCATCATAAGGATCTAAAATACAATACTGACAGCTAGCTGCTGGTTACGTGGAAGTTTGCTGCTAATGAAATGACGGATTTTGTATGTTCATGGAGTTTTACACCTCTTAGAGGAAATCTCATTTGGGTTTGATAGAGTTTCGTTCTTCCAGAAAACTAAGTGTCACCAGTAAGAACATACCCCAGAGATTTGGCTTGTCTATGAAAACCAAAATTAACTCAATTTTAGCTTTTTGTGGGTACCTTAAACAGGGTGAATTTTCTTTATGTTCCTTTTCTAGGTAGATAAGACAACAGTTCTTTAAAATATAGTGGTTCCTAAATGCTAATGTTTGCCAGGTCTGCAACAGAGATCAAAATATTTTCTCTCTAACTGAAAGTCAGAACAGAATTTTAAGACTATCTGTCTAAATTGAGCACTCTGATTTATAAATTAGATTTCCAAGCTATCCGTAGAGTGCTGTCATCAGTTTCTTTGTGTGTACAGAGGAGATTTCCTGTATTTATTCAGAGAACATTAAATTTCTATGTCACTTTGGCACCATAGCTCCTCTGGGCTAAGTGAACAGGTGCACTAAGCAAAAAGTGATGGGAATTCCCAGAGCAATTCTGTCTTTCTGTTAGAACCATGCAATCAACCTCAGGGCTGGATTACAAATGGGAATGAGGCTTTTTATTCTGTGGTACCAAAGTTAGAGGCCATATGCTCAGGGTTGTTGTTCTCTTAAATGCACTAGCACAGAGTGTATGGACATTTCACAGATGGGCAGTAGTTCCATCATTAGTGGCCTGGGTGTAATTCCTTGCTAGTAAGAACACAACAATGGATTAACTGTTTTGCTCAAACTTTATATTTTAAGATTATTTTAATAAAGTTTAAATTGACAGTGTTATCATCCTGGAGGGAAGGAAGGCTGTGTGTATTAACTGCATATAATACATTTTCTATTGTTTTGGTCTAGATTTTGTTCACAGGCTCTAATTATAACCGTGATTACCAATGTATGGTACCACTGAATAAAAATTCTTTTGGAGGTGGCTACTAACCGCTTTCTTCAGCTACTCTGGGCACCACAAAGTCTCAGAGAAGCTGCTTGTCTTTAAGAAACATACTATCAAAGGGAACAGTGCCAAGAAATATCTTTTACACCTATGTATCAAATCATCTTGTGTTCTTTCAGATTATAAAATTGAATTGTAAATGGCTAAAACAAATATTCATAATAAATCAAATCAGTGGAAACAGGTGTCAGATGATATAAGTGCTCATAGAAAAAATTGCACTAATCAGTCTCTTAGTTGTTATGAAACTCGTGATGCCCATGGATCAGGCAGTGCTATTCCGTTTTGGGGTTGTGAAATCTTTTCTTTGAAGTTACTAACTAGGTGACTGGCTTTCTAGGCGGAAATCTTGAAAAGATGATGGGTTACATTATAATGTAGATTTTTGGCTTCCAGGAGGAATTTTGTTACCCAGTGGAATGTCTGGCTCTGACAGTTGAGGAAGTCATGCACATTCGTCAGGTGCTGGTGAAAGCGGAGCTGGAAAAGTACCAGCAGTATAAAGATGTCTACACTGCCCTCAAAAAAGGAAAGGTATGCTTGTTTCAGCTGATCCACTGAGAGCTGTTAGGGAAGGAGGTGAATCACACAGATTTCTAGTCAGTGAAAGAATAGCAGTTGGAACCAGAATTCAGGTGCCAGATTTTTATTAGTAATTGACCAGTCTGACTTTCAATTTATATTGGAGAAACTAAACTAAACTAATCTTTCCCTACATGAAGTAACAGATGAGCCAGTTTCCTTGGTTTATATATGGAAACGTCAAAAATTAGTATTGAAATATCACATTTGTGATTTGTGTTTGACCGTCCATAAAGACGCAGTAGCGTTTACAGTAGTTGTTACACTCTCTCTCTCACTATTTTTTAGCTTAAGTTTAATAAAACATCCTTCCCCCATCACTCCCCTAGACCAGTGGTTCCCAAACGTGTTCCACTGCTTGTGCAGGGAAAGCCCCTGGTGGGCTGGGCTGGTTTGTGTACCTGCTGCGTCCACACGTTCGGCCGATTGCAGCTCCCAGTGGCCGCGGTTCACTGCTCCAGGCCAATGGGAGCTGCTGAAAGCGGCTGCTCCCAGTGGCTGCGGTTCGCTGCTCCAGGCCTATGGGAGCTGCTGGGAGTGGCTGCTCCCAGTGCCCGCGGTTTGCTGCTCCAGGCCTATGGGAGCTGCTGGAAGCGGCTCCTCGGCCCGTGGCGCTAGACATACACACAGCCATGCTACTTCATATTTTTTTCTGGAGAGACCAGAACTACAGGTAAAATAGGATATAATAAAAGTTTTACAATATAAAATATATATTTTTTTAATTCCCATTGAAATCAGTGGAAGCTGTCAAACCAAGTCCAGTTCCCATCTCTGAATGGACACCAGTCTGTTGTGAGTGGACCCAGCTGCTGACTCCCACATGCTTCTAAGTGCTTTGGGTCTGGATAGTGTCTGATCACTGTTCCTAGCCCTGGGTTTCTCAAGCATGCTCCCAAGTGCAGACCCCATGTCTGCTACCCCTCTTGGGAACTGGGACCCCATTTGGACCCTACAACCAGTGACGCAGCCTTACCAAGTTCCAAATTGTTACATATGTTCCACCTCTCTCTGGGTTCTTTCAGCTTCCTGATTTGCCCCTTGAGGGACAACATGGCAGGCAAACAAGGAACACAGGCTTAGGAAAGGGATTTCTTAACCACAGACACTTTACTCTTAACAAACCACATGAGCGACTTACAGATGTTTGAAAAAACAAAATCCTGAATACAGCCCTCAGTCTGATCTCATCCTTCCTGTGAATACAGGGTTTGGTCAGCATCCCTAGGCCGAGCAGCTGGTCCTGCCTTCTCTATCCTTAATGTGTTCTCCTGGCATGTAGCAACAGGGCCAACTCCAGGGTTTTTTGCCACCCCAAGCAGCAAAAAGAAAAAAAAAGCCGCAATCACGCTCTGCAGCTCTACCACTGCCAATTCAGTCTTCGGCGGCAATTCAGTGGCTGGTTCTTCACTCTGAGAGGGAGTGAATGACCCGCTGCTGAATTGCCGCCGAAGATCCGGACGTGTCGCCCCTCACTGTTGGCCGCCCCAAGCAGCTGCTTGCTGGGCTGGTGCCTGGAGCTGGCCCTGTGTAGCAGTAGACAGTTCCTTCACATAGAGTATTCCCACTTAAATAACCCCTTTGGTTAGGTCCTGTCCCTTCCCCACATCCAACCCCCACCATGTCTCCGCTTCTGTGCAGATAATCTTTCTTCTTATGGTTGGGATGGCAGTCGAAAGAAACAGCACTGCTGTTTATCAGATATAGTCATTATACTAGGTCTGAAGCCCCCACTACAAAATGGGTGCTCTAATCCACATTGGAGATTGCAATACAACATGAGAGTTGAACTCCAACATGAAGATTACAGTATAAAGTGGAGCTCTGGAAACAAAATGGTACCCACAAAACAAGACAGGGTTCACAACTAGACCCAGAGCCCCCAGTCTGTCACAGAAACTTTCCCTGTATAAAGAGTGTGGAACCAAGGTCCTTATATATGAAAGAAACAATGAGATATGTCAACAATTTCTTCTATTCTAAATAAATTAAAGTGGGTGAGGAATTTTTTTCCCCCTTTGCCTGGCTGAATTGTATGTTCCGAGTTTTAAAGCAAGTGGGATTATTTTAAGGCTCCATTGTCCTCCAGAGGTAAGCAGGATGCATTAATCTCACACTCTTGGGGGTTTTTTTTGAGCCTTAGGCATGACATGCAAAGGCTCATGAGTAACAAGCTAAAAGAAATTTAAAGCTTCTGGGAAATCATGCATCATGTGACCCAGGGGGATTTAATATGAGAGCACCCATCTGCCGGTGTATTTTTCTTCCATAGATTACAGATCACTAAAAAAAAACTACAGTATCTCCTTTTCCTCCCCTGGGCTCCTGTACATTAAACTCATCAAATAACTCCATCCCAACTTCAGTCTGTACATCTTCACCGAAGTCCAAGTTAGAAGCATGCAATTTTATTTCCAGGTCTGTACTGCTAACGTTGCAGTCTCTTCTGTTTTCAATTTCTTTAGCTCTGTTTCTGTTGTCGAACAAGGAGGTTTTCTTTCTTCACCTGGTCCTACACCTGTCAGTTTTGTAAGAGGTGAGTTTTTGCTCAGAGTGAAATACTTGGATTCATACCTCACTGGTTTCTATTTTAATTCACAGTGTTATTTGGTTTTGGTTTTGAAGTGTAGTTATGGTCAGAAAAATGACTGTAAAAATGGCTCTTCCTTATTCAACATATCTGCTCCCTTAATATATTCAGGTTCAGAGCAGCTCAGGTTTTAGAGTAAAACAGTAACAGTGCTCCTCTGTTAGCCCAGCAGAGCCCATATGGGTATGAGGCAATGAGATAGATTCTACAGAATCCTCATTACTGGGGGGTGACGTGTGAACTCGAAAGCACAAAGAGAATTTCAGATTCCATTTGAGTTGGTAGTACTGGCTGTTGGGGAAAAAATGTTTACTTGTAAACTGAGCAAACTTTAAGGTGATAGTCAATAAGGCAGTAAATATGCAACCCTATGCACCCAACAGTCTTACTTAAATAACATTTCTTTCCACTGAATGATTCAGACTTTTACTTTTCTACACAGGCCTGTATGTTCACAGTGTTGCAAAAAGGTAAGTTCAGGAACCTACCGTTTGTTCCTTTCAGAAACGCTATCTCTTTGGTAATGACACTTCATACTGTCATTCTCCTGCTCTTGTAACAGATGCGGTTGCCATCAAAGCCATACTCCACCCTTCCTATCTTCTCTCTGGGACCTTCTGCTTTGCAGAGAGGAGACAGTTTTATGAGACCAGAAAAACCCTCCACCAGTCACCACCGGCCACTTAGGAGCATGCCTAGGTAAGAGACATTCCTACTTCAGCTGTGCTGCTGGTCGCAGCTCCTCATAAGATCTTCTCAGTCTCTTAGTTGCTAATGAGACATTATCTACTAGGCTCTGTTTTTGTAGTTTAATTTTCCAATGTTTGTCATATCTTTTTAGAGACCCAGAGATAAATGTCTTTCCTTACCAATTTCATTTTTAATTGGATAAAGATTGAAGGTTTTCCTTAAATTTCTAGTGGAACAAAACCCATCCTGATTACTTTTCATTCACTACTTAGTAAATATAAACTATATTTACTTATATAAGACTTGCTAACATAGTATTTAAAACGTGCTCTGTCCCCTGTCTATACTATAGCTGATAATGATAGTAATATCAGTACAGCTGATAAATATTCTCACATTTTTTTTCTAGTGTAGATGGATCCTTAGAAGAAAAATCTATCTGTTCTTGGTAACTGAATAGGGAAATTCTCCCTTATTAGACAATGACTTACACATGCAGAGGTGAAAGTAAGCCAGTATGGTGTACCGGCAAGAGCCAGTACATCAGACTAGACTGGCTTCCCCAGGCTGGTGATTTAAAGGGCCCAGGGCCCTTTAAATCGCCTCCTGAGCCTTGCTGCCGGAGCCCTGGGGTAACAGTGGCAGGGCTTCATCGGCGATTTAAAGGACCCAGTGAGCCGCTGCAGTAACAGCTGCCAGAGCCCTGGGCCCTTTAATTCGCCCCTAAGCCCCGGGGCTCCAGCCACCTCTGCAGCTGGTAGCTCTGGGGATGATTTAAAAGGCCTGCGGATTTAAAGGCCCTGCCTCATCCAGTTGAGGCCATGCCCCCTGCTCAGGATTCCGGCGTACTGGTAAGTCCTTTAAGTTACTTTCACCCCTGTACACATGTCAGACTCTTTCTACGCTCTAGTCATAGGTTTGTTTCATTTTAGCTTTGGCAATAAATTATCTTCTTCTTCGAGTGCTTGCTCATATTGATTCCAATTAGGTGTGCGCATGCCACGTGCACACTTGTCGGAAGATTTTTACCATAGCAACACTCGGTGGGTTGGCTGGGCGCCCCCTGGAGTGGCGCCAGTATGGCGCTGCATATATACCCCCCCGACCCAATGGCCCTTCAGTTCCTTCTTACCGCCCGTGTCGGTCGTTGGAACAGTGGAGCGCGGCTTAGCTGATCTCCACCTCCCTAGCTACTCGTAGTTCTTTTATTAATTCTCGTGTATATAGTTGTAAATTCTATAGTTATAGTTAGTTTTATTCATTCTTTGTTATAGTTAGTGTATATAGTTGACAGGGGTTCGGGGATTAGCCCCTGCCCCGCACCCGGTACCGGGCTTCAAACCGTGCTCGACCTGCCACAGGCCGATGCCAATGGGAGATCCCCACGACTCTTGCCTTAAGTGCCCCAGGGAATCCCACCTCTTGGATAAGTGTCGGATCTGTAAGGCCTTTAAGCCCAGGATGAAGAAGGAGTGGGACTTTCATCTGAAACAGCTCCTGATGGAGGCAGCTCTTACTCCTCCGCCCTCGCCACCGAGCGCTGGACAGTCCGTATCAAGCAGAAGTGTCTCCTCGGCACCAGATCGAGCCGGTACCGCTAAGGCCCCTCGGCACCGTCGTCTGCTCGACACCGTTCCCTCTCTCCTCGGGTTAAGAAGCATAAGACTCCTGCGGCTTCCGTGCCACCTGCACCGCAGTTGGAGCACCCACCTAAGTCGGACCGCCTGGCACCGACACCTGCCACGGCACCAACAGCTTTGGCACCGTCGATTCTGGTCCCGCAAGGGCCGTCAAGTCCGGCACCTGAAAGCTCCCTGGCGCACGCCGGGGTTAAGCTCACAATTGCCTCCACGCTGGAGACCTTTTCTACGGAGAGGGAGCTGATCGCCCTGACGGAGTCCGCGCTGCCTCAACCCCTGGCACCGCCGGTGAGGGTCATTCAATCGATAGGCAAGCCTGCCCTTCTGAGGCCACCCTCCGTCGGCACCATCAGGAGGCACCATTCACAATCACGGTCCCGTCGCCGATCCCGGTCCCGTCGCTAATCCCGGTCCCGATGCGGCTCGCAGTCCCGGCACCGCTCTCCATCTCAGTACCGGTCGCACTCGCGGCACCGCTCAGCATCCCGTTCGCCGGCCTGCTACTCTCGGCACCGATCCAGCTCCCAGTACCATTCCCGGCACCGCATCTCTCACAGCCACTCTAGACGTCGAGCCTCCAGATCCTGGTCGACCTCCCGGCACCACTCCAGTTGCAGGTCCTGGTCTCGTTCCCAGTACCGGTATGGCAACCGGTACCGCTCTCCGGTGCCACACAGGGAAAGGTCGTTTAGAGATCAAGACCCTTCCCAGGGGTTTTCAGCGCCTCTTTGGCCATCTCGTCACACATCTGTGTCTTCTCACGCGGACAGTGCTTCCTATGCACAGGATCGTGACTTAAATGTGCCCGGCCGTGTCTTTCAGGAGACCCAGACCCAGGAACAGGGACCCCATCAGTGGTCATTCTGGACACCTTGGGCATACCATCAAGCCCAAAGTGTGCCTCCAATGCCATCCCGCTCCGCACCATCGGAACACCGGGTACCGGAGGCAACAGTCAGCCGCCCCCCTCCCGCAGGTACAGAGGAGGCTCTCATTCAGCCGGCAGTGTCTCAAGTTCCACCCGAGACTGACATTGCTCAAGAACAGGAGCCCACGCAGGACCCTCTTGTCCTGGGCCTTTCCTCTTCCTCCTCTCCAGATGAACTGGTGGCAGGGACATCCTCCTCAGGCCCTCCTCCAATTGACCTGCGGGCACATCAGGACCTCCTGAGGAGGGGTGGCCTGGAGATAGAGGACCCGGTAGTGGATATCCTGTCAGCTGACACCCCCACAAGAGTGGTCTTGCCGTTTATCTGTACGATACAAGCAAACGCTGATACCATCTGGCAATCTCCAGCATCTATTATGCCCACGGCCAGGGGAGTTGAGCGGAAGTACATGGTACCCTCTAAGCGGTGTGAGTACCTGTACGTGCACCCTCCTCCCTGGTCCCTTGTCGTGCAATCAGTCAATGAAAGGGAACGCCATGGCCTGTAAGCTCCTGCTGCAAAATCAAAGAAGGCTAGGCGCATTGACTTATTGGGCTCCAAGGTATACTCTACTGGGGGCCTCCAACTCAGAGTGGCAAACCAGCAAGTCCTGCTCAGCCAGTACAATTACAACACCTGGACGGCGGTGGAGAAATTCAAGGAGTTCATTCCCCAAGACTCCCGCCCAGACTTTGCTGCCCTTTTGGAGGAAGGGAAGAAGGTGGCGAGAACTTCTCTCCAGGCCTCCCTGGATAACGCTGACTCCGCAGCCAGGACCGTGGCTTCCGGTGTCGCCATGAGGCGGATATCATGGCTTCAGGTCTCAGGCCTTCCACCTGAGTTACAAACCACCATACAGGACCTGCCCTTTGATGGTCAAGGCCTAGTCTCTGAAAAGACTGACCCCAGGCTGCAGAGTCTTAAGGACAACAGAGTCATCATGCACTCCCTCGGGATGCACACCCCGGTGACTCAGCGCAGGTCCTTCCGTCACCAGCCTCACCGCCCTTATCCCCCGCCTAGACCAAGACAGGACTTCGGCTGAGGACGCGGCCGAGGCAATCTTAGACGGCGGTCTGGACCCCAAGAGGGCCAGAATCAAGGTCCCTCCAAACCACCTATGGGGCCAAAGCCAAACTTCTGAAAGTGTGCCCAAGGACGGCATACCAGTTCCTTTCCAGGATCCTTTACCTCCCTTTTCCAACCACCTCTCCTTTTTCCTTCCTGCGTGGTCCCAGCTAACTTCAGATCATTGGGTCCTACGCACGGTGGAACTTGGGTACCACCTCTAGTTTATTTTGCCCCCGCCTTTCCACCCCCCACCCTCGTCCCTCTTCAGGGACCTCTCTCACAAGCAATTCCTCTTACAAGAGGTGCGCACGCTCCTTACCATGGGAGCCATAGAGGAAGTACCAGAAGACGAAAGGGGGAAGAGGTTCTACTCCCGCTATTTCCTAATCCCCAAGGCAAAGGGAGGTCTCAGACCTATCCTAGACCTGCAAGAACTCAACAAGTTCATGATAAAGTTGAAGTTCCGCATGGTATCCTTGGGGACCATCATCGGATCCCGGAGACTGGTATGCCGCCTCGATATGAAGGACGCGTATTTTCACATCGCCATTTATCCTCCACACAGGCGGTACCTCGATTTGTAGCTGACCGTCAGCGTTTCCAGTTTACGGTCCTACCATTTGGCCTCTCTACAGCACCGAGAGTATTCACAAAGTGCATGGCTGTAGTCGCCGCCTCCCTCCACTGCCGCCGGATACACGTCTTTCCGTATCTCGACGATTGGCTCATCAGAGGGACCTCCGAGACACAAGTCAACCATCATGTAGGCATTGTCGAGGTCCTATTCATACGTCTAGGCCTGATGATCAATACAGACAAATCCACTCTGGTTCCCACACAGAGGATAGACTTCATTGGGGCCATCCTGGACTCCAATCTCACCAGAGCCTGCTTACCACCAACTCAGTTTCAGG
This sequence comes from Chelonoidis abingdonii, assembly GCF_003597395.2. Taxonomy (NCBI): domain Eukaryota; kingdom Metazoa; phylum Chordata; order Testudines; family Testudinidae; genus Chelonoidis; species Chelonoidis abingdonii. The sequence continues at coordinate 207,089,703 of NC_133770.1, forward strand.
CGATGGTAACAATTATCCAAAGCCTACAAAACTTCCCAACAACTTCGGCTCGCACTCGTCTCGGCCTGTTGGGTCACAGGGCTGCCTGCACGTTCATGACCAAACACGCCAGGCTACGCCTCCATCCCCTCCAATCTTGGCTCAACTCGGTATCCCACCCGGGCAGAGACGCCATAGACATGATAGTCACCATTCTCCCAAGCATCCTAGGCTCCCTCGACTGGTGGCTGACGCCCTACCTGGTGTGTGCAGGGATGCCGTTCCACCCACCCCAGCCTTCCATGGCCCTTACAACGGACCCCTCATCTCTCGGCTGGGGTGCCCACCTTTGACATCTTCGCACTCAAGGCCTTTGGTTATCTCAGGAGCTGGCCTTGCACATCAATGTCCGAGAGCTGAGGGCAGTCTGCCTTGCGTCCCAGGCATTTCAACAGCACTTACAAGGCCGCTGTGTCTCAGTGTTCACAGACAACACAACGGCCATGTATTACATAAACAAGCAGGGAGCGGCACAGTCCTCCGCCCTTTGTCAGGAAGCCATCCAGCTTTGGGATTTCTGTATAGCCCACTCGATAGACCTGGTAGCATCTTTTCTCCCAGGTGTTCGGAACATTCTGATGGATCGACTCAGCAGATCCTTCCTGTCTCACAAGTGGTCTATTCGTCCAGACATTATTGATTCCGTTTTCCAGAAGGGGGGCTTTCCCCATATAGAGCTCTTTGCTTCCCGCGAGAACAAGAAATGCCAGATGTTCTGCTCCTTCCAAGGCCTCTCCCCGGGCTCGATCTCAGACGCTTTCCTGATGCCGTGGACGAGCCAACTGCTTTACGCCTTTCCATTGTTCCCGCTGGTTCATAGGGTCCTGATAAAGCTCCGCAGGGACAGAGCTCACTTGATCATGATTGCTCCAGCGTGGCCAGGCAGCACTGGAACACAATGCTGCTCAACCTGTTGATAGCCAACCCAATACCCTACCTCTTCACCCAGACCTCATAACTCAGGACCACGGCAGACTTCGCCACCCAGACCTGCAGTCCCTTCACCTCACAGCATGGCTGCTGCATGGTTAAACCAGTCCAAGTTACATTGCTCTGCCTCACTACAACAGGTACTCCTGGGTAGCAGGAAACCTTCCACTCGGTCAACGTATCTGGCCAAGTGGAAGCGTTTCTCCTGCTGGTGCGAAACGCAGAATGTCACTCCCACCGAGGCCTCAATCCCCACCATCTTGGACTACCTCTGGTATCTCAAACAGCAGGGCCTAGCAATATCATCATTGAGGGTGCACTAGGCGGCCATCTCTACCTTCCACCCAGGGGAGAGTGGCCACTCCATGTTCTCGCACCCTATGGTTTCTAGATTCCTCAAGGGCTTGGAGCACCTATACTCCCAAGTATGACACCCCGCCCCAACCTGGGACCTCAACCTGGTTCTAACCAGACTCATGTCTGCCCCATTCGAGCTGATAGCAACCTGCTTGCTACTATACCTGTTCTGGAAGACAGCGTTCCTCGTAGACATTACATTGGTCAGACGAGTCTCCGAGCTTCGGGCTCTCACGGTAAACCCACCGTATACTGTGTTTCACAAGGACAAGGTGCAGTTGCGACCACACCCGGCGTTCCTTCCTACAGTGGTTTCGGCCTTTCATGTAAACCAGGACATCTTCCTTCCGGTCTTCTTCCCGAAGCCACATTCATCACGACGGGAGCCACAATTGCACACCCTAGACGTCCGTAGAGCGCTCGGATTTTATATCGAGTGCACAAAACCCTTTCGTAAAACGCCCCAACTTTTCGTCGCGGTGGCAGACCAAATGAAGGGCCTACCTGTCTCCTCCCAGAGAATCTCATTTTGGGTGACGGCGTGCATCCGTACTTGTTATGACTTGGCTCATGTTCCCTCAAGCCACCTCACCGCTCATTCTACCAGAGCTCAGGCTTCATCTGCTGCCTTCCTGGCTCATGTACTCATCCAGGAGATATGTCTCGCAGCTACCTGGTCCTCGGTCCACACCTTTGCTTCTCATTATGCTCTGGTTCAACAGTCCAGAGATGATGCAGCCTTTGGCTTAGCAGTTTTGCATTCTGCAACATCTCACTCCGACCCCACCGCCTAGGTAAGGCTTGGGAATCACCTAACTGGAATCAATATGAACAAGCACTCGAAGAAGAAAAGACGGTTACTCACCTTTGTAACTGTTGTTCTTCGAGATGTGTTGCTCATATCAATTCCAAACCCGCCCTCCTTCCCCTCTGTCGGAGTAGCCAGCAAGAAGGAACTGAAGGGCCATTGGGTTGGCAGGGGTATATATCCAGCGCCACTCCAGGGGGCGCCCAGCCGACTCACCGAGTGTTGCTAGTGTAAAAATCTTCCGACGAGCGTGCACGTGGCACGCGCGCACCTAATTGGAATGGATATGAGCAACACATCTCGAAGAACAACAGTTACAAAGGTGAGTAACCGTCTTTTTGGTTTTACATTTTGAACACAGGTTGCTATTAAAGCTAATCCCAGAAATAACATTTGAATCAGATCAGGATGTAGATCCATGGACCCCTCTCTGTGTGCAAGTCTGTCTTTAAGACCCATTTCTGCCAGGGTGTCTACATGCAAATTAGCCAAATTAAGACATCCATGTAGTCATTAATACAATTCTCTTTGCCAAATCATGCTTTACACTAGCCTTCACTGAACAACCATGTAATCTTACTGATGTGTCTTCCCATCTCCATCCTTTCCTTACTGCTTTTTTGCACCCTCATTAAGTGGGGGACAGCAAGACTTGGGACAGGAATAGTGTATTCTTTCTCTTTGGGAGGTGTCTCCATTGGTGTCCAAAGCTGTGCTGAATGTAAATAATGATAATGAGTAAGGGACGGTTTCTTTGTTTTTCAGGTTGTCCACAAAGTCAAAGTCTATGGATAAATCAAATGAAGATCTACAGTTTCCCAAAGAGTTAATGGAGGACTGGAGCACTATGGAGGTGTGTGTGGACTGCAAAAAGTTTATTTCAGAAATCATCAGCTCAAGCCAGCGCAGCCTCTCTCTGGCCAACAAACGAGCTAGGTTAAAAAGGAAAACACAGTCGTTCTACGTGGCATCACCAGGCACCTCTGAATACTGCCCTTCTGAGAGAACTATCAATGAGATCTGAGTCTTGTGCCTTTTTCTTTGCTTTTGTCTTCATGAGGTCAGCATCCGTGAGAAAGATCACTGAAACTGTCCTTCCCTTCGTTTTATTTTATGAGCTTGAATTTGCATTAGATCACAGGGTTTGCTACTCTATGGTTTCCACAGACTCTACATTCATCTCTCTAGATAATGATATGTAACAGGTCAGCCAATAACTCATTTGCACTGAAAGGAAACAATAGTTTGAAAATGTTGCCTTTGTGTGTGCGCGCGCGTTGTGCAGGTAGAAAGCTTTACCTTGCATTCAGTTTTTTATCATTCCTTGAATTGTTTTCAGGTCAAGAGCTGAACTGTATTCCTAAAGGAGAACCAAATCTATCACAGGTGTCAATGTTAGCACAATTGTAAGCAGTAAGTCATATTGGCATTACCAACCTGATAGTGTTCATGTTCTAGTTTATATGGCACATGGAGCCATGGTGTACACCAGAAACCTAGTGTGGACTGTTGGTCTCATTGTCTCAGAGCACAAAACCTAAAAGGTTTCGCTCGTGCTATCAACATTCTTTCTTTCAACTGTTGTTACTGCCAGAGGCGGCTCTGTTTTTTGCTGCCTCAAGCATGGCAATCAGGCGGTCTTCGGCAGCGTTTCTGCGGGAGGTCCGCCCCGGTCACACGGATTCAGCGGCAGTTCTGCAGGAGGTCCACCGGTCCTGCACCTTCAGCGTACCCGCCACCGAAACTGCAGAACCGGCGGACCTCCTGCAGAAAAACCGCAAAAGACTGTCTGACTGCCTCCCTCACAGCAACCGGCAGGCCGCCCCCTGCGGCTTGCTGCCCCAGGCACATACTTGGAGCACTGGTGCCTGGAGCCGCCCCTGGTTACTGCTCTGAGATCATGGTTCATTGTGGAACTTGGTAATGTCTGTGTTCTAGTGCAAAATATCTGAATAGGCTGTATGCCCAAATGGGGGGCGATTTTCCCTGAGCTGCTGTACTTCTAACCCCCAGTGTAATAAGTATCTCCTGTACAGGCAGGAGTAGTTTATTCCTTATCTTGAATGTACTGTGATAATTCTATTTGGTAGTAGTAGTTTTAGCAGTAGATAGAGCTGTGCACTCGATGGGGAGGGTGGGAAATGAGAGGCTTCTAAGTTTAACTGAATTCCTGTAAAGTATGTAACATGGTTACCCAAAGAGGAAGTATGGGTAATATGTATATTTGTATTATAGTGGAACATACAAGCACTGCTATAATTAAAAGTTTGGGAGCATATCCATTATAAATCCCATTTTTTCGAGGGTTTATAATTTGGCTGTAAAATTTAGGATCCTGATGAAATTTGGGACAACAGAGTCTCAGATTAGGAGCACCTTGTTTTGCTTTTTAACAAACTTACAGAAGAAAAAAGTCTAGCTGTTAAGTTTCAGTAATGTTACAATATTAACAAACACCACATGCTTTTTGCTCTTTTTTTATATATTCAAATGTTTTGTTTTTAAAGCAGTTAAAACATAATTAGAGTTTAGTCCATAATATGGAGATAGGTCATTTTGGTATTTAAAAATGTTAACACAACCAAGTTACTAATACTTGAAAATCAACTACTGTGCATACACAGTAACTTTTTCATAACATTTTCATACCCAGATCGATATTTAATATCAGTGCAGTGCTGTATTATATACTATCAGAGTAGGAAAGATTCAGATCTATTTATTAACATTTCACTACTAGAGATTGATGAGAGATACCTCAGAACTGCTCCAAAGGACAGGGTTTTCGTAATACAATTAAGGTTGATCTGTTTTCAAACTCTAAATACATATTACAAAGTAGAATCTCTTGCACCAAATATTATCCATTTTAAAAAGTCACTAGGTGCTAGATCCTAGACTTGATAAGAGGATCTGGGCTGATGATCGGAGTCTGGCTCCCACATTCCATTGAGTAACATTAGAGTCACTCTGCAACTGCTGCTGCACCATCCCTGCTGTGTGGGAGGGCAGTATCCACCCACTGACACCACCTTCACAGGCTTCCCGAATTCCATCCCTGCCTGCCATGCTGTAGAGCTGCCCCAGTTCCACGGTAGGCTGGGCTCCCTGCCACCCAAATGTGCAGGATTTCCGCCGTCAAGGTATATTTGCAAGTTAAGCTGTAATAGCTCCAAAGCAGCTAGTCTAGTACTAGGTAAATGTGTGTTTGGGCAGTTCTGAAAGGCCTATACAAAGGGCTCTTTAAACCCATCCTAGGACACGCCCATCCTCATTTTCCTTGAATCATATTTACATAAACAGACAGTTTGCACACACGGCAAGTATCGGGTAATATCGTTAAGGGTTTGCCTGAACTGATGACCAGAGGAGGGTCAGAGTTATAGGTGGGTCCCCATTCTTAACCCTTTCCTTTCTGCAGAGGGCCATGCAGCTGTTACATCCTCTATCTGGGGACCTCAGGGCGATGGGTCTTTCACATTAAAGGAATTGCAATATCTTGATGAGTTAAGGACCTATGATAGTCAGGGTAGCACAGTGCAATTCATGTGAAATGGATAAAGAAAGATCCCCCATTAGTCATATGATAGCCCCTTGATCGTGGTAGCACTTTTTTGCCACTTGTGTTTCTGTGCCAAAATTAATCCCTGCAGCCGACCCACCCACCTCTTTTCCCATTGCTGTTTTGCATAGTATTCACACCAGATGACCAACTCCCAGGGAAGTACATGGGGCTTTTATTTTAAAACCCCATTCTGTTTGTAATTTTTCTTGAGAAACATTCCCCTCTACACCCCATACATCTATTTTCTGCTCCTTTCCATGGCACCTTGGAAAAAGCTGCAGAAGCAGGGAACGCCTTCCTTGATGTCTCTGAGGCTCTCAGGGGTGCAGAGGATCTGGCATGTTTTTCTTTCTATTGGGAGGAGTTTGTAGTAGAAGCCATGGCCTCATAATGCCTCACATCCAGTATATGGGCAGTGAAATCAGACTCCAGCCCTGCAGGTCCTGGGCCATCCCTGAAGGCCTACTCCTCTGTGCAACATCCTTGCTCCCTTCAGCATGGTTCCCTTATCTTCCCATATCATTGCATCCTCACAGGTGCTGTAGAGAAGAGCTGACGCTGCTTCTAGCATCATTACTAAGGTGTGTCTTTTGTGTTAGTGCAACACCTAGGAGCCCTAGTCACACACACACTGTGCCTATGCTATGCTAGGCACAGAACAAAAAATGGTCCTGTGAACTACCGAATGGCTGTCAACTTAGAGTCCACTAGTGTGTGAGGGCAGCAGAGTGCAAAGGCTGACTGCTTCCAGTTCTACTCCTGTCTGCCTGACTCAGAGCCACCAGGGCTGTGCGATGGTAGCACACAGAGGTTCCCAGAGGCACCTGGAGAGGGGAATCCTGCCGTAAAGCTGCCATTTTCCGGAGGGGGTTTCCCATGCTGGTTGCTTCCATCTATATTAGGGAAAACAGGCCCTTGTACAACGGCCTTTAATTTGGCAGGGGAAACAAAGTCAGAAATGCAATTCTTTTTCTCAAGCAAAGGCAGAAGCAGCACCATCCACTCTGGATCAGTATGGAGTGGACTATTTTGAGCTTTCCACCTCACCGTTCGTGCTAGTGTCCCAAACCGATTCCAAGTGTCAAGGACCAGTCCACTTTACCTGTGTACCTTATGAAACTGCCCACAATGTCCTATTTACGACTTAAATTTCATATCAGTGTCAGAATAGAAAAACAAAAGCTTGTAAATATCTGTAATATATTTATTAATATTTAGAAAGCTGCCATGCATTGAGCAATGGGAACTGACTTTCCCATGAAGATTTAAAAAGGAAGTGAGTCTTGTTTATATGTTTATTGATTATATTATTAGATTTAAAGTTGAGCCTCTCTCCACAGACATTTTAAAATGAATTTATGTTTAAAAGAACATGGGACTAGCACAGTGAGCTCATTTCAATGAGTGTTTAAAATCTTTTTTTTTCTAACTGTGTTTAATAAAATTAAGACTTGTATAAGTGCATCAGAGGAGACCCAAAGGGGGGGTTAAAAACTGTTGTTGGCAGTGCAATGGTCTTGTATTTTATACATGAAAACAGGTCTTGAGAATTCAAAGCCAGCTCAGTCTTGCTAACAGCTGCAATGAAGCTAGCAAACAGGGCTTTGTGGCAGCTCTTATGTGTATAAAACATTCTTTCCGTGTTCATGGTGACCATATTGCTGATGGGGTTTTTTCATTAAGACCTTTATTGGAAAAAAAAACCCCAAACCTGGGGACAATAAAATGCCTTTGGAGCATAGCCTTTGTGTGTATTAGTTATTCATGTGTAAACTATTATAAAGACAAATTTTAACTGCTTTTTAGAATTTTGCAAAAGTCAAATGGTTGTACCTTTTGGCAAAGGCAGTGTTGATGAGTAAGATTTTAGCACTTACTGGGCTACATGAAATAAGGAAACAGGTCAAAATAGTCTTTAGAATAGCAGTATAACTGCATGTGAGACCCACTGGACTCTAAGCATTAAAGTATGTTTTTTGTATTAAAATATTGCTTCTACTAAGCGGTAGAAAAGTAAAGTATGACCAATTCCTACCAAAACCTTCATATCACAAGCTGAAGAGCTGTATATAATTTTACATCTTCCTATATGCATCAATTGCACTGAACTTGTTACAGAATCTGAAATAACTACATGCAACCTATCTTTTTTTGAGCCTGTAGTTGATGTGCATTGTGAGAGAGGTACTAGGAGTCTTTCAAAGACCAAAATGGAAGGCTGTCAAGAAAAAATAATAAAATAAAATACACATACATCATAATTTATTTTCCAAAAACCAGTCTGTTCTCTGATTCTCCCTTCTAGGATTGGCTGCATGTTTTATAGGTGGGGGGGGGAGAAGATCCAACTTTAGATAAGTATGAAGGTAGCTATCATGCTAAACTTCATCCAGAAGTTCTGTGCAGCTTTTAGGAATGTCTTTATTATTTTAATCTTATTTGTGGAAGTGACATTGCACAGTAGGTAGCGGAAAGGTGCTGTAACTGCGTGTCTGGTGTGACAGCATCCCTCTTATTTTAGCATTAAATTCTAAATCATTTCCATATAGAAGGCTGAAAGCTGTGTTTTTTCTTTGATATATAACATTGTTAAAACTGAGCTGCTGAATTGTTAATATTAATCACAGCCATGCAGTCCATTCTCTTGTTTTCCTCTGACTTCACTAATACGCTTTTGACCTTCCTTAATATTCAACAAAAAAATCCTAATACAAAAACAGCTAGTGTGTGTCATTGGATCACTCGACTGAAACAGCCACAGATCCTGCATTATCTCTTCAAAACACAATCCAGTCAGACCCTATTACAGCCTGAGCCCATTTACCTGAACTTGGGAGAAGTAAGGAAGTTAAACCTTTCCTTCAGTATTTGTACTGGTGATGAACTGATGCTGCTAGAACCCCTGCCATCCCTGTGGCAACTTTGAGGGCCAGATTTCAGTGGTCTGTCTTAAACCTGCTTTGCAGCCTTCCAGCCCTGGGCCAGCCACCAGCATTGCATTTTACATGTCTCCCAAGAGGCCATTCCAGAAGGGGGATTGCCAAGACTTAGACACATCCTGACCCCATCCCATCTTTCCCCCAGATGTGCCCCTATTCTGGGTGGTGGGAGGAGGATGTTGGAGCCTTCCTACCAGTCTCATGCCATCAAAGGATTCCACTAGATAGAGGGAATCTTCTGTTGGCCAGTTGAGTTCTAGAGTAGCACAAAGCACCTTGAATGGGCCAGAGAATCTGGCCCACAGTTTTATAAAATGCATTTTAGAACCTGGGTTTTATAACAAGAAGTATCTTCAGGTGCTGGAAGACCTTCACTTTAAGATCACTGTCTTTTTCTCTCTGCAACTTAAAGAATTATTAGCAATTTCTCCTGTGGGTGGCTCCCAACCCATTTTCAAACTTTCCATTATGTAGGCAGGTAAAATGAATGCTGACAAGGTCTTGTGTATACTGACAATTATCACAAATTTTCCCACCATTGGGCTAGCACCAGTCTAGAGCAGCTGCTGGCATTTTCCCACCCTACTGTCTAGACCCACGCTGGTGCCCAGCCAACAGTAGGAGAATCTTAACGATCATCAGCTTTGATGACCCCATTAAAATGGGGTCCCGACCCACAGTTTGAGAACCCCAACCTATGCTGATGGGAAAACTCTTCAGCATAGGTAGCGTTTACACTGAAGTGCTGCAGTGACACAGCTGCAGCTGTGCCACAGCAGCTTTCAAGTGTAGACAAGCCCCAAGTCCATGGTCACCCTGCAAGTGCACAAAAGGGGACCTGTGCACTATTAAACTGATGCTGTATTTGTTTTGTCTGTATATTAATTTCTCATTGGCAGGCTGTTCTTTTAACTACATGACAGATGAAGAATTAACCTGGGTCAGCCCAAGCAGAACACAAGTGCTGTGTGGTCAATGTTCCAGATACCCCCTAATCTCCCATTGGTCACAGTGTCATGGTACTGGATGACATTAGCACAGCAAGTATATGAGGCCTAGCACTTCAGGAGTTAATGAGGATGCCTGCCCATACTGTTTTTAGGAACTACCACCAGGCCTTTTTGTAGGGTTAAATAGGTGGTGTTGGCACCTGCTGTACCTGACTGTTCTAAACTGCTTTTCATTGAAAACATGTGTTAAACAAGTTGTTGAGAGGGTCAGTCTTGAATCTGATACTTTTGATTTCAAAAGTTTCTAGAATAGGTCTACAGGGCCAGCCCCTGCATAAACACAGGGTGCTTGTGTGTTAGAAACAGTACTTTGTACTGCTGTAACACCTTCCTCAAAATGCCTAACAACCCCTAAGGTAACCTAGTGCCCAGCACCAGGCCCAAGGAGCTGGGCTAAGCACTGAGAATAGATGTAGGCTATGGAAAGGACACAGAACTTCTCCATTAGGGACACTATTTCAGACTAATACCCGGAGAAGATGGCATAGGGCTACCCCACCACCTCCCAAGCCAGTGGTGGAGGAGACAAGGATCCATGTGGCAACAGAGAGTGGCCCAGCTGTGTGTGCCTCTGCCACCTCCCCACCCCTGCATTGCATAGCACCTCTGGACTCCCGCCTACCCCCCACAGGAGATGGATTTGTATCTTAGCCTTGGTACAGCTCTGGAGATAGGTAATACACAGTTCATAGATGGGGGAAATCACAGCACCTCCTTCCCAATGTCAATAGGAAGCTTTTGTCAAAGGTGGGACTGGAACCCAGCTCTCCTGCATCATAGTCCTGTGCATGAAAAAGATTGCATGGCAGGTAAAGGGCTGCCAGCCATCAGTAGAGGGTTTTTTGGGTCTTTGCCTATGCCTCACCCACCTGCTCTTCTTGATTTGGTTCATATCAAGCAAGGGGGTTTAATGAAGGGTAGCAGTGTAATAGGCACCCTCAGAAGTAACTTAACCTGAAGGTTTATTTGTGAACTTTCGTCCTGTTGATTTATCAGTATTTCATCTGTAATTCATCTACATTTGCCAGTAAGCTATCCAGTCATTTCATTCTTTCCAGGCCTATGGAAGTTGGCATTAACTTAGGGTGGTACCTATTAATTTGCTAAGCCTTGAACTACATACAAAGGACACCTGCACTGAGCTTACAGCCTAAGCACAGGCACCACCAATTCCATGCAGTAAGTTTCACCTTGGAGTGTATTTCAAAGCAATCTTTAAGGCTATAGCACAACCCAAACTCCAAAGTGTTAATTTCTCAAATCCCTTCTTCCTCTGTGCTCTCATGGTGCATGTATTTTTGTATGGCTTCCAGTAGATAAGGTCAATCATTTATATGCAAGAAAGGCACTAGGATGTTTTCATGCTGTGATACTGAAATGGAGTTTGTTTATGAATTACTAATAAAAAAGCTCTTAAAAGGTGCATTCTCTAGTTCCAGCTTTCTTAACATAATGAATGGTAAAAACATACTTTGAGTATTTTAAAAGAGGCTTTTATATCGTGATTGTTGTTTTTTGTTCTTAGCCTTAGTACCCTAAATACTGGTTGCTGTTATAGACTCTAACTAGTGGGAGAAATGAGGAAGGGTCAGGGAGCTAGCAAGCCTTGACGCCCTAAATTAAATACAGGAGCTGGGAGGAAGGGGAACACACACAAAGTTTCTCCTTTGCACACTTTCTTCACACATTTATGGTGTCCAAAATCCCAATGCTGTAGTACCGCAGAGCCTAATACAATGGCTCTTGTATGCCAACTGCTGCTCCCCTGCCTTAGGAGACAGTCATTTTATAAAGTCGGGCAGTATCAAATTAAGGTTTGTTTTACCTTGTAACAACTCTCCTTTGTGTTTAAGAGATCAGAACACTTTTAACTTCTTAGTACCTGGATTCTGCCACCATTGAATTTAAACTCACCTTGTGGTGGTCCCTGTGAGAGTGGATTGCTGGGTGTTACTTCAGGGTTCACTAAAAAAACCAAACCAAAACACACCCCCTCTATGGGTGAATTTTGCTCCAGCATGCCAGTGACTTAGTCCTAAAGGACTAACTTTGTCTTCATGTCCAGTCACACATTTTTCACACTGCTGAAAAGTAGCAGTTGAATGTTAGCTGGTGATTTGGTTATGTAAAAGGCCCAGCGGTCACAACTCTGTGCAGAAACTATGACAGGGCTCTGAGATGGTTAGAGGTAATTTACCTTCCAAAAATAAGGCTATTTTTGGAAGGTAACTATAACTATTATATACAAAAAATGGAGTTATTGTTTAAGAAACCTGAGCTACAGTTAAGCATTCTCCTTCCAGCCTCTAGTCAAAACACATGGTGCCAGTGACACATGTGGGAGGAACCATTAACCCATAATAAGCTCAGCTTTAACTATTCACCAGGGAAGAATTGCTCATCCTCCTTGTTTACTTTACAGTTGTTGAACCATAGCAAGACATGAATACATCTGTGCATTCTCTTTAAGGAAATACTAGTTGCTTGTTTCACCACCGTTTCCTACGTCCTGGGCTAGACCAGCTCAAATATTTGTTGGGGCGGGAAGGAGGAAGAAGCCATAAGCAGCAAATGCTTGCCTGTTTTTTACTACAAAGAAAACGATACACAGCAGTTATTTTAGTAGAGTGTGTAATTACTTAGCACCATAGATGTGCATGGCACCTTACATTAGAGATAAGGCAGAGAGTCACAGTTTGAGGAGCTTACAGTCTGAACTGAGATGACAATGGTGGGAGTAGGAGAAGAGGAAGGGTTAACATGGTTGCAGGGTAGGATAATGGATACATTGTGTTGTCATAAGAGTAAGTAAGTATAAGGAAGATTAAATGCATTTAATTTAATGGGAAGGTCTTGGTTAACATATGAAGTAGATCAATGTTTGATGTACTCTGTTTTATAAATTATGCAGCAACAAACGTGATCACTTCTTATCAGAAGTTCTCAGGAGGCAGAAATGCCAGAGCTGGGTTTCTTCTAGTTACCTCAGCTACTTTCAGTAGGTTCAGGCTCTGTTTACACTAAGCCTGGGGATGTCCCCACTAGTGTAATCTTTCCTATATAGTACCTCTAGCCCTGGCACCACTGCAATCCCTACCCCAACACTGATGACAACAAAACTCCAGTCACAGCAATGGTAAATAATCTTAAGGGGGAGATGTGGGAGTGGAATGTCGACAATGAGAGAAAGTTACACACATACAGTGGAGAACAGGACATTCAATATTAGATACAACTGATATTTCCAAAATTATCTCAGCTAACATCAGAACGGCTACTTTAAGGAGAGAAATCCTTAGACTCAGATTACACTGAAACAAAGGGAACTCTGAGATGGGATTTAGACAGCACTGGAAGTCTGCTTCAGCTCTTACTTGTTTAATGATGTACATGTAGGTAAGATCTGCATTGACAATAGTATTACTGGAGTTCATGCTCAGCTGTAAACAACCAAAACCCTTTCCTTCCCTTCTTTCAGTCCTCATAGTACTATAGTGTAGGATTCCTATCTAAACCTGCACCTACTGCCCTTAAGTGAGTCAAATGATTTTCTCTCTTTTGGCCTCACCTCCCAGAGCCAAAAGTTGCTGCACAGGTTAGGTCCTAGGTTTTTTTTTAATTTAACTCAGCCTTAGGATGTAAGAGAGATTTTCCCTCCTTTCTGTTGTCTGCAGTGCCAGAGCCCACACTAGCAATGGAGGGTTTTCTACCTCAACATCTGAGAAATTAGACTTAGAAGTGTCCCATACAGGAGAGAACCACATTAAAAGATCCCGGTTTTAGGACATTTTGATTAGTGCAAAGCTAGAATAAAATCCATCAGAGATTTTACATACGCACATAGAAGACTAACCAGAGAAAGACTGTTCCAGCCAAAGAGTTGGAAGATATTGTAGAACCTTGTATGGATAGCTGCAGGGGAGGAGGGAGCTTACACGAGTGCCACAGGTCCTGGGGGGGACTCTTGTGCAAGACTGGGAATATGCAGATGTAACTTGTGAATCAGAGGGCCACGGCCCTTCTGCACAATGGCTCCACAGAACTACTGCAATGGCAGGAGGAACAGGAACAGAATGAAAGGGCAGACTGGCCAGAGCACCATACCTATACCTGGAGCAGTGCTGTTCACCAGAAGAGAGAACATAAGAACTGTCATACTGGATCAGACCAAAGGTCCATCTAGCCCAGTATCCTGTCTACCGACAGTGGCCAATGCCAAGTGCCCCAGAGGGCGTGAAGCTAACAGGCAATGATCAAGTGATCTCTCTCCTGCCATCCATCTCCATCCTCTGATGAACAGAGGCTAGGGACACCATTCTTTACCCTTCCTGGCTAATAGCCATTTATGGACTTAGCCACCATGAATTTATCCAGTTCTCTTTTAAACATTGTTATAGTCCCAGCCTTCACAACCTCCTCAGGTAAGGAGTTCCACAAGTTGACTGTGCCCTGTGTGAAGAAGAACTTCCTTTTATTTGTTTTAAACCTGCTACCTATTAATTTCATTTGGTGACCCCTAGTTCTTGTATTATGGGAATAAGTAAATAACTTTTCCTTATCCACTTTCTCAACATCACTCATGATTTTATATACCTCTATCATATCCCCCCTTAGTCTCCTCTTTTCCAAGCTGAAGAGGCCTAGCCTCTTTAATCTTTCCTCATATGGGACCCTCTCCAAACCCCTAATCATTTTAGTTGCCCTTTTCTGAACCTTTTCTAGTGCTAGAATATCTTTTTTGAGGTGAGGAGACCACATCTGTACACAGTATTCGAGATGTGGGCGTACCATGGATTTATATAAGGGCAATAATATATTCTCAGTCTTATTCTCTATCCCCTTTTTAATGATTCCTAACATCCTGTTTGCTTTTTTGACCGCCTCTGCGCACTGCATGGACATCTTCAGAGAACTATCCACGATGACGCCAAGATCTTTTTCCTGACTCGTTGTAGCTAAATTAGCCCCCATCATATTGTATGTATAGTTGGGGTTATTTTTTCCAATGTGCATTACTTTACATTTATCCACATTAAATTTCATTTGCCATTTTGTTGCCCAATCACTTAGTTTTGTGAGATCTTTTTGAAGTTCTTCACAATCTGCTTTGGTCTTAACTATCTTGAGTAGTTTAGTATCATCTGCAAACTTTGCCACCTCACTGTTTACCCCTTTCTCCAGATCATTTATGAATAAATTGAATAGGATTGGTCCTAGGACTGACCCTTGGGGAACACCACTAGTTACCCCTCTCCATTCTGAGAATTTACCATTAATTCCTACCCTTTGTTCCCTGTCTTTTAACCAGTTCTCAATCCATGAAAGGACCTTCCCTTTTATCCCATGACAGCTTAATTTACGTAAGAGCCTTTGGTGAGGGACCTTGTCAAAGGCTTTCTGGAAATCTAAGTACACTACGTCCACTGGATCCCCCTTGTCCACATGTTTGTTGACCCCTTCAAAGAACTCTAATAGATTAGTAAGACACGATTTCCCTTTACAGAAACCATGTTGACTATTGCTCAACAGTTTATGTTTTTCTATGTGTCTGACAATTTTATTCTTAACTATTGTTTCGACTAATTTGCCCGGTACCGACGTTAGACTTACCGGTCTGTAATTGCCGGGATCACCTCTAGAGCCCTTTTTAAATATTGGCGTTACATTAGCTAACTTCCAGCCATTGGGTACCGAAGCCGATTTAAAGGACAGGTTACAAACCTTAGTTAATAGTTCCGCAACTTCACATTTGAGTTCTTTCAGAACTCTTGGGTGAATGCCATCTGGTCCCGGTGACTTGTTAATGTTGAGTTTATCAATTAATTCCAAAACCTCCTCTAGTGACACTTCAATCTGTGACAGTTCCTCAGATTTGTCACCTACAAAAGCTGGCTCAGGTTTGGGAATCTCCCTAACATCCTCAGCCATGAAGACTGAAGCAAAGAATCCATTTAGTTTCTCCGCAATGACTTTATCGTCTTTAAGTGTTCCTTTTGTAGCTCGATCGTCAAGAGGCCCCACTGGTTGTTTAGCAGGCTTCCTGCTTCTGACGGACTTCAAAAGGTGGTAATAAAATGTTTGAGTTTTTGGCTAGCTGTTCTTCAAACTCCTCTTCGGCTTTTCTTAATTACACTCTTGCATTTAAGCTGGCAGCGTTTGTGCTCCTTTCTATTTGCCTCACTAGGCTTTGACTTCCACTAAGGAAGTCTTTATCTCTCACTGCTCCTCAAGAGAGGATCCCAGCAAAACAGAAAACAGTTCTGACAAGCCCTAGGAAAATAGAAACTCTAAAATCAGACATGAAAGAGGATGAGCTGCTCACTGGAAGTCAAGATAGATCCCAAGTAACATCGCACCTGATGAACTTCTGGTACCGCAGATAAAGTGCAGTATGATCTATCACTCGGTGGTCCCCAGGGTGCACACAGGGTGGGTGGTATTAGATCACAGAAAGGACAGTGCAAGAGGCTATACCTAGCAAAATTATGAAGAATGGATGCAACTTGCATCTTTTCAGGGGATTTAAAGCAGAGGACCCTCCCTACCCTGAATGATTGTCAGACTAAGGGGGAGGCAGAGCAAGGATAGAGGCAGTGACCTAGGCCAACAGGGCATTAGGTGGGCAGACATCCCAGAAGCTCTTAATGCCCTCTTGAGAGCAAAGCCAAGCAGCAGGTAGAATCAACTTCCTTCCCTAGTGTAGCTACAACCCAAGTCATGGCCTTCCAGGCCAAAAGAGGGGGTCAACAAAAGCCCAGGGCAACTAATGACCAGGGAGAACAGCTGGGGCCAGGAGGAAGATATACCTACCTATCTCCTAGAACTGGAAGGGACCTCAAAAGGTCACTGAGTCCAGCCCCCTGCCTTCACTAGCAGGACCAAGTACTGATTTTTGCCCCAGATCCTTAAGTGGCCCCCTCAAGGATTGAGCTCACAGCCCTGGGTTTAGTAGGCCAATGCTCAAACCACTGAGCTATTCCTCCCACCTGCTGGGGCCAGAAGCTACGTAAGGCAGTCATGGAGAATAGTGAGCCACAAGGGAGATAGGAAGCAGCTCAGGAGCTACAGTGGGGAGTACGCACACGCACACACACACACCCTCGATAAAGCGTTGTACAGCAGCCCAAAGTGTGTGTCTGAACTAGACTGGAAGGGGCAGTAGCACTGGCTGTTCTAGAAGAGTTGATGAGGAGAGGTAGGATGGGACAAAAGCAGTCACATCCAAGACTGGAAGGTGCCAAGTAGCAAATGCTGCAGGGATAGTTAAGCTGTGTTTTAATATCTGCACAATGATTTAAGGCTATCCTAAGCAACAATAATTCAGGCTTAACATAACAGCAACATTAGGCACAATGCAAGGGTGATCAACAAACTGCAAGGGCCTAAGAGCGTCTGACTAGAGGGATTGTCTACACTGCAATAAGAAACACCCACCGCCTGGCCCATGTTAGTTCAATCAGGCTCGCAGAAGTATAAAACTGTACTGTAGACGTGTGACCTCAGACTAGAGCCTGGGCTCCAGGACTCCCACCCCTCACATCATAAATGTCTACAGTACAATTGTATAGCTCTGTGAGCCCACTTCAGCTGACACAGGCCAGCCATGGCTGTTTTACTGCAGCATAGCCACACCTGTGCATTTAAACACCTCCCACCACAGGCATGAGTTGGGAACTTCCCCCAAGTCAGTCACACCTGTTTTATCTCATTTGCATAGGTGTGCCCATTGTATGTCACTCATTTGTGCCAGGATGAAATGGCAAAGTAGTATCTGACACTTCTTTGCAACTAGTCCTTCCTGCATTTCCCTCCCCCCAGGGAAAGAGCACCATGTAACACTTACAAGTTCTCCTTGTCTTTTGGAGAAAAAAACATTCAGAATTAAGACCTGGGAGTAAGTAAGTGTCTGTTTCATGTAGGAAACCCCTGAGGTCCATACAAAGACAAAAAGGTAAATGTTTACTGCCACTGATTGGCTTCTGAAAAGCTCAGATTAAGTCCTATCATCCAATCAAAAAAAATTTTTTTTTAAATAGGAATATTTACTTGGTAGTAAAGTGTACTTTGACAGCGACAGACCTACCTCTGGATTTAAAAGAGAACAATGCTAGTATCAGCATAGTGTTTCTACAATTACCCGACTATATCGTGCATGTGTTTGGTGGGTTTTCCACCAAACTAGCATTGTATTTTAAAGCACTCAAAATCAAAGCGAATTATGGAACAATGATTTATTTTTACCATTAAAAAGTAATATAAAATTTTCACTCAAAGTAGTTTTCTAAACCATTTGTTCTGTTTGCACAAGGAATCAAGTCTTTGCAACAGACTGTTTCTTCAGCCTTTGCATACAAAAAGGATTTAATTTAAATTCAACAAATCAAAACTGTACCTTTTAAGGCTGCATCAGAAACTTGTGCTGCTTTCACATGTCAAAGAAAGATCAGTACCTGTAAGAGTTTTGGATTTCACACTTTTTGGAAAGCAATCCAATTTACATTTTTCCTGCAAATATTCTACTCTGTAGGCGTTACTGGATTTTACAGTCTTGTTTTCCCAGAGAGACAATAAAGGGCTATGACCAGAAACATTTAAAATGAGCTGAAAAAGGATTACTCATGCTAAAGACAAAAATATTGTTAAAAATGTAAATTAAAGACAAATACAAAGAAACACTGGAAGCTCATGGAAAACTCGGGGGGGGAGGGGGAGAAGTCTAGAGAAAGCCAACTCTGCTTTTTTTGTGTGTGTTTTCTGTTAAGTACTCCTAAAAACTTTAATACCACATCTGTTACTCTTTAGAATGGATCCGAGTTTGCTGCTGAGTCTTCATGATATCTTTCTTTGTGGCATAAGAATCATTTTCACAGTAGTTAAGTGTTACAATCTGAAGCAACAAAGATACTCTTCATTCAAATCACCTTGTAAAAAGTTGCATTTAGAAATCAATAGTTTTCCAACAGTTTCCATGGAGGTATCAATTGCTCTTCCAGAAATGGGGGAGGGGAAAAAAACACCCACACAACTAGAGCCAGTGAATAAATATTACAAAAATAAATTACATCTTCTATCCCCACAAAGTCTAACTAAAAATCTACATTCACATCTAAATAATCACTACATCCGTTGGATGTTTGGATACCAAGACATAAAAATCACCTGTGTATTGCACTCAGACACTGCATTTAACAATGCAAGAGTCAGTACCACCATGCAAGAGCTAGCTTTTCAGATAACCTGAGTAAATATCTCCATCACTTTACAGTGTTTGTCACTTTTTGCTATTCCACTTCAGCAGCGAAGACTAACGCTAGATTCAGTGCTTTTATACCCATCTGCCCTTCATAAAATACAGCAGCTGCTCTCTTTAAAGAAATTCTTAATAAATATACGTACACACATTTTAAAAAAAAGTGAGCACAAAAAAACAGATAGTATAATATAGAAGAAACCTACTAGTTACTGCCTTTTTATACAGGCACATTTTGGCATTTTTAAGAATTGCCAGAAAGATTGTGTTTCAACTGGCTACAGCTCGTGGGGTTATTTAAATAAAAATAAAAAAAGCATAAGAGCTCATGTTAGTCTTCACTGGTCAAATAAGTTGATATGGAGGCTAGAGAGATCTAAAACAATATTTTTGAGTTCTGACATTCCTATGAACATACAAAAGACTGGCATTATCAGACAGAGAAGAGATTTAAGGAAATAAAGTTCATGGGATAAAGTTGTTCTGTCACAGTTCCTCGGTGTTCTGCGGCGTCAGTTCTCTGCTGCTGATGCCGCTGCCATTCCAGATTTCATGCTCTCTCGTGTCGATGATGTTAACTCCTCAAACTCTGTGTTTAGTTTGCCGATCACCCATTCCAGGGCATCTCGACCCTGTCAGAAAAAAAAAGACAAATTTAGTATCAAAATGGATACAAGGCTACTTAAAATTTAAAAAACTTCCATTTCTTTCCTTTGTCAGACTTCAGAACTGCTCTAAAGGAAATTGCTTTTGCATTATTTGGGGTTTTATGTTAAGGTTTCAAGTTTTTACTGAAGCTTCATTAATCAGAGAGTTTGCAGAACCTTCATCTTATGTGCAGAAAGTTAGTGCCATACTGAAGTGAGGTTATGGGAAAAGAGGGTCTATGTAAAATTACCTTCTAATTTAACAAGTCTGCTCACTGGTTACTTTAGCAATAAGGATGTTTTTACCATTTGCTTTTTCTGTTAGCACAGTAAAGACAACACTTGTATGGAGAGCAAGACAGATTCTAGTCCAGTTCATGCATCAGAATGGTTAAGAAATTTACATTTGGAGAATGTTTGATTATTGAAGATGAGAGCCAGAAAGAACCAAGCTGGACTTTCAGGTTAACTCAGCAGTTAAGGAAAAAAACAGACAAACAAACCCACCCATCCACACAGATATTCTACTTGTCAGAACAAAATTTGATCAGAAAATGACTGTAGGAGGGTATCATGGAGTTCTAAGTTCATGAATGAGTCACTTTTAAGCATAACTGGGCTAAGTTTTTAAAATTGCAACTACATTTTCTGTCACCCTGCCCTGTTCCTTCCTACTCCTAGAATATTTGAAGGCAGCCTCAGAGAAAACAAAGTGCTGTGACTAAGTGCAATTGAACTTAAATACAAGTGTGCAGCTCCTTTATTTTAATTGACCACATAGAATGTGCACTGCCCAGTTTTGTGAGTTCATGTAAGACTTATCTGACATGCTTATCTTGCTGGATTCTAGTGAGTCTCACAACCTTTCTGAAGATTAGCTTTAAAATGAGAAATTTCTAGCCTAAAGTTAGATACAACTTTTTTTTCCTTAATCAAAAGTACTGGAGTGTAGGGCTTTACAATTTCATTTACCCAGGGTGAGTAGATGTTTTGCCCAGGTAAACAGGCCGAGTGAGACCAGGGAGACACTGGCCTCTGTGTGGCGGGGAGGGGAAAGGAAGCCACACACCTCTGAAGCACTACTGCTTTAACAGGAAAGGTTGATGCCATTAGCAGAGTGCCCAGGTGGAGACAGGAATATTTGGTAGGTGCTGGGGCCCAGGCATTTCCTTCAGAGCAAAGGGGTGAGGGCAGCAGCACCTTGTGAAGTTGAGGGACTGGGGTAGAACAACTGATGGGGAGATGGAATTTAATTTATTTGAATGGCAGAACAGACAAGGGAACTGTTATTATTTAAGAGGGCAGAAGAAGTGATTTTTTCCCAGGGGAGTGAAGATATGTGGAAGGAAATTCAGTATGCCTGGATCTGAGGGAATGGTGGCACAGGTACTTTCCCACCTGGCATATTAGGCTTAGTCTTCAAGCAAGTGTCAGAAGACTATCAAGTCCCCTTGGAGCGAAGTAAAAATCAAGCTCACCTTAACCTCTTATATCATTACTACCACAAAAAGGCATCGTCTTGAGACAGTGGTTTTCAGTGGACATGCTGTCATGTTCTTACTATTCTTAACTATTAACTCTCACTTTACCACCCATGCATAAAACAGCTATAACTATATATATGTGGAGATATACCTCTCTAACATAATGACACAAAAGGTCATTGAGTCCAGCCTCCTACCTTCACTAGCAGGACCAAGTACTGATTTTTGCCCCAGATCCCTAAGTGACCCCCTCAAGGATTGAACTCACAACCCTGGGTTTTGAAGGCCAATGCTCAAACCACTGAGCTATCCCTGCCCCTACTAGATTAAAAGTACTCAGTTCATGCTAAAATGCATTCTAGGAAGAGCTACTACTAGGTCATATTCTGCACTGTTGACTCAAAGATGGCACCCAACTGAGCAGACAGAGGACAGGATTCCTCACAACAATTTTTCAGTAAGAACTGAACTCTTGTGATACAAGCAGCTCAGCAAGAAGCACCAGAATGTACGATATGTGACTTAGTCATTATGTCATTAGCTTTACAAACTGCAGTGCATGCAAACAAGTTGAATAGCTGGGGGACCTTACTGATGCAGGAACAAAGAGGGTGTTACCCCTTAAGAGAGAGCACTATGTATGTATATTTGCTACAGGATATTTTAAAGAGTCCCTAACCCACTGTCTCCTCTTCCCTAACCAGAGAGAACTAGAGTGGATGCATATTCCAATAACCAGTCAGTCTTTTTCAAGTTAAGAAAAATAAAAGACTGCACAACCTTACGATGATATTTCCATTTAGCCACATTGAAAGAAAATTGATTGTGAAATCAATCAGGCATCTTCAATCAGCAGAAAGAACATGCCAAGTTTAGAAATAAAGCCCTCTGTTATCCAAGTGCTATGTTGAGTTATTTATGCTACAGTTAGCAGTCAGTGTTCACTAGGAACTGCCCACACACTAGTAGACAGTCCCCATCCTGAAAAGATTTTAAAGTATTAAAAACAAAAACCCATAGAATCAAAAATTCTCATTCCTGAGCCAAGACCAAACATGATACATTTCAGTTCCTACAAAAATTAGTGGCTCTGAAGTTACTGTTTCTACTGAGTGCCACCAACATATTAAAGTGACATCAACTTGCATATTTTTGGTTTGGCTAATTAAAACTGAATTCATTTTAGTCAGAGTAGGATCTCTTCTTAAGAGATCTTTTTTTCCCCTGCTTCCCTGATAATTAGTAGCCTCAAGGGCCACATCAAACTCCTCACTCTCTTCCTCCCCACCAGCCAGTTACTCCTCTGTGCACACAGTTGCCAACTTCAGTTTGTTTTGCTGGTACTAGTGCTGGCAAACTTTTTCTTGCAGGGTATAGGGAAGCATGCACGTCAGCTACAACAGAGCAGTGCAGGTTGCTACATGCAACAGGAAATAAGTGCACAATAAAATAGCAAAACAGTTTTTTTCCCCCTCTAATCTCTGTAAATATGACAGTTCAGTCAAACTATGTAGAAATAATCCCAGGTACAAGCTTTTCAAAGCTATTTTTCAAGTTATTGTCCTTTTAGTTACAGGGGCACTAATATACAAAGCACTGGAAGTGTTTAAGTGTGTTACTTGGTTCCTAAGAATGTTTAAGTCTGATGATATAGAAAGTAGACTTTTACTAGCCAAAAAGTTAGCCAGCATCTTTTGGGTGGGACTCAGATCCACAGAATTCCTTCCAAGGGTGATAACCAGTCAGTCAATCATCCAAAGTATGTTTGTGGGTTTTCCAAAACAAAAAGTCAGTGAGGTATTTTCTCACAGCTCTGGAAAAACTGCTTAAATCCCTATAACTTAAGCATCAATGCACCATGCTGAATAAATTTCAGAACAATTCTCCAGTGGAATCTAAGTTAATAAAGCTTCACCTCTACAATTTCTTTTAAAATTAAGGACCTGGGCAGTTCTACTCAGTAAAAGTTAAGAGAAAACAGAATCTGACAGAGGACTGGAATTTTATATATAATACAATGTTATTTAAGTCCTACATTATATAAAACTTAAGCAAGCACATTCATAACCAAGCATGCACATTACATATGTTAGCACTAAATTATGCTTTCAATATTAGGTCATATACTAGTATAAGGATTTATTATATCTTTGATAATTGATAGCAAACTGACTACTCCAGTTGAAGTTTTTTGGAGAAGACAAAGCTTAATGGTTTGTCCAACTCAAGAATTTAGTGGCATGAAAAGTAAAGTTGAAAGCACACAGCCAGCAGCTGCTGATTTTATAAGTCATATACATACACATCCCAAAATAAAATTGTAAAGGAATGAAGGAGAAGAGTTATGAAAAAAAGGTTTTAGGATTTTATCATTGGAAGGTTTGTGGTTTCAATACAGGACTGACAGTGTTGAGCTAGACTAGCTCATGGAAGGTAAAGTGGAAAGCACTATTTATTGTCCAGCATAAAAATAACTATGAAAACTGTAACCACTCATATTCAGACTTCAGAGCTGAAAGGAAAGAAAGCAGCACTTCCTAGCATGAACAAACTGAAATGCATCTGACAGTTAAATTTTACCTAACCATGTTGTTTAAAGAAGGTCATTTATTTGTAACAGCAGCAAGCCAGGAAAGCAATTTAAGATGCTAAATGAGATTCTTATTGCAATTATACCAATTCATCAGAGTGAAATATGTTCAGCTTCCACCTAAATTTTTAAACACCAACAGAAGCTCCACCCCCACAATCCCATCTACCTCTTAAAAGTCTAATGAAAAGGAAGAGACCAGATCAAATCCTGTCAGGGAAGACAAAGCAAGTAGTGTAACTCTGTGCTGAAGAATATGCTTGTTAGGCACGTGTTTTGAGAAAACCAACCCTTAACACATTTTTATAAGGCTGATTCCATTAACCAAGGATTTTTTGGTTAATATCTTTAGATAACTGTTCTTATGTTGTCAAATTTAACTGACCATGCTGGCGTGGGCCCCTATTAAAAAGAGTGGCACATTCACATGCCCAGGTACCTGCAGTAACCTATTATTTACATGTATAAGAAGCAATACTGTGGTACAAAAGCACTGCAGTACATGTAGGAATAACTAAGGTCTGCCCTTCCACAGATATACTGGATTTGGGCTACTTGACCCATTCTAGGTCGCAATGAAAAAAAGAAACTATATGATTCTAGTATTATGAGAACAAGTTTGCCATTCCTGAATGTAACTGATTATATTACAATACATGCAAGCTAATGTACAGATTATATATTAAAAAAAAAAAAAAAAAAAAAAAAAAAAAATCACATCACAACAGTCCATGCACACATTTGCTAGAAAGCTGAAATGCTGTACCGAGATAGTGAATGCCGGAGTTACCACTAGTTAGTACAAACTGCAGATGTAGAGATAGACTGCTAGCTTAGAGCGCTTTCAGAATTTTGAATTATCCACTCAATAGCATCCCACCCCTGGAGTAACACAGAAAAGATTAACACATGGCACAAAATTCATCTTTCATCATTGTAGTATTCAGGCATCAGGCCTGCAAATCTCAAACCCTCAAAGCAAAATTCAACATTTACATCAGCATTTCAAGATACAGCAGGAAACACTTTCCAGTAAAGCTTTTCCCATGTCTAAGCAGACTTCTGAAAGCACAGAAACTCAGTCTTATGCTTCTACAGTCACCATCTCCTTCAAAGTGCATCTGCTTGTTAGTAATGAAAGGGCTGGAAACACAAATTCCTGCCAAGTTAAGCATCTCTGAATGGATTTAGCTGCCTTAGAAAGGACAAGAAGGTACTGTTCCACCATTTGACACTTGGCTACGAAGATGTTTAAAAATGTTATATGGAAGGAGCCCTTTTCTAATTTGGCCTTCTACATATGTCAGACATTTTCCAAGTAGGCTGTTGGCAAACCAAAGATTTAACTGCAGTTATGAGTGTCAGAGAATGGTGAGATCACAGCATGTACCCCACTACTCTAAGTGGAATTGGAGGAGAGAATTGTAAAAAGTTTAAGTGGAGAGACGTTTATGGCCACCAAACTAAAATACAATCTACACTCTTGAAATTCAACTAGCCACTTTTTCTCCCTCTCCCCAAACCTTGCAGTTCATCCACTTAATCCCCAACCTTAGCACACTTTATTTCTGCCAGTCTATCCCCTAACACCGCTTTACTATTTCCTCAGGGAAGTGCACTGAGGGATGAAGCAAACATTCCGATTCCCTCCTCTCCTCACCCCCTGCGATATCCTTCTGGCCAAGAAGGGCTGAATGCTCATCAGTCTAATCCCTGGTCTACACTACGCGTTTATACTGAATTTAGCAGCGTTAAATTGAATTAACCCTGCACCCGTCCACACAACGAAGCCCTTTATATCGATATAAAGGGCTCTTAAAACCAATTTCTGTACTCCTCCCCGACGAAGTAGGTGTATGTCGCTTGATAAATCTCTCTGTGGGTATTACCATGTTCGGTTAATAGCGTTATTGTGGCGCAATTCTGAAGGTTATTGGTTCTGGGCAGTTTTATCCCACTCAGTGATTGTTACCAATTGTTACCGCTCTGGAAGTCGTGATTGAAGCTCGGATGCATTGTGGCAGTGTAGACAGGAAGAAGCCTGTTGCGAACTTTTTGAATTTTTATTTCCTGTTTTGCCCAGCGTGGAGCTCTTGTATTCAGCACATGGGCCGATGCAGTCCCGAATCAAATGAGCTCTCACAGGACCGTACTGGGGATTATGGGATCTGATCCTCTTATTTTTTATGTTGTTTTTATGGGTGAGACAATATCCGTTTATCAGAGTCTCCGTTACAGAAGACGAAATGTCAATAGATTTGGAAAGTTCTCTCAGGCAATGATTTAGACAGAGGGCTGTTATTGTGGAGGGACTCTAGCACAGTGCTGCAGATAATAGTCTAAGCGTTAAACGGAAATGCCAAAGAATCATATTATTGGAACGTGTTCTCATGGAGGGGGTGGTACAGATACCTCCAGCTATTCCACAGTCCCTACTAGGTCTCTCGCGAAAAGCATTTTGCCATTCTTGTCGGTGAGCTTCCCACATGCTCTGCAAGGCTAAACACATTTTCCTTGGGTGTTTCAGGGTTATCGTCTCGTCAATTGTACCTCCCCAAAAAGAAAAGGTAATTAATCATATCATTTTGTGATCTTTCTTCAACCGTCACCCTCATGTCTACTGCTCGCTGCTATGTAGACTGTTTTGGTGCTGCAAGGCATCTTGAACAGCTTAGCTATCTCATCCGTCGTTGCAGCCTGGTTGCAAGATTGACTGGTATCCAGTGTGTGGCTCAGCCCATGAGTGCTCCTAGCTGTGCCTCTGGTGTGAGGTTCGGCCTGGGTGGCGGCTGTTGGCAAAATGTGGAACGTACTCTCCGGTCATCCTCAAGCTCAGACGGTACAAACTCGCTTGGTTAACCGTTCCTCATACAGCAGCTGGAGACTGAGCTCCATCAAGCCCTTCTCTTTCATGTATAAAGAGATTCTCTGTACTGCACTGGATCTTCACGCAGCAGTGAGGTGGCTGCCACTGCCCCCTCATTTGTATCTCAGTAGAGTCAGTTTCTTTAGCTGCTTTTATTAACTATTCACACACATATGGTTAAGTGGGGGACACTGCTAAGTTAGCCCAGTAAGAGTTTGGGGAGGACAAAGCATGGAGGGTGTTTGTATGCAATGGCACCCTGAATGGGCATGCAGTTCATCATTTCTGCAGAATCTTGGGCTGCTGACTGGAGCGGCTGTGCTCTATGTTCTCTAATAGCTGCCTCCAATTCTAGCAGACTATTTTGATCAAAACAGAGAGGGACATGACCTGTGGAATCCATTCCCTTTTTGTACATGTCCGGCTGACCTCAGCGAGCCGCAGGAGCACCACTGACGCGCAGAACATGATGGTGCAAAACTTTGACTGTATACCGTCATTATCTGCCAATTTTACAATGGAGACCGGTTGCTAGTTGTACCTCTCTCCGCTACTTGCAAGGCAATGAATGCTGCTGTTTGTAGCACTGCAGTTACCGGGTCTGCGCCAGCATCCGTACACATACGGTGGAGTGACGCAAGGCTAAACGGGCTCCATGGTTGCCATGCTATGGCATCTGCTCAGGCGCTCTCCATAGGGGAAAACTGCGAATGATTGTCTGCTGTTGCTTTCACGGAGGAAGGATTGAATGACGACATTTACCCAGAATCACCTGCGACATTGTTTTTGCTTTGGGATCTCAACCCAGAATTCCAGTGGACAGGGGAGACTGTGGGAACTATGGGATAGCTACCCACAGTGCAACGCTCCAGAAATCAATGCTAGCCTCAGTATATGGACGCACACCACCGAATTAATGTGCTTAGTGTGGCCGCATGCACTCGACTTTATACAATCTGTTTTAAAAAAACGGTTTCTGTAAAATCGGAATAATCCCATAGTGTAGACATACCCTAAGGCTAGACATCAAGTGACAGAAGCAGCATCGCTGTCTAGTGATATCCTACTTTCAGGGGTAAGGGGCTGGCCAAGGCACATACTACCTGGGATGGCATCAGGAAGTAAGTCTGGACCTGAACTGCCACTACCCAACCAGGCAAGATCCCACTTGTATTTGTGCACCACATCCCACTCACCCTCACTGCTCTCTCCTTCACTGTTTGTCCTTCCCTTCCTTACACCTGACCCGTGTTCTGTCACACCACATTCATTTCAGTCTGCTGCTCTTCCTCCAGAGGTGCTAGTGGAGAGGTACAGGTGTGATCCTCCATTGATTTCTAGTAGTGTGAGAGCAAGACAGAGTGCCCCAAAAGTAGCAAATAACCACTCCCAAAGCCCTACCTGGAGTGTCTGAGCATGACTTTGGGATGAACAGAGCTCTTTTTCTATGCCTTGCAGATTAACACAAATTGGGGAATTTACGCCAACAGGGAGTACACAAATTGGCCTAGGTTCCCCCCCTTCTCATCAAAAACATCAGGTAATTTAATCTCTGTGCAGAACTGCTTGTATAAAACTAAGCTGGATGATTTCAGGTCATAGACGAAGGGACAGCACACATGTAGCACAATGGGCAGATAAGAATTCGAACAAATTAGATTGTGCTGAGCACAGTCTGCAATCAGTGTGAGCAGGGTTCAATTTTGTGAATTAATTTTCCATTCAGTCATTATAGACATCTTTGCTGGTAGCCTTTTTAACCACTTGAACTGTGGCACCTTAAAGGCTAATAGATTTATTTGGGCATAAGCTTCCATGGGTAAAAAACCTCACTTCTTCAGATGTATCTGAAGTAGTGAGGTTTTTTACCCACACAAGATTATGCCCAAATAAATCTATTAGCCTTTAAGGTGCCACCAGACTCCTTGTTGTTTTTGCGGATACAGACTAACACAGCTACCCTCTGACATTTGAACTGTGACATGAGGGTTTAAGAGCTGCTTGAGTAACAGTCTCTAACAATGGGAACATTACAGACAGGTAAGCCTGCATTTAAAAACTAGTTAGCAAGTACTGCATTTCCTGCTTCTGGTGACATTTACAGGAACAACAAGAAGTTAAATGGTTAAAAATAAAAGTTGTAAACACTTAGGATCCAATCCTCCAGGTTTGAGCCTTAAGCATGGTATTCAGCAGTACAAGTGCTCAAGAATTATTGTCACAAAAGCATACCTTTCTAGCATTGGAGGATATTGTGTTGGCCATTAAACTTTCCAAATAACTACTCAGGCTAACGCCTTTTACAGTAATAATTGCTTCTTGAGTTAGCACAGTCCTGCAATGAAAGAAAATAAAGCTTAATTGGTACAGAAAAGGAGCAACATACCCTCTCTCACAAACAGACAGATCCCCGACCCCAACTTACTTTTCTGGGTTTTCAGGATGAGGCGTGTAGACCAACCTCTCATCAACTGACACCAAATTTGTGAGAGTAATCTTAAAAACAAAAAACCACAAAAATCCTCAGAGGAAACAGCAAAGAGGAGAAACACTATCAACAATTCAGTAGCACCAACTGGTGCTTCATTATCCTTAACAGCAGAAAACAGGACAGTTACTGTACTTTGTAACAGCACAATTATAGTCATCAATAATAATTCAGAGGTGATTTGTCTTCTCCTATTGCCAATGCAGTTACAGCTAGGTAACCTTTGCCTTTCACTAGGTCCCTCTATATTCCATGTTGTCTGCCACAATTCAGGTAGCTTTCCAGTAACATTTCTGAATGTTGAACCAAGTCTGAACGTCAGTATGTTTGCAATGGCAAGCTTTTTAATCCAGGCTCTTGATGAAAATAAGCAGCCTTACCAATCACACACAAACTATGTACTTAGGAAAGTCCCTAAGTCTACGTTTACTGTACAAGGCAAGACTCTTACTGAAATCATAGAATATAAAATGTGATAAGTTTGAAGGACATTAGAATACAACACAACAGTTTGCAAATTTCAACAAGATTAAAGATTTGCAATATAGTTCTAAATCTATTTCTGCTGCTGCTTAGGGAAATTTGTTTGGCCAGCATGTTTTATTCCCCAATACACAAGTTTGTCATTTCTGCTTTCTCAGAAGATGGTTTCACCTGATGTCAAAGTTACACCCATACAAATATTTTATACTGCCTACGTATTTAAAGTTGCCTACTCATGCAAAGAAGCAGCCAACAGCAACTGAAAAAGGAAATGTTATTTAAAAATCTGGCAACCCAGAAAAGCTTCACATTGAAAATGCCTGTCTTTGTTTGACAGCCGTGAGAGCAAGCTTGTGCATTTCTGAAAGCTTTGCTTTCTTTTGTATTGCAGATAAGCAGGAGGTTGTTCTATTCCCCTACAGCCATTACCAAAAGCCTCCTGACCTCACTTACATTGGTGGAGCAGAGTTCCATTTTCTTTTCTACTGGATCTACCACTGAATGTTCTTTAATGTATGTCAAAGTCCTACTTGTTCCCAAAATCTAGAAGACAAAAAACATTCCATTTAAATATTCAACAAGACACCAGAACAAATTACATAAGGTTTTCTGTGTTCTAAATTACTACTTTTACATATTTATGTTGTGGTTGTACATGAACACCCTGATCAGGATCAAGACCTCAACATGCTGAGTGCTAGGCAATCACACAAAGTGACATAGTCCCTGCCTGGAAGATACTACATCGAAATTTGATTAACATTTCAGGAAACACTGCAATGCATTCATTGCAAGAGATGTGCTGCTATCTCATTACATTTTCCCTATGATTTCTGGAAAAGGCATTTCCTATAAATTCAGAGTTGAGATCCCAGAGGATGAAGTGTTTAAATGCATTACATCATCAGGTACTCATTCAACATATAAAAACATACCGCTTTTACAATACTTGGTAGTCCCCACTCCGTGCTGAGAAGTCGGTGACTATGTAACCTTCCCTGGTTATCGAGGCTTCTGTCTATCACATCTACTCCTACCACACATGGATTCATGGGATTGGGGTATTTTCTCATAGCAGCTTTGATAACTGTATCCCATGGGTGTCTAGGGAAAAAAAAAGAGATGAATATTGTTAATGAAATGCATAAATACTATGATCGAATGAGTGGTACAGACTTATCTGGGGTATTGGGTGAAGTACTGGTCACCTCGTGCCTCAAAAACAAATATTGCTGATTTGGGGCGGGGGCTCAGAAGGTCTATTAAAATAGTTAGGGGCATGGAAGAATTTTTACATGGGAAGATTAAAAAGACAGATTGTCATTTCTCCTCTTATTTGTTTACTTGGAAAGGAAACCAAGGTACATAAAATGAGGAAGTTATAGTGAAGATAGACAGGAAAAACAGAAGCTCCTGATCTAACAAGAACAAGGTGACATTTGCTGAAGTTAAAAAATGGCAAATTCAGAACAATTAATAGGAAACACTTTTCCATGCAACATGTAAATGAACAGTAGAACTCACTACCAAAGGATATGGAGGCAAAAAGGAATAATAAATATCTAGGTAATGCTAACAAATTTTAGAAGTAATATTAAGCCTCATGTTTCAGGATCTAAACCAATCTCTAACCATTTGGGACTAGAGGAAACCTAGTACATGGGGCAGATCATTCCACACCCACCTACTGTGTGGTTTTGGCACCTTCTCTGAAGTATCTGGTGCTGGCCACAGTCAGATACAAGAGAAACAAGACTGGACTACATAGACCATGGGCTTGATCCAGTATGGAAATTCTTCTGTTCTTAAACAATACTGACAGTGTTGAAAGAATACCCGATAGTTTGTGCAAGTGTACTTTGTATTGCATACATATTATACATGAGCAACCTGTTCCAAAGTGATCGATTGTCTAACTTGAGAACTAGTAAAAAGGGTGGTGGGGAAGATGGAACAGGCTGAGTCACAGATAATGGGTGCTTGATAAGTTACGTTTGTTCCAGCAGTGTGGGGTTAATGTAAGCTTTACCTAAGAGTAGAAGCAACAAGGTGGACGAGGAACTCTCTTTCATTGGGCCAACTTCTACTGGTGAAAGAGACAAGCTTTCAAACTTACATAGAGCTCTTCTTCAGGTTGGGGAAAAAGACTGCATAAGTTCAACAGCTTGTCTCTTTCATCCAATAAAAGGTACAACCTCATCCACCTTGTCTCTCCAATATCCCAGGACTAAAACAGCAAACAAACAGATTTATGAGGTCATGTTCTCCATGCTAAAGCTGGCCTCCTCGAAAACTTCTTTCAATGTTCTAGGGTTGTGGAGACTGGTACTCACCTTACCTTCAGCTCTTGCTATTCACATGTAAAGAAGGCCCCCCACTACATTAGCAAAGTGACAGTGTCAAGAATATGTTTTCCCTAAGGCCTCGGCAGCCTCTGAACTGAACACCATATTCCACCAGATCTTTTATCAAAATTTCTTTAACAGTTTTGCTTCGTCTAAACTAGCAAACCAAACACTGAAAGTCAAATACAGCTGAGATCCACACACCTGCTACCCACAGCTACTGTCTGCAGTAGGATTCTCTCATTTTGTAAATCATCTGTTACCCCATGGAGCAAGCTCAAGTCCAGCTAAACCAACACAAACTACAGTGGTTTCTCTCAGGTATTTTCTGCACTCAAGTTTTCCATATTACTAACACTTGTTCAGCTCCACTGCTGTTAGCAAGTGTGGCTCTGCAGTGGAAAAAAAAAGTTAGGGAATAAAAGACAAGTGCAGGAACCAGGCAAAAGGTGTTGCTATGTGGAGGTGTTAAAACCCTTACAAGAATAAGCATTGCAACAGTAAACGTTATACAACTGACTACCGTTTTCATTGCCTCAGAGGTCCTGACTATGTGCAAACAGCCTTATGTCATGTTTTGAAGTCTTGGAAGTCAGCTCCTAAGGCCCAGCTTTTCAAAGTCAGTAATGAGGTGTTCTCAGAGGTTCTAACTTTTGATGTCACTCCCCTCAATGCCAGAATTTGATTTGATGTTTAATTCGAACTCCTGACTAAACAGTGTTTTGTCTTTTTTATTGGAGATGTTTAAATAGGTGAGGTTTCATGAAGAGTAAGATATTGAGTCATTTTGACACACACACAAAAACTTTGTTATAGGAGCTATATTAGATAAATAATGGAAGAGAGTTTCAGTTTTGAATTAGACTACAGCTTAACTTCCCCATGTAGGAAGGCATCTACAAGACATTCCTCTATAACACTAACACACACACAAAATGGAGTTTTGCAAACATCTTCAGCATGAACAGGAAAAACAAAGTGGTCCTTCAGCTTCAAATGGGGAAATATATATTTTGTTTTAAAGCAAATGTTCCTTCCCCCATTCCTAGTCCCTGCTCTCTACTAAAAAGATATGCATGAACTGGTCTTCATATTATCATCAGGAATTATGTAACATAACATGAACATAAAACTAAGCATAAAGGTGATTAACAAAGGCAAGATGTCCTTGAAGACTTTCAAGGAGCTAAAGACCATTTTACTAATCTCTGATCTAACTACACTTACACACATTGCAGCATACGTTTTGCAGGCCTCACACTCCGTAATCTAATTTTCACATAGCATCAAGAAAGTATTATGTTCCACAGATAACTGATTTTCAAGTCAAGCTCTGCACCTGCTCAAAACAGAAGTTGTGCCACGCAAGAGAAACCTTTATTAGTACCAATCTTTAATTTTACGCTAGAAGTTTTGGTTTACACATGATAACTTCAGGTGCCAAAACCCTGAGGCTAGATCTTTGTCCACATACCAAATGTAAACCAGCTTATCTGAAGTTATTTAAGTAAATGTTGCTAAACTAGTACAAACTCCTATACTAAGAAAATTTCACAAAAATTTTAGATTGCTGTTAACATCATTCTAGCTTCACCTATGTTAGCAACTGTGAGAGCCCCAGTATAGGGGGGCTTTCAATGACATTTTAAAACACTCTGGGTATGTCTACATTGCAATAAACTACCCACAGCTGCCCCATGTCAACTGATTCTTTGTCATGGGGCTTGGACTGCTGGGCTATAAAATTGTAATGTAGACTCCCCCACTCCCCTTTCATGGGGTCCCAGCACCCAGTCTCCAGCGCAAATGCCTACACTGCAATTTTATAGCTCTGCAGCCAAAGCTAGAGTCAGCTGACAAAGGCCAACCAAGCAGTGTAGACATAGCATGTCTAATCAACAGAGGGTCTGTGCCAGGCTAGATGATATGGAGCTTTAAACACAGATGGTACACCTACATTAAGGCTCCCAAAAGTTGCTAACACTGGTAAAGCAAGACTAGAGTTTGCAACAATGAGACATTTTTTAAATCCCTCCTCAAAACCCACTTCCATCAGCTTGGAAGAACTGGGTGGTGATAAGCACCCAGTTTCTTTTCCTCTTTCCTCCCCCCTCCCCGCTGTAGTCCATTAAAAATAAATAAACAAAAATTAAAAAAGAAAAGAAAAACCAGCACACACCACTACAAGCTTCATCTGGCACTACAAAATCACATTCTGAACTTACTCTCCTCTTCCCTCTCCCTCCTTGCCCAGTATCTCCTAGGTTTATCCAGTCTAGACTGTAGCGTCCTAGGAAACAAGGACTATACTATATTTCTTTACAGCAAGGCTATGACTTCACCGACTTTTTAAAAAAACACCACAAGCTTATACCTATGAATCTGTGCCACAACATATAAACAAACACGAAAAGGAAGCCACTGTTTTGAAATGTCCAAGCCATTGTCACTGAAGTTCATAGCCTGTTATCTGCAAATGTTTCTCAGTATGATGTGGCTAGACTTTGACACACAAGTATTCTCAAACTTTGCTACCAATTATTCAGTTCTCATTTTGTCTGAGAACCATTTTTGCAGTTAAATGCTTCACTTATATGAAGAACAACATGAAATAAATGACAAACTAAGTTATTAACTTTGAAGGTTAGCAGCTCATTGAAGGTATTTCGTGGATTACTTAAAAACACATAACAAAAGGGGTGGGGACAAACACAAAATGTTACAATAACTCAGTTTTAATCTGTTCATACCTTTTAGGAGAATCAACTATATCTGTGTTTTCTCTAATATTATGAAAGCCTATGCCTTAATGCCAAATAATGTAATAGTTTTGTCAGTTTCATAACTCTGCCTTTTTAGAGTCTTATTTCCTGCATACCTTGGCAAACAGATGACAGATGTGGAAACCTTTCATGCTGCTTTCACCCCTTGTCTATACAGGAAAGTTTCAGCACAATTGGGGGGGGGGGAAATAAATATAAACCAATGTAGTTATACCAGCAGAACTCCCTAGTAGACACTTATTCTATTCTAAGAGCTTCTTCGGTGGTTGAGAAGTGGTTTAAACTAAGGTGAAAAGAGCTGGGATTAATAATGTCCACAAGGGGTCACACCAGTATTACTGGTAAAACTTCCCCATTAGACAAGCTCTCAGTCACCCCTCTCATGTTGGTATGGAAATTTTGCACGGATCTCCATACTGCACTGCCACCAACTGCATCCCCTTTGAACAGACAAATGTACTCCTCACTCAATGAGAGCTGCGCACAATCTTAACTTGAACTACAAAAAGACCTCATGATCAGTTAGTTTCTTAAAATTAGAAAAAAGGGGAACTGCGGAACTGATGACACTTCCTACAACCCACGCAATGATACAGAGAAAGATACAGAGTCGCAGCACCGGCAGAGAAGCAAAGTTAAGGCCACTGCAGTAACGGTAGGTCATAGTTCACACTTAGCACTTTTTCCTCTGTAGGTCTATGTGGTGCCAGCTGTCACCTGGCTCTGCCACTGAGCTGCGGGGTGACCTCGGACGAGTCAAACCCCACTCTATGCCTCAGTTTCCTCAGCTATGATCTAGGGTTAAATGACATTTCCCGGCCCATGGGCGAAGGGCAAGGGCTGGAGTACTATAGCGCCGAGGTGGCGTCCAGTCCCGGCTTGCAAACCGAGCCCCCGGCTGGGCCGGGAGTCCCCACGGGCACAGACCAGCGTCTGGCCCGGTAACGGCGGAGTCACAGCCCGGGGCCGCAGGACCGGCGCGCTACCGGCCTACAAGAATCACCGCCCCGCCCTGAAGTCTGGGGCCGGCGCCCGAGCTTCCCCAGCCCAAGCTCGGCGCCTGCTCCCGCCGCTCACCCGAACACGTGCTCCGAGCTCCAGATCTTCATAGCCCCGCCGCGGCACCCGGCGCGTAAGCCCCAATGGCGACCTCCTAAGCGCTCGCTCAAGGCAAAGACAGAGCCGGCTCAGCGGGGGCGGGGCCGTGACGCGAGCAGGGGGCGGGACGCACCGAGCCGGGCACAGAGTGTGCTGGGCAGGCTCCCAATTGCATCACGGGAGGGAGGAGCGCGCGGGACACCGGAAAAAAAAGCCCGCCCCACTTTTAAATACGTCATTCCAGCGCCCGCCCTCCCCTGCGGCCACGTGACCTCCTTCCCATCCTGACGTTACGTGATGCGCTCGCGCGCCGCGGCGCGGCGCGGGCGGGGTTTGTGGCCGGAGAGCGGAGTCTCGCGGCGGCCGTTTGGCCATGGCGCACCGCTACCTGCTGCTGTCGCGGGGCTGCTGCCGGCGCCGGGGCCTGCCCAGGGTCCTGACGCTGCAGCAGCTGCTCTCGGGCCGGAGCCCCTCCGGGCCGGGGCCGGCGCAGGTGAGTGACAGGGC
Source organism: Chelonoidis abingdonii (assembly GCF_003597395.2). Classification (NCBI taxonomy): domain Eukaryota; kingdom Metazoa; phylum Chordata; order Testudines; family Testudinidae; genus Chelonoidis; species Chelonoidis abingdonii. Next base: position 207,125,892 of record NC_133770.1, read on the forward strand.
GGTGCGGGAGGAGCCAGGGCGGCCGCTGTCAGTGTCCGCTGGGGACGATCGCTCCCAAGCCTGCGAGAGGGGGGGCGGGGCGACCCGGCCTGGCTCGGCCGGTGACCATCGTGCCCGGGCGCGCTCCCCGCGGCCAGCGCTTAACCCGCGCCCGGGGCCCGGCTCCACAGGGGGCTGCTCTCGCCGGCCAGCGCGTCTGAGGAGACCCAGGTTCCCCGGTGCCCACCGCGTAGGCCCTAGCGCCCTCGGCCCCAAACGTGCAGGCGTCAGGCCCGGCCCCAGGCCCCGGCTTCACCCACAGGCTCGCTTTGAAATCGCGCCCGCCGCAGGGTCTCGCCTTTACAGGGTGCCCCGGCCCCTCAGCGTGTCCCTGCCAAACGGGACCTGGAGGCCGGTTTCCAGGGCATCAGCGTTAAAGCGAGGCGGGGGAAGGGCAAGGCCAGGAGGGCGCTGGGCGCTCCCCGGGCTGGCTAGTCGGGGCGTCAGGAGTCTGATGTATCTTGAATAACCCCAAGTTTCACCTTACTTTGTGTTTTTGTGTCTTGGTTTGCAAGTATCAGAGGGGTAGCCCTGTTAAGTCTGTAAAAAGCAAGGAAGAGTCCTGTGGCACTTTATAGACTAACTTTGTGAAGTGGGTATTCACCCACGAAAGCTTATGCTCCAATACTTCTGTTAGCCCAAAAATACAAAGGTGTTACAGCACATTGTTACTGAAAAATTGCTGTCTTTCTCATTTTTACCTTGTAATTATAAAATAAATCAATTGGAATATAAATATTGTGCTTACATTTTAGTGTATAGCATATAGAGTAATATTAGCAAGTCCTTGTTTATGACATTTTAGTTTGTACTCTCTTCACCATTGCTGTTTATGTGGCCTGTTGTAAAACTAAGAAAATGTCTAGATGAGGTCATGTATCCCCTGGAAGAGCTCTGCATCGCCACAGGGGTAAGTGTACTCCTGGTTGAGAACCACTATCTTATGTGACCTTTGGCAAGTCAAGACCTTAATGTCTCTGTACCTCAGTTTCCTATGTGATGGGGGAATAGTTCACGTTGTTGCTGCAAAGGTAAATGAATTATGAAGTGCTTTGGATACTTCAGCATGAGGTCTCAAAGCCTGAGTATGTACCTCCTCCATCTCTAGGCATAGTTTGTTTTAAGTTTCTTTGTGTATATTTTTGTGAGGCCTTGACTTTATCAGCACATCTTTCTTAATGGCTTCTTGTAGGCAATGCCTCTGATCTTTAAGAAATTTGAACACTTACTATTATAAATGCGTATATTCTTATTCAAAGTAGTATGTTTTCCTTTTAAGAATTCTTTTATTAGGGGGATAGAATATACATGATGATGAACATTAGAAATGTAATATCTTAACTAGAGTATCTTCAGTGAAGAGCATAATTTACAAGAAACTGAAGTTAACTGTGGAGATAACCATATGTAATGATCTGCTGTGCCTACCTTTATGTAAGTTACTTTGGTCTGCTGTGCCTGCCTTTTATGTAAGTTAGTTATACTGCATTTTCAAAGGATTAGTCTTTATTAGAAACCTACTTTTTTTCCTAAGCACTCTTATGAAGTAGCTGATGGTTGTCAGATAATTAAAAGGATGTCAGCTGTGTCCAATTTACATTGTTCAGTTTAAGACAGTGGTTTTCAACCTTTCCAGACTACTGTCTTGCATACCCCCAAGTTTCACTTCACTTAAAAACTACTTAACAATCAGACCTAAAAATACAGAAGTTTCACAGAACACTATTATTGAAAAATTGCTTAGCTTCTAATTTTTCCCATATAATTATAAAATAAATGAATTAGAATATAAATATTGTATTTCCATTTTAGTGTATGGCATACAGAGCAGTATAAACAAGTCATATGAATTTTTAGTTTCTGCTGACTTTGCTGGTGCTTTTTATATAGTCTTGTCGTAAAACTAGACAAGTATCTAGATGAGTTGATGTATCCCCTGGAAGACCTCTGTGTACCCCCAGGGTTGCATGTACTACTGGTTGGGAACCACCAAGTTTCAAACATCTTAAAAACAATGTTTTTGAAGCTTTTGCCATGCAGTAAATAACTAGTACTAGTGTGTTTTGTTTGTTGATAACCTCTTGATTTTTGGGGAAAAGATTAATTTTCTATTGATATAATCGAAAATATTGGGGATTTTCTGTGCCTCTTGTGTGTTCTTGGTAACTTTCTGTGGATTAGAATTATGAGGATTTAGTGACTTGTCATCTTTTCTTTTTTGTAAAGTAAAAAGTTGTGATTTTTTTTTAAATACCCAGCAATGCTGCTATTCTGTTTTGAAGCACAAGATTCTGAAAGAGACTGAGCATGAGGCAGCATTTATTCAGTGCTAGGGGTCTTGTATTTGTCTGACGCTGTTAAATAGTGAGTAGAGCTGCATCACAGCCTTAATGTAACTCAGGTGTAAACCTGACCTGTATGCTCTCTTCGCCTCTCCATTGTGGACTATTTTATATTTGTGAGTGTTTTATGAACTCTGTTAAAAAATGGTCTTTAGGTATCATTCTCTTTCCCTAAGATGAAGGTTCCTTGGAGCAATGAAGAATATTTACCTGTTTTTATTTATTTCTAATTCCTTTGTCATGGCAACTATTTTATCCCCAGGATTGATAGGCTGGGCAGGGTTCCCCTATACGGTTCATGAAATGGCCTAAATGTTTGGACAGCGTGATGGCAAAGTGTACTTCATTTGCTCTTTCTTCTTTTTCTCCTTTAAAACACCCTGAAAGTGTATCGTTTTAGGTCACTCTGGCATTCCCAGCTCCGGCTGACCTAAGAACAGCAGCATGCTGTGCAAAAACTGGATTTCCGTGACATTATAGTTATTAGCTTGAATGTGTAACATCTTGGCTGTAATAGTCCTTGATAGAGTAGCCTTGGCTTTTAGATTAAGCAGATAAATTCACATAGGAATTCCAATAACTGTTGAAATTACGCAGGTAGGGGAGAAAGAAACTGTAGACATTTTTTAAATTAATTAACTTCGGCATAGGTCTATGGTCAATGTAAACATGGGTTTAGTTAATCAAGACTTAGTCTAGGGATTCAATGTATGTGGCATAAGGTAATTTTTACTTTCTTCTTTATAAAATGTATTTTGTAACTCCTTCCTTTTGTGCGACTTTCCTGAGGCACTGTTAGAGACATTTTAGCAGCACAGTTTGTAGTCTGCAGAGATAAATCCAACAGTGTACTAGCTCTTCTGTGTTGGTCTGTCCCCATGCTGTAGCATATTCCTGATCAACTAAGTCATAACACAGTTTAGCCCTATTCATGCTGGTTATAACCTGATTCACCCATAACCAGTCTTAAACTATATGAACATGATTGTTTTCCCTTATTAGATGGAGCAAAAGCTGCTGAATATTCTTGCTTTTTGTTCAGTTACTCTGAATTTGAATCATGAATAAAGTAAATATTCTCCCCAACAGACCTTTATTAATTTTTGATATTGCAGTAAGATGGGGAATATAGAAGAGAAGGTGAGGCAAAGTTCTCAGACATAGTTTTCTTCTGAGTTTCACTGTTGCTTCTTTTACCACTTGTCCCTGAGATGCATTTAGATTATTGTAATTAAACCCTTTGTTAGCCATACAGATCTACCTCTTTTCCTAGAGCCCCTTGCAGCTGCACATTTGTACTTGTCCCTGCTGGGTGATGGCTCCTTAGACATAACAGCTACTCAACAAAGTATCTGTTTTACCCTGGCATGCTTTACTTTCTCAGTGAAAGGTTTTTTTGGATTTTTAATACCAAGGTTTATTCTGAGGGCAGTATGTAGAGCCTTATGAAATCTGTGTTAACCAGAACATGGCAGAATTGCGGAAGCAAAACAATAACATGGAATCCAGCGCTATACAAAACAATAACGATGTATCCTCACTGGGGCTGCAGGGCTGGAGGAGATGGAATTAATTCTTTTTTAAATGGAAAGAAACTAAATCAGAAAATAATAAATCTGAAAATTCACAATAATAAAACGGGTTTCATAGGGCCCTAAGTATAACAACACAAAATAAAGTTGGAAAGGAGGGCATCAGCAGACTGAGAATCCTTCCCCTGCCTGTCTCTGTATTAGACGTGAATAACAAGGAGATAGGAGCATTCACTCATTCACATGAATTCCCCCTTAATTCCAAAAGTGGGAATGGATCAGACTTAGTTCAAAAAAGTCTTTAATTAAAACGCTTAGAAAAAATCACAAGCTTGGTAACAGCTTTCAAAGGACAATATTATAAATGCAATTTATGGTGGCGTGATAGAATTCTGTGAAGCAGCATATCAGTTTCTTCCTTCCATTTTGATATTAGATTCACCTTTAGGATAGAAAGTCTGTTTTACAGCCAGTATATTTTGAGAATAACATAATTGCTAAATGTTAATAACATTGCTGCACTTATGAAGGAAAACTCAGAGTGAAGATAATAGGACTGTGCCTAGATATGCAGAGCCCATGTTCTGGTTCATGGTGATGTCAGATGCTAGACCTGATGCAGAGTTATTTCTGCTGAGTCACCCAATGTCAGGTTAATCCACTTCTAGCAGTTCCCTCCAGGAGCATGAAAGGGTTGAATGACCCTTTGAGATAGAGGAAAGTAGTGGCTAGGCAATGTTCCCTCTTATTTTTTACATCCATGTGCGGAATGAATTTTATGTGCGCCAATATGGAGGTGATATTGCGGGGGGTGGGGCTGAGGGGTTAAGCATGTGGGAGGGGGCTCAGACCCAGGGCAGAGGGTTTGTGTGCAGGGGGGTGAGGGCTCTGGCTGGGGATCTAGGCTCTCGGGTGGGACCAGGAAATGGTATGTTTGATTTAAATCACAAGTCAGGAAGACTGCATTCTTGTTGGTTGTTATAACCTTAATACATATTCTTCACAACTCAGAGATAGATGTAGGTTTCATTTATAGAAGGTACACACTATACATTTTTAAAGTGATTTATGTTGAAAACTTTTCAGATTAGTTTTACAGCTATAGCAGAAAATGAATAATTGAAACTATTGAAAATTATGGTGGTCTTGAAGGTGGATAGTCTTCAGAATCCTGTATGTTGAGGATGGATTCTCCTAAACAAAATAAGTCAATGCAGTTATTTAATTATTATTATCATGCTGCTCATTTAGTATTATGCATTGCATTCACTGATGTTCAGTACTACTTGAAAGTTGAAATTGTAAAAGAAAGATCTACCTATTTCAGCTATTTATTTGTATCACAATTGCATCTAAAATGATAGTACCATAGAGTAACTACGATATTTTTTGCTCAAACATGAGACTACAAGAAGAGTCCAGAAGGAAGACAGGCAGTCCTTAAGGAAGAAGTAGGAAATAAAAAAGTTTACCAACCTGAAGGCCCTATATGTTCAGACATGTTCCTTTCATCATCTTCATAGAATCATAGAATATCAGGGATTAGAAGGGACCAACCCCCTGCTCAAAGCAGGACCAATTCCCAACTAAATCATTCCAGCCAGGGCTTTGTCAGGCCTGACCTTTAAAACAACTAAGGAAAAAGATTCCACCTCCTCCCTAGGTAACCCATTCCAGTGCTTCACCACCTTCCTAGTGAACTAGTGTTTCCTAATATCCTACCTAAACCTTCCCCATTGCAACTTGAGACCATTACTCCTTGTTCTGTCTTCTGGTACCACTGAGAGCAGTCTAGATCCATCCTCTTTGGAATCCCTTTCAGGTAGTTGAAAGCAGCTTTCAAATCCCCCTCATTCTTCTCTTCTGAAGACTAAACAATCCTAGTTCCCTTAGCCTCTCCTCAGAAGTCATGTGTTCCAGCCCCCTAATCATTTTTGTTGCCTTCCACTGGACTCTTTTTCCAGTTTCTCCACATCCTTCTTGAAATGTGGAGCCCAAAACTGGACACAGTACTCCAGATGAGGCCTCACCAATGTAAAAAAGAGGGGAATGATCACATCCCTAAATCTGCTGGCAGTGCCCCTACTTATACAGCCCAAAATGCCATTAGCCTTCTTGGCAACAAGGGCACGCTGTCAAATCATATCCAACTTCTCGTCTACTGTAACCCGTAGGTCCTTTTCTGCAGAACTGCTGCCTAGCCATTTGGTCCCTAGTCTGTAGCAGTGCATGGGATTCTTCCATCCGAAGTGCACGACTCTTCACCTGTCCTTGCTGAACCTCATCTGGTTTCTTTTGCCCAATCCTCTAATTCAGTGGTCTCCAACCTTTTTGTGGCCAGTAGCACATTCGTGTTTTCAGAATAGTGTGGCAGGCGCCAACAGTTTTTCAAGGCTTATTTTGTATTTGTACATTAAATAATATGAAAAACATCATATTTAATATTACATAATATATGAATCCAGAGAGAAGCCACAAGGACAGAGAACACTGGCACCCACAGCCCTGGAGTACTCTGTCCCCAGCAGGCGCGGGCCCTGGCTTCTCTCCCCTGGTGGGCACTAGGCGGGCCTCGTGCCTGCTGAGACAGGGCTGGCTCTAGGTTTTTTGCTGCCCCGAGCAAAAAAAATTTTGGCTGCCCCCCTCTCCAGCCCTGGGCTCTCCCCCCCCTCCACCAGTGCCCTCCCCCCACATGCACCCAAATGCACATGGAAGGCATAGGGAGTAACCCTCAAGCCTTGTACCCAGAAAGGGATGGGGATATAGTAAAGAGAGTTCAGGCAGAGGAGCGGGTGTGGGGGTGCTTGAGGGCTCTACACTGACAGAGAAGCAGGGTGTGATGTACTCGTGGAGGAGGAGAGGGGGTATCAGGAGGGTTGCGGGAGAAGAGGGGAAGGGGAAGGTGTGGGAGGAGAGGGCTGGGGGAGAGTACAAGGGGAGAGGTGCGGGTGAAGGAAGAGAACAAGGGGAAGGGGTTTGGTGAAGGAGTGATGGGGGGAGGTACAAGTGAAGAGTCTGTGAGCGGGACTGGGGGTGCAAGGGCTAAGAGGGCCAGGTGCTGACAGCTGCTTCCACAGCCTCATGCAGGCAGAGCCGATAGGATGGACACAGACCCCCAGGTGCCTGAGCCGTGGGGGTTCCCAGTGAAGCAGTATCCCTGGCTGCTCTGCTTGAAACCAGCCTCTGCCTCTTCCCGCCCCTGGCACTGTGGGAGCCCAGGGCAAGCAGCGCGGGGCGGGGGACGTGCACAGCGGGCTGAGTCTGGGGGCAGGAGGGGGCAGCTCCCTGACAGCTCAGGCTGCCCAGCCAATATTCCCATCAGCACACCAGCCGGGATCCACACTCCCCTCCCAGCCCGGCGGCACCTTGCACAGCCCACTTGGGTGGTGAAATGCCACGCCACCCTGGGGAGACTCAGAGCAGTAGCAGTGGCGGCAGCAGGACCCCTCCTCCCTACCGGGTCCCGCTTCCCTCCCTCTCTGGCTCCTCACACACTGTGGTAGCCTCTCTCGCTGCTGCAGCCTGGGCTCGGCTCCAAGGGATGATGCTCTGGCTCTCCAGCGGCAGGGCTCTGGCCATGGCCGGCTCCTGGCATTTTTGCTGCCCCAAGTAGCCCTGGAGTTGTCTGTCCCCAGCAGGCATGGAGTTGTGGCTTCTTGAAGCAGGAGAGAAGCTGCGGCCCCGCACCTGCCAGGGACAGAGAACTCCTGAGCTGCAGACTGCAGGCGCCAGTGTTCTCTGTCCCTGGCAGGCATAGGGCCGCGGCTTCTCTCCGGCTTAAGCCACGACCCACGCCTGCCAGGGACTGAGAACACCGGCACCTGCAGCCCTAGAGTTCTCTGTCCCCGGCAGGCGTGGGGCCGTGGCTTCTCTCCCCTGTTGGGCACTAGGCAGGCACACACAAATGCCACAGCGGGCGCCATGGCACCTGCAGGCTCCGCGTTGGGGACCACTGCTCTAATTTGTCTAGGTCCCTCTGTATCCTGTCCCTACCCTCCAGTGTATCTACCACTCCTCCCAGTTCAGTGTCATCTGCCGACTTGCTGAGAGTGCAGTCCACGCCATCCTCCAGATCATTAATGAAGATATTGAATAAAACTGGCCTCAGGACCGACCCTTGGGGCACTCCACTTGAAACCTGCTCCCAACTAGGCATGGAGCCATTGATCACTACCCATAGAGCCTGATGATCTAGCCAGCTTTCTGTCCACCTTATAGTCCTTTCATCCAGCCCATACTTCTTTAACTTGCTGGCAAGAATACTGTGGGAGACCGTATCCAAAGCTTTGCTAAAGTCAAGGAATAACACATCTACTACTTTCCCCTCATCTGCAGACCCAGTTATCTTATCATATAAGGCAATTAGGTGAGTCAGACGTGACTTGCCCTTGGTGAATCCATGCTGTCCATTACTGATCACTTTCCTCTAAGTGCTTCAGAATTGATTCCTTGAGGACCTGCTCCTTGATTTTTTCCAAGGACTGAGGCGAGGCTGGGTGGCCTGTAGTTACCTGGATCCTCCTCCTTCCTTTTTTTAAAGATTGGCACTACATTAGCTTTTTTCCAGTCATCTGGGACCTTCCCCGATCGCCCTGAGTTTTCAAAGATAATGACCATTGGCTCTGCAGTCACATCTGCCAACTCCTTTAGCACCCTCGGATGCAGCGCATCCAACCCCATGGATTTGTGTTTATCCAGCTTTTCTAAATAGTCCCAAACCACTTCTTTCTGCACAGAGGGCTGGTCACCATCTTCAGCACAGCTTCCTCCTGAGAAGGAACACTTAGCATCATAGACTATCAGAGTTGGAAGGGACCTCAGGAGGTCATCTAGTCTAACCACCTGCTCAAAGCAGGATCACTCCTCAGACAGATTTTTGCCCCAGGTCCCTGAATGGTCCCCTCAAGGATTGAACTCACAACTCTGGGTTTAGCAGGCCAGTGCTCAAACCACTGAGCTATCCCTTCCTCCATGATGTTGTTTCATTTGGGCAACGAGGCCTTGCATTTCTTTGTTGCGCTGCTGCACACATTCCTGTCTTGCACACATTCCTGTCTTACCCACAGGTAGAGGAACTTCATTCAAATATTCCCAAACTGGGTCTCTTTTACAGCCTGCTGCTGTTATAGATTTTTCCTTCTAGTGAGGGAATGGTATGGTAGATCTTAAATCAATGAAGGCTACATTCGGAAAGACCTCAAGACTTCTGGAATATGCTGCTCAAAGAGTTTCACTTTTGTTTCTATTGCCTGTCCCTCCCTTCTCACATTAATCTCCAGAATTTGTCTCCTTGTCCAGATCTATTCTGCCCCCAGAAGTCTTGTATTCATTGAACTGTTCGAAACTGCACTTTTAGAGAGAGGTAAGGGATTGACTCTGTGTACACAAATTTGCAGAGGTACAATATGGTTGAAGTCTGTTATTTCTCACCTCTATGTATGTATGTATTTAAAAACATGCCTGTTAACAGCAAAAATGTTCTCTGTAGACACAGATCCACAGTTTGAGAACTGCAAAACAAAGCATCTATGATGGGCATCTTCTAGACTGAGCACTGAGTCCCATTGAATAGATAGGAAGATCAACCTAAATAATCTATACAGAAACACCTGGAACCTCATAAAATTGGGTCCCTAATCGTGAACTATTGGAACTCATTTATAAAAAATTTTCTTAAACATTACATAAATATATTTTCTCATACTATAGAATTAGAATTTATAATCCCTATTCCATGATGAGATATCTTTGAGTTATAGCAGCAAAGAGTCCTGTGGCACCTTGTGACTAACAGATATATTGGAGCATGAGCTTTCGTGGGTGAATACCCACTTCGTTGGACGCATGTCATCCAACGAAGTGGGTATTCACCCACGAAAGCTCATGCTCCAATACATCTGTTAGTCTGTAAGGTACCACAGGGCTCTTGCTGCTTTTACAGATCTAGGCTAACATGGCTACCCCTCTGATACTTTGAGTTATAATTTATCTTAATTAAAACTGTCTTTAGATAGGGTTTTTCCCCTCAAAAAGCATTTTATCAAAAATCTGATTTTTTTTTAAACTCATTTTTATCCATCCTGATGAGGGGTTGGGGGTGTGGGTGGGAGGGCTCTGTCTGGGGGTGTGGGCTCTAGGGTGGGACCAGGGATGAGGAGTTTTGAATGCAATCTATCCCGGGGCTGCGGTGGGAGAGAGGACACCCCCAGCCCTCTCTCGCTGCAGCAGCTCCAGGGCTGGAGTTGGGAGAGAGGCGCCTCTCCTTGCCATGGGAGCCCTGCCCACCCCCTACTTCAATTTGCCCCCCGCCCACCCCCTACCTCTTTCCTCTCCAATCCCCTGTGTAGTAAGAGGAGGTCCTGAGATATAAACCTTGGTATCAGAGGCCTGGTTTAAGGCCTTAAGGCCTGAACTAAGGTAGTGGCCAAGACTTTGCTAACATAAAGTTAAGCTGTGAGCCAGAGGCAGGCCCTGCTCACAGAAGCTGGCAAGGAAAGGGCTGATGCTGCCGAAAGAGACATACCTATAAGGTACTGGAGACTAGATCAGAACATTCGCATACTTGTACACGCCACACAGATAACAAGGAACAGGCTAACCCATCCCAATGACAGGGGCAAAAGGGTCATATGATGGATAGGGTTGTTTTGTTCGAACCAACATGTACAAGGTGAGAGGCGGCACCTTACTACGTAGAGGGGTTATACCTAGCTACGTAGAGGGGTTGCACCTCATACGTCAGGAGTGATGTGTAACTTGTTTGTACCTGTGTATAAGAATGCATCCCTGGGGCGGTGTCTTTGTCCAGCCGAGGGGGCAGTGGAAAGTCCCGCCGCTGACTGAGCTGAGTCCATTGACCGGGGGCACATACTCGTAGTATGTCCTGTAGAGTAAGAATCTAGAGGGAACTATTATTGTGCTCGCTACGGCAATAAACCTGGCCGAAGTGCCTTCGTACCTTACTAGACTCTGTGGTCATTGGGGTTTCTCCTCGGGTCTGCTGGGTCAGCGATCTTCAAAGATCTGGGACAGCACACAGAGGGAACACATGCACACAGCTGAGTGATGTCAACATTGAACAGAGCAGATCACCACACCGGTAGCATCTGACAACACCCTGTGGCTGCACCCCTGTGTGGCCCTTGATAGCCTGCTGCGCAGCCATGCAGCTTGGAGGGAACTTAAGGCATAATTGTCTCCTCAGGGGAAAGCCTTTGAGCAGCCATTCTTAGGAAAAAGCTTAGCTTAAATAGCTACAAACATAAAATTTAATAAATTCCATGAAGTGGGTAAATTTGGATCATATTCAGAATTTATAGTCTCTTTGGAAGAAAAAGGGCACTCTACCTTACTGTAAGATTATGCTACACTTTATTCGGTATATTCTAAAAGTTTTAAGGACCATTATTCAGGTAACATTAAGTTTTAACTTATCATTTAACTTAATTTATTTTATCTTAACAGTTAAAACTGTTTAAGATGGATCCTTTCCACCAAACTCTAAAATCTAGACCCCTGCAAACCAGGAAGGTATTTCAGTTAGCATAATATGAACTCGTGAGTCTGCTGTAAATAGATCCTAATGTATGTGAAAGTTTTAGATCAACTTTAAGATTCTTTTTCTCTCAAATGGGCTTTTCAGCTCTGTGTAAGCACTATCTATTATGCCCCTCTGTCTTGGACCTCTGAGCAGATCCTTCCTATACAGAAAGAATCTGGATATTTTTTTTCATAGAAACTCATGGCATACCTGTGAGGATCTCACCTGCCCAACCAGGCTCAGTGCCGCACTTCAAGTACCTATTAGCTGATGATGTGAAAAATATGTTTACTAATATAGTTTAAATTATCCTATGTCTGAAATTGTACAGGAAACATAAATGTAAAGCTAAATATCTGCACTGCGTAGCATATGTAATTATTTATAAGAAATGTTTTGTGCATTTCATTTTGTTGCCCAATCTGCACTATTGGTGTCAAAATCTTAGATTTGTACAGCAAAGGTAACAAAGACTTGCCTATTCCATATGATGACTAATTTCCACCTTTCTGCTCCTAATTATTTTCTTTCTCTGCTCATATCCACAGCAATTCTTGCTATATTAGGGTGGAAAAAAGAATCTACTGACATACTGTGTAGTATCTGATGACTGGTGTCATCTAAAGATTTTTCAAGAGAATGATTTAAGACATCTGTAACACTTTCCTGTTACCTAATAGTGTTTTGCACTTCATCTTTCAGCTCCGTGAACAAGTTACCGCTAGAGTGACTACTAACAAAAGTACTGTCTTGGCAAGCGTAATTGCTGCTTACAGAAGATTCTTCTCCCAACCTCCTAAAGGTAATTATAACTTAGCAGTGGTGAGTGAAATAATGAGGACCACTCTCATGTTTCATTTGGCCCTATTGTTCTGAGAGACAACAGGTTCCAGCATTAAATGGCCACTGATAGCAAGATGGAGCAATGCTGGGATCAGCAGACTGCACCTCCTGTTTAAGATGGAGCAAACTGCAGTTACTTATCTTTCAGAATTTAAACTGGTCTTCAGGTTCCTGACAAGTTGCCAGTGCATCGCTCAGATAAGCAAAATTTGCGTATCCCTGATTTATAACTTTGTGTATGGAGTAGAAACCTCTGCTGAATTGTTAATAAAATAGTGCTAAAGATGCTTATTTTTCTGCCTGCATGAGTTGGGATCTTTATACACAAAGATCTGTCAGATACATAGTATGTATAACCTAATTTAGTGTAATTATTTAAATATGACATATATACATAAGTGGTGCTTGATAGATAGGAAGAGGGACATGTTCATGCTGTTGGTGAATCTTTGGCTAGCTTTTTCACTAGAAGCCTCAATCCTCCCCCAGCCGCCATTTGGAGGGTTAGTATTGAAAAAAGGATTGGTAGTTAAAAGGTAAGATTCTTGTCCGGCACTTTTTCTAGGTCTCTCTTTTTTCCAGTACCTTATTAAACACCCTTTCTTTCCTTTTCTTGTAGGGCAATTAGACTTTGGCTCAATGTTGATTTACTAAGAGCATAAAAACCACTTATTTGTCTTTTACAAGTAAATATCTTCAGTCTAAATAAACCAGATATTTTCTGCTGAACATTATAATGAGTTCTTGTAGAAAGAGCCACCACTGAGATGAAGCTAATAACTTATATGATGCAGGGTGATAAGTGCATAATATTTATGTTTATTATATTTGAGTATTCCCATTAATCTTCATAAAAGTACCAATGGCTAGAAGTATATCAGGCACTTTTAATGTGTTCTCTTAATAGGATTTGAGAAGTATTTTCCTAATGGAAAGAAAACTAATGAATCCAAAGGATCAGCTGGAGAAACAAAAGGTAATAATAGGGTGTTCCCAGTTCAGTCTTTGCTTTAGGATACTTATTAATTCTGTTACGGTGTCACTGATATAGTCATATTAGATGTTTGCAGAAACCGTGCTCCATGTTGGCTCTGAAGCTGCAGACTACGTTAAAACCTTTTCAGTTTCATAGGGCATATAGGCTTTGGAGTCATATTTTTTGCTTCCTCTTATGCCCCTCCCAGCCTGGTATTCTAGGATACATGTTCAGTGCCCTTTTTAATGGACATAATCATGTGATGTACATATGTAGATCTCTGAGCCTTTCCCAGAGCAAGTGAAAACATCTGTTTCTTGTGCAGGAAGCAACCACAGAATCACTGTTCAGAGGGTGGGGCCCCAGGCACTAGTTGTGTGTAGGCTATTGCTTGAAGGAGAGGCTGGCAGTGTCAGTCCCATAGAGTCCCTTGCTCAGGTGTATGTGTAGGCCAGGAGATGGGGAAACCATTGGCCATAGCAACTATTTGGTTGTCATAGTGATGTATTAAGGGTCTGATTACAGGAAAATAGGCAGTAATCAGAGCCTGTTGTGAGGAGAGTAACCAGCCGTCACAAAGGCACAGTGCAGAGATCATGAACTCCTATCCCTGTATTCTTTTCCATTGTCTTACAACTAGGATGTCAAACCAGACTCCAGATTCTATTTTAAACACTTCCTGAACGTTGAAAGAAGTAAACAATGATCTATAGGCCTAGATATCCAGGGGAGTTTTAGTCAGATGATGCTTAATGCTGGTAATGGGTACCAGATTGACAGCCCAGGAAGAGTTCTCACTTTTTTTTTTTTTATTTTTTTTTTTTTTTTTTTTTTTTTGCAAAATGGGGACAGAGATCGTATAATCTTCCCCACATTGCCAAGCCAATACACCTCCATGTTCTGGAGGGACCAAATCTAGGGAATTGTGTATTAAATTCTTAGAAGCTCCCAAGAGTTGTGGAATACAAATAGTGGTGCTCTGCCTTGATCATGGTCATGTGATGTGGCCCATCTGTTGATTAAGGAGTGGATTATGCGACTTGTTTGGGAGGGAAGGGAACAAAAAGAGAAAAATGTGATTCTTCAGTAGATGATATTTTGTAATTGATTTCTGAGATGCTTTGCATTTGTAAACTATTGTGCATTTCGGGTTAGTTTTATTCTTGAGAAAAGCTTTTCTTTGATTATATTAAACAGAAAATCCCTGTGTTAGTCTGTAGGACTTGAAAATGTTGTTGTTGTCTTTTTTTTTTTTTTTTTTTTTTTTTTTTTTTGTAGAAGCAAAGCAGACTAATGCCCAGCGACCTCCTGGGAGCAATAGTGGTGGAGGAGGAGGAGGTGGAGGTGGAAAAAGAGGTGGCAAGAAAGAAGACACTGGATGGTGGGCCAGATTACAGAAGGTCTTCACTCTAAAATACATTGTTTTGTGGTACTGGCTTACCTTGTGTAAACACTATTTGGTAACCAATGAAAGAATATGATTTTGACTCTTTGGAAGAAGTGCTTAGTGTATTTATAATGAAGCTTTGAGGGTATATCGTTGGCTTTAAAAACTTCTTATTGTCAGGGAAGACTGATACTTTTTTGAGGCACTACATGGATCAATGGACCAAACTGATGATAGTTTTCATAAAGTTTGGTACATTTAATTCATGTCGGCAACACAAGTCATTTTGGCCATAAAAATACAGTTGCCATAAACACAGCTTTTGTGGAATTTTTTGACACCCGTTAAACTAACACCCAGGATTGCAGTAATTAAGGGCAGAAACAATATTTTTCTTTTCAGTTTCTTTATTCTGTCTGTCTGACAGCACTTAATGTGTAATCACAGTTTCTTTCTCCTGTGTAGGTCGATCACTTTCCCCTTTTGTTTGTGTGGGTGTTGTACACAGCAGTGGTGGAAAGAGGTTTAAAAAAAGTGGGGAGGAGGGTGCGGGAAGTGATTGTAAAACCACAAAAGTTGTCAGGAGGACTTGGGACAGGAGTAAATATCTGAAAACTGTTTTAACTGGTTAGCTTTCAAATTTACTGTGTCCTCATACTGTTTATAAAGTACTTTTAAGATCCTCTGATAAAAGGCATTGCTGGGGAAATGACATAGCCTTGTCTTTTGAATATAAAAAGTACAATATTTTGGCAAGCTTAATTCAGTTTAGCTTGATGCACTCCTTGTTTAACCCTGGGAACAAACAGAAAATGCACATGTTATATCTGTTTAACCTTGCACTCCCTGCACTAGAGAGACAAAAAAATTATTTTGTTTTTTTCTTCTTTCCATGTCATAGGGTGACTTTCCATGGGATGACAAAGAGTTCCGGTTTTACTTCATGAGCAGTTCCATTTTCTGGGCTACTGTTACATATTTCTTTTTCTTCAGGAACTCTGGTAGAGAAATCACTTGGAAGGATTTTGTCAATAATTACCTTTCTAAAGGAATGGTGAGTAGTAGGTATGGGGAATCATAAAATGAGAGATGGCTAGATTGGGCAACAGCATTAGCCTGACTTCTGCACAAAATACTCTGAAACAAAGTAACTAATAAATAGGCTTGGCAGAATTTGACTCTTATTTTGTAAGTTTGACAATTGGTATCTATTTCTATTTTTAAGATTTTGTTTGTTTTAACTATTTTAAAACTTGCAGTTACAGGAAGACTAAGGTTGGGGTTAGGGCAGTGCTGACAGTGGTGCTGCAGGCGGCTCCCTGCATGACTGAGACACCCACATGAAGTGTGGGGGAGGCTGAAGTCCTGGCCTGATGAGCAGAGACCCCTGCGCAAGACTGCAAGGAGGAGGATGTGACCCCAGCTGTAGGGAAGGCCACTCTGCTGCTGAACAGTTCCTGCCCAGGGACAGCTCCCACACTCCTGTCTGGTGGCTGAGGCCATGTCTAAACTACCAGCTAAATCATCACTGCAATACAGCGGTGTCAATTTAGCGGGTTTGGTAAAGACATGCTAGATTGATGGGAGAGCGCTCTCCCATCAGTCTGTGTACTCCACCTCTCTGAGAAGCATAAGGGAAGTCAGCGGGAGAGCGTTTCCCATCAACACAGCACAGTGTAGACAATGCGGTAACTGGATCTAGCTATGTCGACTTAATCATGAAGTACCATAACTTTTAGATCAATTTACCATGGTGGTGCAACAATTTTCCATGTTCCATGGTAGTGTGGACCAGCTATGAGTGAACAGAGACAACTGTTCGCTGAAGGTATAAAATGCAGGGAAGGCGGTTCACCGCTCCAGGCCAATGGGGGCTGCGGGAAGCGGTGTAGGCCGAGGGATGTGCTGGCCGCCCTTCCCACAGTCCCCATTGGCCTGGGACGGCAAACTGCAGCCAGTGGAAGCCGCGATCAGCCGAACCTGCAGATGCTGGTCCGGCCCACCAGTTACTTTCTCTGAACAAGTGGCAGACCGGCTTTGAGAACCCCTGTTTTAAGAGAAATGATTGGAAAAGCACATATTGGGATTCAAGGCCAGGTATTACTTTAAATTCTAATTTAAATAGGTGACTCTGTTTTCTGTAATGTGGCAGAATTAAGGTTGTTGTAACTTAATTTTTAAGCTTCCAAACTTGTTTGGTTGAAACTTTCAACTTTACTGTTGTACTGATGTGCTTTGTGGTTTTTTGGATTTAATTTTATTTTGTGTGTGTGAGAGGAGAAACCTACCTGATTATTTTGTGAGTTCCCACAAGTGTATGCATGTTTGACACACAAGCAATTGTTTCAGTAATTATGCAATGACATAATTATTTCTGTGTTCTTGCATGTGTACAGCTGAACATTTTATCATGTTTTGAGCCTAATTTTCAAACTAAGGTGCTCCAATAGGATGTCTTAATTTTCTATTTGGATATTCATTTTGACATCTCATAGAAGTGTAGGGCTCGAAGGAACCTTAAGAGGTCAAGTCCAGCCCCTTTTATGAGGCAGGATGAAGTACACCTACACTATCTCTGAAAGGTGTTTCTCTAACCTGTTTTTAACCTCCAGTGATGGGGATTCCACAGCCTTTCTTGGAAGCCCTATTCCAGTGTTTAACTACCCTTTAAGATAAGTTTTCGTAATATCTAACCTAAATCTCCCTTGCTGCAGATTACTTCTTGTCCTTTCTTCAGTGGACATGGAGAATAATCGATCACCATCCTTTTTAGAACAGTCCTTAACATATTTTGAAGACTGTTATCCGGTGCCCCCTTAGTCTTCTGTTCTCAAGACTAAATATGACCAGTTTTTCAGCTTTTTCTCATAGATACGTTGGTGTTTTTTTTTCTCTTTTAGACCTTTTATCATTTTTGTTGCTCTCTTCTGGATTCTCTCCAGTTTGTCCGTATCTTTCTTAAAGTGTGTCACCCAGAACTGAACACAATATTCTGACTGAGGCCTCACCAGTGCTGAGTAGAGTGGGACAATTGTCTCCGGTATCTTACATGCAACACTCCTGTTAATACACCCCAGAATGGTATTAGCCTTTTTTACAACTGCATCACACTGTTGACTGATATTCAATTTGTGATCCATTGTAACCCTCAGATCCTTTCAGCAGTAGTGCTGCCTACCCAGTTACTACCCATTTTGTAGCTGTGCATTTGATTTTTTTTCTTAAGTGTAGTACTTTGCCATTGTCTTTATTGACTTTCATCTTGTTGATTTGTCAAGGTCATTTTGAATTCTAATCCTGTCCTCCAACGTGGTTGCAGTGCTTCTCACCTTGATGTGATACTCAGATTTTTGTTCACACACGCTCTTCATTCTACTGTCCAAGTAATTAATGAAATTACAGGATAGTACCAGACCCAGGACAGACCTCTAGGGGATCCCACAAGATGTGTGCCACCCTCCCTCATCTCCACCTTGACTGTGAACTGTTGATGACTACTCATTGAATACATTCTTTTGACCGGTTTTGCACCTACCTTATATAATTTCATCTAGACCTCTTCTGTGATGATAAAGCCTACTAGGTCCTCCAGGCCTCCTTTCTAATACAGTAATTTTTGCTGTTGATCATTTATTGAGACGTATGTAGCTGACTGTCAAAATATGAGATTTGGGCACCCTGTTTAGATGATTATATTTGAAAATTGGGCTCTCACTGTTTATTTGCATGTCCAGTCACTGAAGTAAATGTAATTAGATATGCGTATTCCCAACTAAATGCAAATCGGTTGCCCACTAGAATGGTGCACTTAGAGTGTTTCACGAAGAGAAGTGTTTTCCTATTTTAACATAATGAAGTCAAATTTGACACCATACATTCCTCAAAAGGATTGGGAATATGTCCAATTTGAGGCTTTCAAACAAAGCTGTTTGAGTTATGAATTAGAGGTATGGCGGAGTACAACTTCTTAAATGTGAAGCTTCACTTGCATAAATCAGAAACAGCTCAATAGATTTTTAACTCAATTCAGGTTTTGGAATGAAAATGTTTGAAAAATGGCAAAATGTTGACATTTAAGGCTATGTCTACACTACAAATTAGTTCGGTATAACTTACGTCGCTCAGGAGTTTTGAATAATCCACACCCCTGGGCAACGTAAGTTACTGACCTAAGTGGCAGTGTAGACAGTGCTATGTTTGTGGGAGCGCTCTCTCGTGTTGGCTTAGAACACCTCTGGTGAAGATGCTACAGCGGCACAGCTGCATTGGCACAGCTGTGCTGCTGTAAAGGATGTGGTATAGACATGGCCTAAGTGATTGAAAGTTATTTTTGATAGAAGACCATCTCAGCCTTAACTGTAGCTTCTCAACTATAAAATAATGTCAATCTTAACTTGGCTGCTTCTATACATTAACAGGAAGATATGGAATTTCACATTGTTACACTAGCAGTGAATGTTTCTGTAACAAGTAAAATTATCTGTAGTGCATTCTAAAAATGTTTATCCCTTTCTCTTGCAGGTGGACAGACTAGAAGTAGTGAACAAGCGCTTTGTTAGAGTGGTCTTTACTCCAGGAAAGTCTCCAATCGAGGGGGTAAATTTTAGTTTTGAATATGGATAAATGTATTACAGAAGGCAGCAGAACTCTTCACTTCAAATACAAAATTATTGCTGCAGAAAACTTGATCTATCTATTACCATTCTCCCCTATTTTAACTTCCAGAGGATTACCTTTAATATTCTGACTATTTACCTTTCATGTTCTGACTATTTTGTTTTTTGTCTCTTCTGGTCCTTTGCCTCTGTTTATCCATGCTTTACCCCTATAAATAGCTACAACCAAGGTACATTACAAAACTCATTTAAAAATTGTTTGGTAGTAGTTCTTTCCTTCCCACACCTACTGTCTTAGTCCGCATGCGGACCCTTCAGAAATCTGTTTTCAGCAGCTAGTAGTTTCCTACTGTAAATAGTCCACAACGTGCTGCATCATCTAGTACTGAAAATCCTTTAGTAGTACATGCATTTATCTATAAACTCATTGATTGCCCCTACCAAAAAGAATTGTATCTTGATGATTTTCCAGTCTCCACTGGCGAAGTGAAAACTGAAGAGATGATCTGGATTTTGACTCTTTCATTGTCTTAAGAAACATAGTTTTTAGTTTGGTAAAACGCTTTCTGGTTCTCCCTGGGAACATTTCCCTGTAACCTGGTGAGGATGAGTGTGTAAGTCCTGGCTAAAGTGCTCCAAAGAGTAAAGTACCCAAAGACAAGCCCGAAACTTAAATAAATAAATAAATAAATAAGAAATTGAGTGCTAATAACTATCAGTATTCCCTGTAAACTACACACACTTGTGGCAGTGACGCAACAATTTTCCATGTACCACTCATGCCACAAACTGTGCCGCTCACAACTTCCTGTTTCTCTGGGGGGGGTGCTGCAGGGGCTGGACTAATGACTGAGGCCGGGTGGGGCTTTGGGGCTCATACAGGGGCAGCTCTAGGCACCGGTGCTTCAAGCACGTGCCTGGGGCAGAAAGCCGCGGGGGTCGCTCTGCCGGTCGCCGCTAGGGTGGCAGGCCAGGTGCCTTCGGCGGCTTGCCTGCGGAGGATCCATTAGTCCTGTGGCTTCAGTGGACCTCCCGCAGGCGTGCCTACGAAGGGTCTGCTGGTTCCGCGGCTTCGGTGGACCCACCAAAGCCGCGGGACCAGCGGATCCTCTGTGCTTGGGGCGGCAAAATGTCTAGAGCTGCTCCTGGGCTCATAGGGGCAGAGGCGAGAGTTGGAGGAGCTGTAGTGGCTGCACCTGGGACTGGGATCGGTGAGGGAGCAAGTAGGATATGGGGTGATTGGGTGAGGGCCAAGAACAGCTACTTTTGCGAGAGAGATGCAAACTTCTGAGACCCCTTTCCAGTTTCCTCCTCCACCACCACCACCACCGTTGAGACTCACCTGCTCCTCTCAGTCCCACTGCAGAGCACTCACTCGTCTCTTCCTCTTATCCCTGACACCCCAACTGTCCCCCACTCCTTATATACCCACCCTGATTCCTCTTCCTATCCCTGACACCCTGACATCCCCCACAGCCCCATTTCAATCTGCTTCTCATCTGCAACACCCACGCGGGGGGGGGGGGGTAGGTTTGCCCAAAGACTAAAATCTAGTGTTCAGGGGAGTTTGTGGCCCATGCAGCAGAAAAAAAAACTTAGAGGGAATGTTGATAACTATTGAAATGTTTGGGTTCGGATGACAGCACTGATCATTTCAGACATGCTTAATGTTAAGCAAGCTGGATGACATTACTGCTGGCCATATCCCTAAAACATCATTCCATATTTTTAAGACACTATATGGTTGTCACTTCTTCTATTTTTAGACTGTACCCAAGGCACTTCTTTTCCAGACTATCAGCTTTTGCTGAACCAGTGTCTGAAAGTCCCTCCAGGGTAAAATGAAATATGCAACAGTTATTTCATCAGTGAAGCTAATGTGATTTACTGCTCAGATTTGTTTGTACACTTACTCTTTAACCTATAAACCATGATTGGCTGTGGTTTCTCAACCGATTAATGGTTAGGGTTACAATTTTATGCAATAGCGGGTTTTCAGGGCTAGTTATGGTGAAAGAGAAATCATAGGAACACGTTTCTTAAAATAAAAAATCTAGTCTCAGGATTGTTTCAAACCTGAGTGTGGTATTTTTAACAAGAACGGTGCACTAACTGTTAAGAATTGTGATAAAAGTGAACAGTTGAGGTGCCGTAGCAAGCCAAATTTTTGTAACTTTTCTTTTCAAACCTGAGAGTGAGGAGCCTCCTTCCTCTTCAGGAGGAATAGTGGGCATTGTATATTTGTGGCCATTGCATATGACCAAGTGGCCATTGTATATTTGCTGGGCTCTTGCTCTCCCTCTGCCTCATAGGCAGCCCTAGATTTCCCTTTGAAGATTTTAATGTCTGTCCTATTGGGCTCATTGAATTCATCCTCTCCTTAAAAAGGGGGGTGGGGGGGAGTCAGAATTTAAGCCTGTTGAAAGTGCATGAAAATCCTGGCATATATGACTTCTGTGATTGTAATGACCAAAGTCAAGCCTAAGTAATGGTCCTCCAGTAACAATTTGGGTGATATGAGTTTCCATAAATGTACCTACTAAGTCTAAACTCATTCTATTCTGCAGTAAATATAAATTATAGTTTTGTAAACTAAAGTAAATATTTCAGTTGTGAAACAGTGAATCAGTCCTTTAGTCTGAGATTAGGCCATTGATTTTCATGTCTGTTTTTTATCTTTAGATTGTGATGAGGCTGAAAAATTATTCATCTTGTGGTGATCATAATTTTGTTCTTTTATAGCAATATGTCTGGTTTAATATTGGTAGTGTGGACACTTTTGAGCGGAATCTGGAAACTGCACAGCTAGAGTTTGGAATAGAAGGAGAGAACAGATTACCTGTAGTCTACTCAGCAGAAAGTGATGGGTAAGAAGCTGTTTAAACTAGATATGTTGATAAACCTTTTCTTTCCCAGTGGAATAATGGGGTTGTCCTGTATGCATATCATGGCACACTAGATGGCAGTATTATGAAACACTCACTCTGCTTTGACCTTTGGTTGTGTTCAATATGGTGTACATATGACAATTAATTACCTAACTTTATTCAAAATCTTCGTCTCATGTAAGCTTTCCCAAGCTTAGCTTCTCATTATATAATATGTATCTCTTTCTGTGCATCCGCAGCTGACCCGCTTATCCCCTTAAATAGGCAAACTTAATTTGTTTGCACCACCTGTGTTACCCAAATAAAGAGTAATGGCTCCAAAACAGAAATTGCATTCTTTGCATTTATCTTCTCTGGCTTCATTTTTCTGAGCTGTCTTTAGCACAGATCACAACTGCTCCCCTTGTTAAGGGTGTGTGTCCTGGGCTCTGAATGGCTCAGGTGTACGGGTAAATAGGGATTTTTACCTCAGAAATTTGGTTTCATTTTGGTCCAGGTGAGCAGTTATAGAAAGAATGATTGCTGTTGAGCTATGTAAAATTAGTTTGGCCTGTCAGGAATTGCATCTTCTGGGGTATGCTACTCCCAGGGGCTTCTTGACTCCTTGAGGAGAAATAAACTGGTTCTGGCCTCTTGACAAGCAGTAGATAGCAGATGGCTCGCTGCTGCTTCTCCATATATGCATGTTCTTTCAATGTCTGTTTGTCACTGGTGCCACTGTCTGGGTATGCGTATTTTTTCTCCCTCTGTACTAGGTAGTGATAGGCTGTGTTGTTCCTTGTTTTCTCTATGGCAACAGGAAAGATGGTCCAGTGTTTAGCCTGAACTCCAGAGTCCTGGGTTCAATTTGCTGATTCTCCACAGGCTGCCTGTGAAATTTTGAGCCAAGTCACTTAACCTTTGTCTTCATTGCTAAAATGGTGCATTTTTTGTATCTTGGGGTAACTTAACGCATGAGCTGTTCCCAGGTAAAAATTCAGTGAGGACAAGACACTTTTTGTTTTTTTTTACCACAAGGTCAGCACTATACCCCTGCCTGAGATTGACCTCGCCTAATTAATCTCACAGTAAAACTCAGTACGTTGTCTTCACTGTGTTTTCAGTGGGGATCGCTCACATGTATTAGTTACTGAGGTAAAAATACACTTTTCTTAGTAATTAAGACACAAGGCTTTATGTGTCTGTGCTTCAATCCTCATCAGTGAAATGGAAATAATAATACTTCCCAGGGATATTGTAAAGATAAATGCATTAAAGATTGTTAGGATACTATGGAAATGGGGATATCTAAGTACCAGAGGTACCTAGCTTACAGAGAGCTGTGCTGGGGCAGAATGAACAATGATAGTGGAAGGGGTGTGTCAGACTATGGGGAGCATGGGTATGGGGAAGGGCTATACTGGAACTGAATGAGGAAGGAAGAAAGGAGAAGTAGACAGTGAAATAACAGCAAGAGCAAAAAGCAGCGTTAGAGAAAATGAGCGGGGGTGTTAACGGGAAAATGATGCCTGCAAGAGGAATTCCAGCATAAAGGTTGGGAGCCGTTGTCTTAGGACTGTTGATCATAACTGACAGACTCATTAGCAGAGAACGTTTTAATGAGCATGGACACTGAGCTGCTTCTCTCTTCTAGGTGGTCTTCTGATAAAATATTGAGGCATACTGTCATTTCCCATTGTGCTTGTTACAAGGATAAGTAGATGACTTCAGTTTCCAGTTCTGACACTTGTCACTAATCAGATCCATAGCAGTATTTCACTGTTTGTTTAAATGCTGTTTGACAGTTGTCTGATTTTTTTTTTTCAAGGGCTTTAATTCAAATACATTTCAATCCACATCTTTAAATGTTGATTCTTTGTGATCATGATTACAGAAAAGGAGGCTCTGTAAAATCTGTTTATGGTTTCTCTAGTTTAGTATCTGTTCCCATATTTCCCCTTAACCCTGTTATGCATTGTATGCACTGCCTTTAACTTAGTCTACAGATTACTAGAACATAAATTCTGAATAACCTCTAAGATCCATAATGGAAATTAACTTTTGTATGCATTGTAATATACAGTAACGACTCTTTCTAACGTGTGATTATTTTTTCCTTTCTCTCTTCAGCTCGTTTCTTCTGAGCATGCTGCCCACAGTCCTTATAGTTGGCTTCTTATTGTACACGTTAAGACGAGGGCCCGCTGGCATGGGTCGAACAGGACGAGGAATGGGTGGACTCTTCAGCGTAGGTGAAACTACAGCCAAGGTCCTAAAGGATGAAATAGATGTAAAGTTCAAAGATGTAGCTGGCTGTGAAGAGGCCAAATTAGAAATAATGGAGTTTGTTAACTTTCTGAAAAACCCAAAGCAATATCAGGATCTAGGAGCAAAAATCCCTAAGGTAAGGGAACAATAGCTAAGAAGATGAGGAAGATGTAACACTTATTTTAAACAGTACTTTGTGAATTTTTTTCCTCTCCTCATTTAAAATTATTTCAACTACAAAGCTATTCTGTAGGTACTTTGAATCAGAGTAGTAACCTTTAAAGTAGATGGTGCTTTCCAACTCTTGTGTTCTGACAAAGAATCTGAAGAAAAGCCAGTATGAAGATCCAACAGTGTGCATTGCTACAAGGCTGTCCCTGTCCTGAGGGACATACTCTAATTTCATGTTGGCCAAAACCAGAGAACAAGAGAGAGAATTTACGGGCTATAGTAGTAAAGCTGCCTATTTTTTCACCCAGACCCAATCTTATACCTGGCATATTTAAGTTAATATTTTTCAAAATTTTGGCCAAAATGCTTTGAATTTACTACTTGCACTAAATTTGTTTTCAAAATCAGGCATCATATTGTCATTTGTTTTAATCTCTCATATGCTGGTTTAACACCTGTATAATTCCAGTGAGTTTGTGAGGTCAGAATCAGGCGTACAGCCTCCTAAACTTAATTCTTCATCCCATCCTAGACGTCTTGAATTGAATTGGACCGATTAAGTATCATAACATTAACTGGAGAAGATATTCTGATGGAAATGTTATAACAAATATACTTTCTTTGAAAAAAGCTAATTATGCTCCTTTTTGCAGGGGGCCATTCTGACGGGTCCTCCAGGCACTGGGAAAACACTTCTAGCTAAAGCTACAGCAGGGGAAGCTAATGTTCCTTTCATTACAGTCAATGGCTCTGAGTTCTTGGAGATGTTTGTTGGCGTGGGTCCAGCTAGAGTAAGTCTTTGGCCTTGCTCTGTTGTTGCAGCGTCAGTTGTTAAAAAGACGCTGTCAAGGTTGGTAGGCCAAAAGTTTGATATACCTTAAGTTAGTCATCTGTTCAATATCCTACTAATAACTTCAGAGTTTTCGCTTTAAATGATAGCCACAAAATTATCTTAATTAAGAAAAAAATCAGTGCAGTTATTCTCCAGTTGCAGGCCACCATGTGCTTGTTACTCTTTACCTTTGCTGTGTTTGCATAAATTGGTACTAAATAAACTCTCATTCTGTTCTGATGTCCATATAAATTGTGACTGCAGTCTTGGCAATGTTTCCTCCCTCTCTAAATTTTTGTCATCATTTCTCTGAGACCCTGGGCCCTTTTTAATTGTCTGTTTGTTCAGAAACTTGTCTAGGTCTTAAAAATTTTGCTTCTAGCTGAAAAATGAGCTAGAAAGACTTAGTCCAAAAGTTGTGTATTAAACTTGTTTGGCCATTTTAAATTAACGGAAGGTTAAAAACATTACAATTTCAGATGCTGTTTTGCATACATCCATAACGAATCAGTGAATTGGGATTAAAAATTAAATGTATGGCTCATCATTAGACAGTGTCCAACCCTGAGATTTGAGCAGTTTCAATAGAGCTTTCAGCCATAATTGCAACACAACAGTTTGTTCATCCCTAACATGATTTTGTAGCTGTATTACTGATAGAAGTGCTGCTTGTGTTGAGTTTTTTGGGTGAGGTGGATACCTGGTCACTAGAACTGCATTAAGACCATTAACTTAATATAGACTAATAGCTTTGACCTGTACATGCTTATGTTCTTGTATCAATAGATTAAAAAAAATATTATCAACCCCACCTATATTAAGGTTGCTCAAAGCTTCCCATTATAAGCGACTGAGAATAGGGTCTTAGAACTTTATCAAGCTCTAATTAGTTAGGCTGATATTTTTCATGCTGCGTGTCTGCATTGGCTGAAATCTTACAGAAAACTTCAGCCAAAGCAGTTGAGCCATTTCTGATTTCAAGACTTGAGAAGAATACATAATTTTGCCCACGTGAAAAATTTCTCCTGATTCTTTTGGGGGTGGGGGAAATGCCTAGCATCCTCCCATTCTTTAGAGTAGAGACATGAAATTTGGCAGAGTGAAATGTCTTATGAGTCTGGGATGTGCCTTTTGTGAAGTCCCTGTGAAAAATGCACCCAAACTTGCACAATATATGTAAGCCTTCAAAAAAAAAAATGCAGTTCAGAGAATTTAGCTATTAAATCTCTACTGAACTGAGGATTCAATACACACTTAGCATGCTTAATCCTCTCTCAGCTGCTAGTGCTGACCAGACTTGCACATGTGCCATCCACATGGAATGAGAATACTCTGTCCCCCCTATGCACTCCAGTCACAGGGAGAAGATGTATATACTTTTCCCCACAGAGCAATGAAGTATGCTCCAGCCCAGGGCTTTGGGAGCTCGGAAGGACTTTCCCTGTAATGGCTGCTCCGGGCTTGGCACTAAAACTCTAAGCAGGGATCTGTTTCTCTGTCTTCTCAGTTATACCCCTGAGCCGTGCTAATATCCAGGCAACATGGAGAGGAAAGCTGCCTGATTCAGCTGCAGAGGGCACAAAATTAGGACTGGAAGAGGGAAAGGAGTAGACCGGGGCAGGGGACTGAACTGGAACGGGTAGACTGGAACTGGTTGAGCAGGGGGACTAGGATGAGGGGGTACTTGCTGAGGGAGGCTGGTACTGGAAGCCATTAAAGGAAGGAGGTGTGAAGGAGACTGAGAGCCTGTTGGTTTGGCAGGGGATGATGACACTGATACAGGATCTGGAGTTGGGGAGATATTGGGATTGGCTGGACATAGGAACTAGGATCCAGGGAGGAGATTGGGGGCAGGGCAGAGGAGACACAAATTGGACAAGGAGCTAGGAGGGGGTAGGGAGAACTTGGACAGCTGTGCTTAGAGACTGGAACAAAGTCGGGGAAAGATGGAAAGAAGCAGATTGTACAACAAGCCTGCTGAGGGAGAGTGGGACTGGGAGCTAGTGCTGGGGAAGGAAGAGACTGGCTGGATGAGAAGACAGTAGGAGGGAACTAGGATTGACAGAGCAAAGATACTAGGTACAGGAAGGTAGGGGTGGATGAAAACAGCATCTGATTGGACAAGGGTAAATGGGACTAAGACAAGGAGCCAGAAGTGAGGAAGACACAGGACTGAGACAAGGAGAGTTTGGAGGGCACGGAGGAAGAGGGATGAAGACTGGGGGAATGGGCAGAAGTCTTCCTACTAGAGAGCACTTCTCTCCAGAACCTGGAATGAAACCTACGATTCCAGAGTCTCACCATTCTTCTCCTCAGAAAATGTTGAGTGAAACCCACTGACAAATGGCTTCATCCTCCTCTAGTGCTGGTTCATATAAAGGATGACAGTTTACCACTGCTAACAGTTATTATTGGCTCAAGTGGCAGAGGTCTGTGCTGTGCACCTAAAGCTATCAACCCTGCTGAAGATCCATGTGAGTGACAGTATGAGGCCAGATGATGGAACTTCTGATTTTTAGTTTGCTTTTTTAAAATCCTACAAAATTATGGATTAAAAAAGAAAATTGTTAAAAGAACATCATTAAGGTTGCTACATCAAGCACTCTAAATGAAGAAACACTAGAATTAAGGTTACCTGTGTAGTCTTAATTCAGGCCCCTTGTGTATGTGCATTACAATATAATCTTTAATTACACGATTACATGTTATTTTTTTTCCACAGGATGTCTGCCTCATTTGTTACACTGTGTGGAAGGTGCTTGATTAATGAATAGCTGTTCAGTATATTATTTTATCCTGGTTGTTCTATCTGGCCCCAGGCCTTATTTACTGCACACTATTCAAACCTTGCTTTGAATACAGAATTTAATTTCCTTATCAATTTTTCTATGATGCTCCTACCTATGGCATCAGAATGCCTTCACGTTAATTAATCTTCACAAAACCCCTGCAAGGAGAGGGAATGGTATTATCCCTGTTTTCTAGATAAGGAGCTGAGGCACAGAGTTAGTCAAGTTTCTAGTAATCTGGGGTGCGAAATTTGAGACAACTAGGACTCAAGTTTTCAGTCTTCAGCAGGATATAACATTTGTATATTCAAGTACAGTTCCTGTTGATTTCAGTTTCAGCACTTCTGCAAATCAGGTCCCAGGGTCTCAAGTTGGGCGCTTAGAGAATGAGGAACAATTAATTAGTGATCACCTGTGGAGAAGTTTGGTTTAAATGATTTTCTTAGCATCACACAGCAACTCTGGCAGAGACAGGGATAAAATCAGTTTTCCAGGGCGCAATGAGTCCATCCTTTCTGCAATGCCCTGCCTTACTCATTACAAATCTGTCAACTTCAACAAATGAGGTAGAGGTCCTGCAGACAGGACTCCTTTATAAAAGCAACCCTGATTGATCACCAGAGCAAGTCCATCCTGTTCACTGGAGGGAAAAAAAAGTGATCATGTAATTTAAAACCATATCATAATACATATGCACAAAGGCACTCAACTTTCATTCTGGCACTTCCTAACTTTTGAGTGCTTAACTTTGCAACCATAATGTTAACATAGTTTTGTTTATAACAAACAATTGTTTTGTCCAAAACTCATTTCTCATTGCACCACCTTTGGCCTTTTTGGGGTATGCCTTTATTTTACAGCTTTAGTAACATGAGTAATAAAGCTGTGAAGCAGGACTATATTGGCAAAAAGATCTCCATTGACCCTTGTGTAAGCTTTCTCTTGGATTGATTTATTCTCATGCCTTCTCCTTTCCTGTTCTTCCCTGTTAGTGCCCTTTGTCTTTTTGGGTTTTTTTTCTCTTGCTGACTTGGCTCTAATGAGACCCTCAGGGTCTGATTAGTAGGGTGAGACAGCAGAATACCTCCATAGGGCCGCACAGCATCCAAAAGCATGAGATTCTGTCTCATTGGCTACAGCCTTTCCAACTGGAGATGATAGTTAATACCTTTGCTTAATTAAACCATAACTTCAAGTATAGCCTGCATATAGGTTTTCCAAGAGAGAAATATACTGAAAGGTAGAGGTAGTAATAAGGTGTTTGCAAGTGAGGGAACCCAGAAAAAGATAAGACATTCAAAATTTCATGTCACGTCACTTCTCTTCTTAAATGACCTATAACTCTAACAAATTATTTTCAACCTTTTGGAGAAAAATTTTCCTGTGGCTTCACATTATATTCACTAACTTCAAGACCAGTTCCTAGCCAATGTAATGGGGATAGGATGGGACTAAAATATAGGTGGTATAATTTAACATGGCTACAGGTTAAGTATGATCATGACCCTAATGTCTATTACTAGTGATAGTGTATTGAGAGATTACAGTCCGAGTTTGTAGGACTGAACTTTAGAAAACTATGTCTTTATCCTGCAATGAGTTCTGTATGGGTTAGACAGTTATCCAACTTGTAAACCAAACATTTTGATTTGTAAACCATGGAGAGATTTAATTGGTACCCACAATGCAATTGTTAAAGTTACTGTTCAGGACCCCACAATGCAATTGTTAAAGTTACTGTTCAGAATAGAACAGCACTTTAATCGTGCAAGTACAACAGTCAATGTTTGTTTTTCTTTTTATTTAAAAATGTAACTCTGGTCTGGTACATTTTCCTAAAACAATCTCTGCAACCCAAGAATGTATGAAAGACAAGTTTCCTCTTGCATTACTGCCTTTGAGTCTTGCAGTATTGTGGCTTCATTGTAGTCTTCCATTCCTTGCCATTTGGGCTAGAGGCTCTTGTTTTGAACATTTAACACTGAGATTAGCTGGAATCTTAAAAGCCAGTGATGTGATACTGTGATGTGACACTGATCTTGGGTATATTTGTGACTAGATGATAGAAAATAACTGAGATATTGCCTTCTCTTTTTAAGGTCCGTGATTTATTTGCTCTGGCCCGTAAAAACGCCCCTTGTATTCTCTTCATTGATGAAATAGATGCAGTAGGAAGGAAGAGAGGACGGGGAAACTTTGGAGGGCAAAGTGAACAAGAAAACACACTCAACCAACTTCTAGTAGAAATGGATGGTAACTATTTAGTTTTAATACTGGGTTATAAGAGTAAGACACAGATGTATCTTGATTATTTTGTAATGGAATGAGATAAATATAATACTGGTCATGGACAAAAATGTTCTTACAGATGTGGGTGCAGAAGGAAGAGAAAATGAAATAATGCATTAGCTGTTCACGTCTATAAATCTTAGCTAAAATCCTGGTCAGCTATAAATAAAATGAATATAATGTGCTTTTCCCCATTTATTTAAATTAAAGAGAGAGCATTTGGTTTGGCACACACTGAGGTCTTCACTTAAAAGTGTTCAGGAAATAGAGTAGAGATTCTGCACTTGAGGTTTGTTTCCTTGGCAGATTTGTGTGGAAAAGTCTTTGCTCAGAACTAGTCCATCTCTAGTCAATGTTACTAATCCCAGAATTTCATTAGCATTATATTCACTGTCAAACATGTAGAATAAACTATATCTTAATAGAGTGACTTGCCCAAGGCAGAACCCAAGACATCTCCCCGTTTTTTAACAAGTTGTGAGAATCCAGACATTTTTCTAAAATATTTGCAGTATCACTACCTTAGACCTTGAGTAGATTACTGTACAGTGAACCAGTTCTCAAACTTTAGTAACCTGAGAACCCCCATTTTGATTTAAAATTTTTTTGCAGACCCCCTAAGCCAGTTTCTAATTTTCCCCAGGGGCGCTAAGCCCCAGGCCTCGCCCCTATTCCATCCCACCCCTGCCCTTCCTCTTCCCCACGTCTTTCCGCCCGCTCCCCCAAGTGCAACCCATACACAGCTGTTCTGCGGCATGCAGGAGGCACTGAGAGGGAGGAGGAGGAGTTGATCCGTGGGGCTCGTGGTCCCAGACATGATTTGCGGACCCCCTGGAGTACCCTCATGGACCCCCGGGGTCTGCGGGCTCCAGTTTGAGAACCACTGGTATAGTGGTTAGGTTTAAAAAATGCTTCTGTCTAATGGACTGAGTCTCTTTGGCTTACAGAGGTGCAGTAGTTCTGTAAAGTGGACAGTCTAAACTACTTTCTGCTACATCAGATTATTATTATTTTTTATTAATGAATGGTGATCATGTGGTATTAAATATTGTTTACCCACTTCATGGTTCTTTTCTGTGTTTGTTTTTTGGACAGGATTTAACACTACCACAAATGTAGTCATTTTGGCAGGCACCAATAGACCAGATATCTTAGATCCTGCGCTAATGAGACCAGGGCGCTTTGATAGACAGATCTACATTGGTAAGATTATCTATATCTTAGCCTATATGAGTGTGTTCCTACAATCACTTGGGCACATAAGTATTCCCACAAATCATCAGAACTGTTCCCATGCCTAACTGTTTACTTTTTTAATAGGAAGACATATGTTTATTGTGTATTAAATACAAAAAATTCTTTTTAACACCTTAAAGGACCTCCAGATATAAAGGGAAGAGCATCTATTTTCAAAGTTCACCTCAGGCCCCTGAAACTAGAAAGCATCATAGATAAAGATAACCTGGCAAGAAAACTTGCATCACTAACTCCTGGGTTTTCAGGTAAGTGAATTATAAAGTCATACTTGCTCTAAATACAATAAGCTCATTACATCAGCTGTACCAGCTATCAGGACTGCCGATACTGTTTTCTTTCCTCACCCTCCTACATCTTTATTTTTCTGAATGGCTAATAATTTTTAGGTTCAGTATGAAATTCTCCCTCTGTTACATCATTGTGACAGATCCAGATGGCAATTTCCTCCACTCTCCACCAAAAAAAGTCACCTAATTCTCACTACTACTGAAACTGTTTTTTTTGGTTTTTTTTTTAAATTAATACATTCATTTGAATGTTCTTTTTCTGACTCTAAATGTTACTGGGGAAAAACCCATACATAATGTATTATTTTCTACCCCAGCAGAAAGTTTTTAGTTAAAATCAAATGTTGTCATGATTTTTTCTCAGATATTGAAACATGCTTCCTAGTAATGGGTTTTGGACATTTTAATCACTATTCTAATCCAGCCCAAATCTGTATTGACCAAAAGTTGTTGCCATCTGACAGTGGTGGTCTATATAAAATGTTGTCTCTGTTGCTGTATTTGTCTACAACACTGTACTACCACCATAGTTGTCATCATTTCGTGTCATTATATGGAGTCTCTGTAGACATACCAATAATTGAATGGCTTGAAACCAGAGCTGTCCATATGTTCTTACAAGAGATCATTCCCAAGCAAGGTTTGAGATGCATTGGGCCCATGTGGGGAAAGCTTCACTGTTGCTGCCCATTCTGTACCTGGTCTGTAGCTAGATAATAGACTTTAGGATATAGGACTTACTAGCTGAGTACTTCACAAACAATAAATTCCTCTTAATAATCGATTTTAAAGAATTGGGTCCATTAATCTTACTGAAGGTATTTATACAGCATAATATATTCAGTGGCACTCTAGTTCTTTAACATATATTTAATATGAGTCACCATTAAAAACAGATTTTTCTGTAGGAATTAAAACCATTCTCTCAAGCTTTATTGTGATGTTTATTTTATTGGGGTGCTTCAGTCACTTAGTCAAGCACCAGACTATTTTTATCCAGTTAGTGCTAAAGAAATCAGTACTGTAGCTGGAAATGACACTGCACATCCTCTGCCTTGGTTTTTAGGTGCTGACATTGCTAATGTTTGTAATGAAGCTGCTTTGATCGCTGCAAGACACCTTTCAGATGCCATAAACCAAAAGCACTTTGAGCAAGCAATTGAACGAGTAATAGGAGGTGAGAGAATAGAAGGGATCATTGGTCAACAAGGGAAAAGAGTGGGAGAAGTTTTCTATTTAAATGCTGTAGTTCAGATCTATTTCAGATATTTTGAAAAATAAGTCTTTAGTTTTCCACTAACGGTTATTGTTGTATCTTAAGATTTTAAAAGAACTGGCATCACATGTTAAAACGTTCCTCTGCCTCAGTGATTCTCCATTCCATTACGAATCTCATCAGGAAACTTCTTTTCTCATTTGCTTAAGCTGAGGGGAAGAACAGCTAACTCTTTATCACTTAAAAGCCTTTTTGAGATGTACTTAGTTTGAAAGATACCATACAATAAAGTGGTATTGTTTGATTTAAAGAGGAAGCTTTAGTATAGTGCATCAGAATATACTGAAGAACTATTATGTCCAAATTAGAAAGTCTTCTTGATAAAAGTACAACATGCAAAATACTAACTTATTTAAATTCCATATTCATCTTGAAAATAAAGTCTTGCATCTCTTTTTTTCTTTTCTCTTGACTTAATATATGCCATACTTGGTACCTAAATATCACTATGACAGGCATGATATCAATACATAGAGATGCCAATAGGAAATGGAATGTTAAGTGTTTTTGTGGAAGAGTGTGTGTCTGAAACTTTTGGTAAATTAATGTGTTCTTTGTAAAGGTTTGGAAAAGAAAACACAGGTACTGCAACCAGAGGAGAAAAAGACAGTAGCATATCATGAGGCAGGCCATGCAGTAGCAGGATGGTTTCTGGAACATGCTGACCCACTCTTAAAGGTAAAATACAAAAAAAAAAAATTCCCTTGTTTAGAAAAAGGGACACTAAATTAGAAGTATAAGGTTACTAATTCACTTTTTTTATTATTCCTTGTTTTGGGAAGAAAATACAAAAACATGGTATATTTGTTACTGTCCTATCAGGTATTACAATGTAGTTTCATGAAAGACCATATGAGTTCTAAGATGCTACTTTCTTGGTTCTCCTTTGCAGCTAGCTTTTTCTTAACTATTTCTGATCAGTTTTTATGGGGGTCTGCTATGAAGGGCCTTCTTGGAAGGTACAAGGGACTCCTGTCTGTCTCAAAATAAACATGTTCTGTTGAATAGCTTGATGCCATATTACCATGTTACAGTATTAAGAATTGTCTTGTCCACTGTAATTTCCCAGTGTCCATTATGAATCCAGCTACCATCCTCCTGGTTTGTTTAAAAAGAATCCTAATATTTTGCAACTAGATAGTTTGTGAGATTTAGAGCCTGCCTTGGTTAGATCAGATTCAAATCTGGTTCAATTCAATAGTGACAAGCAGTTGCAACCATATGACAGCTATTCAGCAGCTTATGACAAGTGAACTGATGAGTCTCAGTTCAGTTCTTCAAGGACAAAAACCACCACAACAGTTCGCACTAATTAGCAACTATGTTGGCAGTATTAGCAGAGAGGCCAAAGACAGAGTGGAATTCAGGTTTAATTTCCAATCCAATGCCTAGAGAGGTTTCCTCTAGGTTTGAGGAACACTGAGGAGGAGTGGAGAAGACTGTCGGTTCTCAACGGGGGGGTAGTCGTGACCAGGTATAATGGCGTTGCAACCACACTGTACTCATATTGCTAAATGAAAGGGGGAGGTCCGAGCTATGCTTTCACAACCTGAGCAAATGAGTTTCAGCATGTAAGAGGTTAAGAACCACTGAGGTAGATACATCATGAGTTCAGAATACAATTTAAGGATTGCTAAAGCATTTCTACATTATGATTAGTAATGAGCCCTTCTCAGATTTGTTCATCCTTGCTGAAAAATATATTCTAAATCTTCATTGTTTCTAGCAATCTCAGTTATGACTACATCATGCCCAGCCATTCCCTCCATTCTGTTGATCGTTCTCTCACCTCTTCCAACCTTCTTGTTAATTTAATCCAAAACCTTCCAGCTATATGTGTACAGACTAGATTGCATCTCAAGTATCAGTTTGTTTAAATTTAATGAAAGGTGCTAGATTAACAGCACTGGAAGTTAAATCTTTTTCACATAAAAAGTATTGCACAATTAAAAATAGGCCAATCTAGATAAGTGTTATGTTTTAAGATGGCTGCTACTAGAGCTCTGCTTTGAATATACTACTGAAGCCACAGTCCAGGGTAGCTGAAGCTGCTGCACATGTGGGAAAAAACATTTTAATGTATACAGACTGAGATATTAGTTTGCAGGAGAAAAGAATTTGAAAAAGTGGTAGGCAGGTAGGCAGTAATGCCCTTGGCATTGAGCTTTTTAAACAGTATATGTCACTGTCCTGAGATGATCTAGAGAGGGTAAAGATCATGGAGCTGAGGTCAGGAGACATGGCTTTGAGACCCTAAAATGAAAATCTCACTTCTGCAGTACCTATCTGCTTTGATATTTTTACTGTTTGTTACTGTGCCATTTCATCAGTATAATATACCCAACATATTTTTCTTTTTTTGGTTCATAATTCAGGAGTTAAATACTTAAGCTTATGTTAATTTTTAAAAGGTAAAATAGAGATGTTTCACAGTTTGTGAATAAAGAACTATATCTGTATCAGATTCCTAAATTTCTTTTAGGATTTCTGATGTCTCCAGTCCATAGTTTGGTTTACATAAAGTGTATGTTAAATTCAACTGAACAGGTATCCTCTGGGGGCATCTAGTTTTAAAAAGATTGATTTAGAGTTTGTTCTAATTATCTGAGTTTAAACAGATGCACAAAGCTTGACAAGGAGATGGCTGAGTACAGTCTCCTGATTCCAGTTTTAACTATCTGGGTGTCAAGGAGTTGTACTACTAGTCATTTTCTGTTCTTAAAATTATCCACTTGTCTCCAACTGCAGGCATCCCTAACTCCTACAACTTATGCAGAAGACTATTAAACATGGAGACCCTCCTTGCCAATAAATGGAGAAAGGAGGACAAAAGTTCTGTACACCCTGTCACAGGACACTTAATACTAAAAAGACTTAAAGTTCCTTACTATCACCAAATCAAATTTACTTGATTTAAATATATTTGAATCTTCGTTGACTGAATAAAATATTAGGACACATTATAATAGCTGTATCCCAGGTATAAATATTGTAATATTTTCCAGGTACTTTCCTTAGCTGTTGATATCCCTGGTTAGGATCATCTACATCATAAGTCTGTTCCATAGTTTGAAAGGGGTATGTCTAAAGTCTTACACTGTCACAAATTCTAAGCTTACCATTAAATCTGAAGGCTGTGGTTTTCTTCAAGAGCTCGCTCATGTCCATTCCATATTAGGTGTGTGCTTGACACATGCACCAGTGCCGGAAGATTTTCCCTTAACAGTATCCAGAGGGGACCAGCTCTGGCACCCTCTTGAATGGTGCCTGCATGGCACAGTGTAAGGGGCGCTACTGGCTCCCCCAAACCTCAGTTCGTTCTTGTCGCCGGTGATGATGCTGGAACATCTGCTGCTTCAGCTAGCGTTGTTTCGTTCTCTGTTCTTGCAAACTTTGAAAACCTGTAATATAATTGTATATAGTTACTAGTTTCTTAGTTACTCTTAGTAGTAGTTCTCAACTCTTCATTAGTCCCAAACGGGACTCAGCTGCGGGACAGGGCATGCCCCGGTCTCCAGGCTTTAAGCCCTGTGATCACTGCAAACAACCTATGCCCATCAGTGATCCACATACCAGCTGCCTAAGGCGCTTAGGCAAAGGGCAAATAAGTGACAAGTGCTGTATCTGCAAGTCCTTTAAGCCTAGAACAAAGGAGTGCAATATTCATCTGAAATTACTTCTAATAGAGTTGGTACTCGGGCACTGGAGCAGTGGTCTGACTGCACCAAGCACCACGGCCTCCGTGCGCAGTGCTCTGCTAGCACTGTCCATGAGCCAGTTCCGGTAAAGAAGCTGAAAAGAAGTGTGAGGAAAAGATCTCCTAGCTCCTGTAAGAGAAATGAGAGGGA
This sequence comes from Chelonoidis abingdonii, assembly GCF_003597395.2. Lineage (NCBI taxonomy): Eukaryota > Metazoa > Chordata > Testudines > Testudinidae > Chelonoidis > Chelonoidis abingdonii. The sequence continues at coordinate 207,163,051 of NC_133770.1, forward strand.
TGGGCATGAGCCACAACCCATGCTGGGCAGCTCAACACCCCCTTTGGGAACCCAGGCTCCAGCTCAGGTCAAGCTGTGCAGCCCATCCCATACTTCACCTGTGACTCTGTAGCGCTGCAGGCCCTAGCCAGCTTCAGGTGCCGTTGACACCCAAAGCCATTAAAGCAGCTCAGGAGAGCCTGACACTCCTGGTGCCACCCACACCTGCTCCAGCAGTACCCCAGTCTCAGGGAAAACCTGCGTTGAGACCTATGCGTCTGTCCCCGCTTCAGCGGCACCAATCTCTATTGAGGGGGACGTCCCACCATTGCTCGCCCACCCGAAGCCGTCACGCCTCAGGACTACAGAGACAGGCTTGGTAGAGCCCTCTTCAATCTCTGCATGGGGGGCATCAATCAAGGGTCTCAAGATCTACCTTGCCGGTAGACTGGCACAGACCCTCTGAGGCACACACCACCCAGCAAGAACTTCTGGACCAGCTGCCTGTTTCTGAGGGCCCAGTACCGATCTTGGGAGCAATCGAGGATCAGATATCACCAGGGCATTATTGCCCATCTCCAGGCAGTAGGTCACCCTACTCAGGAAGAATCTTACGGTGACCAGCCAGTATTGGCTCCCTGTCTCATTCAGTGACCCGGTACTATTTGTTTAGCGTGAGGCATGGATCAACGGATGTCCGAGGCAGGTCCACTGAATGCTGTTGATCCCCAAGATCCCAACCAAGACGCTGGTCTTATTTGGACAGGTTGATGTTGAGACGCAGTGGCCGGCACCAGTCAGATGAGAGTCACTCTGCCAGATCCTGGTCGCCCGTTACTGACTGCTCCATTTATACCTCTGGCACAGAGCAAGGTTCCCTGACTGCAGGACAAGCCCCAGTACTGACGGTACTGCCTACATCATCAGCACCAAAACCTGTCCCATGGCCCCAAGTGCAGTGGCCAGTGCCATGGTACCCGTGGAACCTTTGAGGGTTCACCCAACCTTCCCAGGCTGCCCAATTGGTGTTGGGAGCCTCAGAGAGGCCAGCAGCCTCAAAATCCCATTCCCTTCTGGTGCTCCAGGCTTTGCGGGGTAAGACCCCACAGGTCCAGGAGGACCTAGGGGAGCAAGGTGCTGGACCACCAATGGACGTGGAGGTTCCTGTAGCACCAGCATCATCCTCGTCGTCGCCAGATGAGGCTATCATGGGGTCCCCTCGCTCAGTTCCTTGGGATGATGCCAAGCACACCAGGAACTTTTGAAGAGGGTCGTTTCTAAACTGGGCCTTCAGGCAGAGGAATTGATAGCTCAGATCTGCTAAACCCAGGATTGTGGGTTCAGTCCTTGAGGGGGCCACTTAGGTATCTGGGGCAAAAATCTGTCTGGGGATTGGTCCTGCTTTGAGCAGGAGATTGGACTAGATGACCTCCTGAGGTCCCTTCCAACCCTGATATTCTGTGATTCTATGAATTGAAAGAGTCCTTAGACTCTGTTTGACATCTTCTGCTTGTCGGCTCCTGCCAGGGTGTGTCTGTCCCTTCATGAAGGAGTTTCAAAAATCACTAATGCTTTGTGGCAGACTCCCTCTCTTCCCTGGCCCCTATCTCAAAAAGGGCCGAACGCAAGTACTTATACTCTCACCCTGCCCCCAATTCCCTTGTGGTTGAGGTGATTAACCACAAGGAGAGACCAGAACAACCCGGGGCCACCCCCAAAAATAGACTCAAGGAGGCTAGATCTCTTTGGATGTAAGGTTTATTCATCTTCCAGCCTTCAGCTGAGAGTGGCCAACCACTGGGCCCTCCTTGGCTGATACAACTTCAATATGTGGCAAGCCACGACCGAGTTCAAAGGGTCGCTCCCCTTGACTTCTAAGAAGGCTTCCGAGCGATCCTCAATGAAGGCATGACTATGGCCAGGGCAGCCCTCCAGGTGGCATCAGATGCTGCTGCCCGCACCATGGCTTCCGCTATCTCCATGCGGCGAGCCTCCTGGCTACTCCTCTCTGGGTTGTCTGAGTCCCAGCAGTCAATGCAGGACTTGCCCTTCGACAGCCGAGCTCTATTTGCGAATCAAAGAGACAGCAAGTTGCATGGCCTCAATGACTCCCACACCACTCTGAAAATCCTGACTTTCTATGTCCCAGCCCTGGCGCATAAGCATTTTGAGGGCACATCTGAAGGTGACCTACCAGACCATTCTCCAGAGCCATCTGTCCCAATGTTCTCCAATCACCTTTCCCTTTTCCTCCCTGCTTGGACCGCTGGCTCCTCAGCACAGTGGAGCAGGGTTATACCCACCAGTTCCTTTCTATCCCCCTCTTCTCACCTGCCTTCCCTGTCCCTCTTCAGGGACCCCTCTCACAAGAGTCTCCTAGCAGAGGAGGTAAAGGGGGTTGCTACAGCTGGATGCAGTGGAAGAAGTTCCTCTCGATTACAGAAACGAGGGTTTCTCTTCTCAGTACTTCTTAATCCCAAAGGCCAAGGGTGGTCTACGGCCCATCTTAGACTTGCAAGACCTCAACAAGTACCTAGGGAAGCTAAAGTTCCACACAGTCTCTCTGGCTTCTATTATTCCCTTCCTGGATCTGGGAGACTGGTATGCCGCCCTCGACTAGAAGGACGCATACTTCCACATAGGGATCTTGCAAGGACACAGACGCTTCCTCTGGTTTACGATGGGGCCCCACCACTATCAGTTTGCAGGCCTCCCATTCAGCCTGGTGACCGCATCAAGGGTGTTTACCAAGTGCATGTCGGTGGTAGCAGCTTACCTCAGTCACTGGGGTATCCAGATCTACCTGTACCTCTGACTGACTCATCAAGGGCAGCTCCAGGTCTCAAGTCCAAAGGGATGTCGCTCTGCTTCAAGCTACATGCCGCTCTCTGGGCCTACTGGTAAATGACAAAAAGTCAACATTAGTGCCAGTGCAGAGGATAGAGTTCATCGGAGCGGTCCTCTACTCGACTTGCGCCAGAGTGTTCCTGCTGCTGAAAACATTCCAGACATTGATTAACTTCATCATGGAAGTCTCCGCATTCCCTCTAACTACAGCAGTCTGCGTCTGCTGGGCCACATGGCAGCGTGCACTTAGGTGGTCTGCCATGCCAGGCTCTGGATGCGGCCTGCAACAATGGCTGGGGACGGTCCTTTCCCAGTCCTGAGACCCCCTAGAGAAGATCATTACTGTTCCCTAAGTGATACTTACCTTGCTGCGATGGTGGACTGACCTGTGGACTGTCCTGGAGGGGCTTCCATTCACAACCCTCCTCACTCTATCGAGTTGATGTTGGACACCTCGGACCTCAGCTGAGGTGCTCATCTCAGCGTCTTCCAGACTCGGAATGGGGTCCCCGCAGGAGCTGCAGTTGCACATAAATGTTAAAGAGCTCCAAGCAGTCCGACTGGCGTGCAGAGTCTTCCTGCCCCACCTGTCGGGCAAGGATACAAGTCCTGACGGACCACACAGCTTCAGTGTTCTACGTCAACAGGCAAGGAGGAGCATGCTCTTTGGCTCTCTGTCAGGAGGCCGTCTCTGGGTCTTCTGCATCAGCCACGAGATCCACCTGGAAGCTTGTCACCTTCCTGTGTCAGGAATACGCTGGTGGACCAGCTGAGCAGGCGCTTCTCCTCTCACCACGAGTGGTCACTTCATCCAGAGATAGCCTGCATGATTTTCCAAAGGTGAGGAACTCCCCAAGTGAACTTGTTTGCTACCAGACAGAACAGGAAATGCCACCGGTTTTATTCTTGGCAAGGTCTGAGCCAGGGCTCCCTCTCTAATGCCTTCCTCCTGTTGTGGAGAGGGAGCCTGATGTACGTGTTCCCTCCGATCCTGCTCATCAGAAAGCCCTAGCAAAGATCAAGAGAGACAGGGTGCAGGTTATCATGATCGGTGTGGCCTCGCCCGCACTGGTATGGCACACTCATGAACCGGACCGCAGCCCCTCCCTGAGTCCTGCCCAACCAACCAGACCTGCTGTCACAGGACCATGGTTGGCTTTTACACCTCCACCTCAGCATGGATGCTGCGTGGCTGAACCCGCAGGCGTGGACCTGTTCGGAAGGGGTCCAACAGGTCCTCCTAGAAAGTAGGAAGCCCTCAACCAGACTGACTTACCTGGGCAAGTGGACGAGGTTTTCCCACTGGGTGTCTGAATGGGGCACCTCTCCCCCTCATTCCTCCATACAGACTGTCTTGGACTATCTGCTCCATTTGAGGAACTAGGGCCTGGCAAACTGTTCCATTAGAGTGCATGTCGCGGCCTTCTACGCTTTTCACCCACGTATCCAAGGACAGACAATGTTTTCCCATGACATGATGGTCAGATTCCTGAGAGGGCTTAAGAGACTCTTCCCGCAGGTACAAGCTCCCATCCCACAATGGGATCTTAACTTGGTCCTTTCTAGGCTCACTGGCCCGCCTTTTGAGCCTCTGGGTTCCTGCTCCTTTTCTCACCTGTCATGGAAGGTCACTGAAGTTAAAGCCTTGACTTCAGAGCCTCCGTACATGGTCTTCTACAAAAATAAGGTTCAGTTGTGGCTCCACCCGGCCTTCCTGCTGAAGATGGTCTCCACCTTCCATATGAGCCAGGGCACCTTCCTCCTGGTGTTCTGTCCCAAACCACATAAGACCAGTGAAGCGCACGTCCCGCCCTCTTTCCCTCCTGTCACAGTTTCCGGCAAGAAGGAACTGAGGGTGGAGAGAGCCCGTGGCGGCCCTTATACGGCGTCATGCGGGTGCCACTCCAGAAGGCGCCAGAGCCACTCCCCTATGGATACTGCAAAGGGAAAAACTTTCCGCGCTGGTGCATGTGCCAAGCTCACACACCTAATATGGAATGGAGATGAGCAATACATCTCGAAGAACACCAGTTACAGAAAAGGTAACTGTCTTTTTTTTTCTTAAACCAAGGTATCTATTATCCCACGTGGCAAAGGATTGGGTTATGCCCAGTATTTACCCAGAGAACAATACCTTTACACCAAAGAGCAGTTACTTGATAGAATGTGCATGACACTGGGAGGACGTGTGTCAGAACAAATCTTTTTCAGAAGAATTACAACAGGAGCCCAAGATGACTTGAAGAAGGTGACTCAGAGTGCATATGCTCAGGTTTGTACTTCAAGTAGGAAATTTTATTTTCTGTGTTGCCCACTAAACTGTTGTTTAATACAAAATAACTTTGAAGAAAAGCACGCTCTGGCTGGCCAGGTTTTTGAGTTGCAGAATTTAGACCATATTTTATTGTGCAAGGCTATATTGTCATGTGGGATGCATCTGTTGCATGATATTGGCACTTTTGTCTTCAGCATCTGTTTTCGCCCATAGCAATAATCCATGGCTGGGCTGTGATCATTGCATCATGTACATTAATGGCCTAGAGATCAAATCAAAGCCAAATGCTCTGCAGGAATGTGTAGGTGACATGGCTACACTCAAATATGCAAAGATATTTTGCACTTAGAAAATGGCTTTAATATTTTAGTTTACAAGTTTGGTTTTGTGGACACGTTCTCGTAGCTATATACCTTAGAGTCCTGATTGCTCAACTAGACTGAATCCATGAGTATGTAGTTAATAGCTGGAAACCATGTGTTTTAATGCACCACGTGCTGTAAATCTAAGGATGAAAAGAAGGCTAATATTCGAGTGTTTAATATAATAAGACTTCTCTGGTGATTTGTGGTGTTATTAATGTAAAGACTCAGCTGAGTGAGGTCATTAGGAATGTTCCCTCTAATTTTTTTCATCCATGTGCAGAACAAATTTTTGTTATGCGCACTGAGGTATGTGCGGAAGTTAGTTAATCAGCATATGGGGTCAGCTAGATATTTCCTACTATTCCAGGGTACATTTACAGAATGGTGATACTTTTACCTTCTGAGTGTCTTGAACTGAATTTCCAATGTACTCCTGACTCAACACACTAAGTGTCATTTATATGCTGTTTAAAATTTTTAAATACTTTGTGGAGAACTTTCGAAAAGAACAGAATTACCATACTTTGAGACAGGGGTGAGATAATATCTTTTATTGGACCAACTTCTGTTGGTGAGAGACAATCTTTCGAGCTACATAAACCTGAAGAATAGCTGTGTGTAGCTTGAAAGGTTCTCTCTCTCACCATCAGAAGTTGGTCCAATAAAAGATATCCTCTCACTCATGTCACCTTGTCTCTCTAATATCCGGGGATCGACATGGCTACAATGATACTTTTGTAACTCCGAAACATTCAAACATAGTGAGCATTTAAATGCATCTTGGCTGTTTACAGATCTTTTTGAAATGTGTCAAAGATAGATAACTATGAATCTCATACTTGAAGGAATCTGTTAGTGATTTACAAAAGAGGGAATTAACACTAGTGTTATGTGTTTTGTAGAAAAAATGCTATTTTGTCATTCTAATAAACGTATATTTTAATTCAACTTATAAATAGGTTACTTTTCCTTGATGCTCTATTTTCCAGTACTACACTAATCTAAGTCTTCCACTCATTGCACTGTTCATCTTTCAGATTGTTCAGTTTGGCATGAATGAAAAGGTAGGGCAGATTTCCTTTGATCTCCCGCGTCAAGGGGACATGGTATTGGAGAAACCTTACAGTGAGGCAACTGCAAGACTGATTGATGAAGAAGTGCGAAATCTTATTAACAGTGCCTATGAAAGGACAGTAACTCTCTTGATGGAGAAGAAACCATATGTGGAGAAGGTAGGCTTTATAATAAAATCTCTTATCACCAATGTCAAGCTTACTAGTTAAAATGGCCAGAATGAACTGAATACATAGATAAATATGCATAGATATTCACATAAATATGTTGAGTATTGGACCAATAAATTCTTCAACAATCTAAAGCATTCAAATAAGTTGAGTACTTGCCAATATGCAACAAGATGTGTAAGAAGCATATTGTGCACTATTATTCCAGTATCTTCATAGCTGTACTTAGGGTTGTTCTGTTTGCAAGTTTTCTTGCAGATTCGAAGACAGAATTACTCTCCTGCAAGGCCTATAGCTGTTGGGGGGGAAGAAACAGTAAAAGGATAAAATTAAACATCAAGGTTCTGCAGACAGTAGGTATCTGGAAGAGTATAGTGTAAAACTTCATCTTCCATAAGATTAAAGTGAACATGTAAAACTTTCCTCTTTTTCTCCTCCCTCTGAAATGTTTTTAAATGTTTAGATAACAGGGCTCACAGATTGGAAATAATGCACCTTGGGGATCCCACTTCAGTTCAGGTTCCCCTCCTCCATAAGCCCTTCCAGGCAGACTAATCTTTCCAAGGACAAGACCATTTTCTTGGATGTGCATTATCTGACACTTATCTGCAAGACTACAACAACTTGTATTGGTTTCTGTCAGAGTGGTACAGTTGACTACCACCCCAAGAAAGATAGAATGTGCAGTAATGTCTTATCATCAAAAGGAACAGTTATAAAGTTTGGCAAAACTTCATCTTAAGTGTTATGAACAATGAGAATACAGGAGCCAAGTGTCTGTCAATCACACTTCTCTATTTCCTATTTATTAAACCATTGTAAGCTTTCTTGTTTCCCTTGTTAACATTTAATCTCTCTTCTCAATCTCTACCTCCCTACTTCATAATGTTTCATTTTTCCATGGTGAAATATTCTTTTAAGTACATTCCAAAGAAATATGTGTTGTGTTCTTCTGCTGTTGTCCTTGTCAAAGCCTACACTTCTGTTATTTAAGCATGGAGTGCTGTACAAGACATCACTTGCCCAAGAAGCTTGCAACCTACAGTCTTATACCACTTTCCTCTGGTAATGTACATGCTATGTTCTGCAGAGTGGAATTTAGCCAGTAATAGCTTTGTTTTGTAGCTTGGCAAATACTTTGAATAGAACAGTCAACCTCAGACCCATTGTGCCTTTTAATGGTGTGGTGGGCAAAGATACAGGAGCAACTAAGAAGCTGGCCGTCTATCCATTATTAAATCCCTGTAACATTCTCCACAGTTCTCCAGCAGCAGCAGCATTATTCTGAAGCAGCCATCCTTGAGCAACAGTGGTATTCAAGGCACTGCACCTGATACTCGCGGGGTTTTAAAAGTGCAAAATTCTCAATACTTTCATGCACATTGAAGGTCTTACAGCATGAAGTGAACCTTGCTGAGAATCCCAACTCTCCGCCTAAAATCTACCAGAATAGAATTTTGAAGCACAGACTGCCTCTCTAAGTGCTCTCCCTCTTTCATGTGAAAAAGCAAATACATCCTGTACCTGTTTGTGTAATATAATTTGTTGCTGTTTTCAGGTTGCTTTACGACTGTTGGAGAAGGAGGTAATAGATAAAAGTGATATGGTTGAACTACTTGGCCCAAGACCATTTGCAGAAAAATCTACTTACGAAGAATTTGTTGAAGGCACAGGCAGTCTAGATGAAGATACTTCACTCCCAGAAGGCCTTAAAGATTGGAACAAAGATCGTGAAAAAGAGAAGGAAGAGACCACAGATGAACAGATTGCCAGGCAGATAACAGGAGGGATACCATTTTAGTTTTGAAGTATGCTGTGATATAAAATTGCACAATATTTTTGATTTGCATTCTGAAAAGACTGGAAAACACTTCAGTAGTTCGACTTAAAAACCATCTGCGTATTCAAATAAATCTTTAATGATGGAAAACAGAAGAGCAGGGCTTGACACAGAGGGATAAGAATACTCAGATATCTCTTAAGCTGTCCTCACTTCATAGGTAAAAAGATTATCACTTCTGAGCTGTCAACTAAGGGAGATGTTAATTAGAGATGGGCCTGCATTAGAACCTGAGAACTGAACCCCCCTCAAATTTTGGAATGGTGTGGATCCAAGTCCAAACTCTTGTCACAGGTCCATATCTAAATTTATTTAAGCTGATGCAAATTAAGGTTCTATTATTATTGATCTAGAAAGTCTGTATATGTGACCTCTACCCAAAGTGAATCATTTTAACATTTATATGTGTGGGAAAATGTATTGTTAAATGCTTAGCGAATGGTCTAGTCAGCTTACGAAAACACTTGATGTTTCTGCAAAGCATCAGCTTTTTTCACCCTACTGCTATTTAATCTTACTCTATTTTTTTTCTTTTTTCTTTCCCCCTCAACTCCAAAACCAATTTGTTCACGGGAACTGCCATGTAAATTTACTATGAAATTGGAAACCCACTGAATAGCTTTACAGTTAGTCATGGTTCAGTGTCTTAAAGTGTAAAACTAAATTCAACTTCTAAATTTTTAATAAAATGTGGGTTGGTTTTGTTTTGTTTTTTTACAGGGAGCTGTAAGATATTGAATATGTGAATGCACTGTGGTCATTGTGTAAATAAGATTACTTTTGAACGTCATTAAAATCAGAACATTGTACTTTTCTGAATACACTGTCTTGCTATTTATTTTCGGTTGATTTCTTATGAGAAAATTTTGGCCCAACTCAGAGGTCTTTATTTGAGCAAAACTCCTACTGACATGAATGTAAGCGTTTCCTGAGTAGTACACCAGGATTATTCCTCGTAAATGTAAAAAGTCTAGTAATCTTGTATTTCTGTCTTTGTACAAGCACTTGAAAGTTTGTAGAGGGCTGGAGTAAGTGGAATATTTAATACCAGTCTTTCATATCTGAACCTTTATGTCCAATCTGCTTAATCCTGAGTTTGTTGTTTTTCTAACCTCAGTAGGCAATAGTTACCTGCACAGGTTCAGCACACAGTTTAACACAGTACACATAGTCTGTTTTCTACACTACAGGTTACATCAGTTAAGAAATTCTAATTTTTGGAAAAGTTCACTGTCAGGCTCCATCACTGAAAAGAGATGAGTCCATCTAGATTATCTTGTGTCTCTTTAAGAGGAGGAAGACTGGCAAAATTGAGCCACTGGTCTCCTTTGTGATGGTCAAGAAATCCATTAACACTTTCTTTTCTTGTGACTGAAACTTCATGTTTAAGTGAATGACCATTTAATTGGTTCCAGCAATACATTCTGATTTAAAAGAGAGTATGGCCAGTAATAGTCTCTGAGAAGTAGTCTAGGATGGTATGAGTGGCTCGCATACGAGTGTAGATCCTTAGAGACTTGTAGGTGAAAGGCCTATCTCCTGTAACTTTTCTGCCCTCCCTTCATAATGTGAAGTCTTTTTTAAATTGGTATTTACAAACTGAGCCAAACTGACAATGATAAAATATTGTTCTCTGATTGTTTGAACTTCTGCTAATAGGCAATGCTTTATACATTTGTTGACAGCCTCATGAATGCCAAAGACTCAAAAGTTTATAAATAACTATGATCTTGTCTCTTGACCATATTCTGGAGAATTCTCCACTTTGTGGGTAAAGCTAATTGGCAGATGGGATATGGGAAAAGTCTGTACAGCGTTGTGCGTGGCTAAGAAAAGGCTTCAGTACCTAATGTTATCAATCAGTGCTGGGTGTAAGAAATTCCCTTTGCCGTCAGCAACCAAATTATATGGACTAAAAAGAAAATGCCCTTCTCACTTCTAAATAAGGAACATACAATTAAAATATGTTTTAAATTATATCAAACTCAAGGTTAGTACTAAAAATTGAGCTTTTTCTTCAGAGATAAATAATATGCCATAGAACTGATCTCTGAATGGGAGGTATTTAAACTATTCTGCTCACCCTGTAAACAGCAGATCTGAGGGTCCGTTCTACAGCCTGTACACAGGTACACCTAACTAACTCAGTGGGGGGAGTTCTTCTGCAAGATAAAACTGGGTGTCCAAACAGGATTAGAAGATGGTGTCTCGCTTTGAGCAACTACTGCAGAAAAGTAATGGCATTTCCCAGGATAACCTTCAGTGGAGGAAATTAGAGAGGAGGAAATACAATGGGGAGGGTGATGGAGAAATACATGCATTCTGGAAACAAGGGAGGTTGTGAGAATATTGCCATTTAGGAAACATTTATTTCTATAACTGTTGTGTGGGGCTTAAATACTCCAGTAATTGCCTCAGAAAAACTCAAATATATAGTTTTATCGTAGCATGCAAAATAAACCATGTGTTAGTGGGGGAACATGTCAAATAAACTAATGCAATAATAAAGGAAAATTGGTGTACCAAATTTCAGGATTAATAGAGTCTTACAGTGACAAAGTTATTAAACTGACTTAGAGTAAGACACAGTGTGGGAGGTAGGAGGATTTACTTCTTTGTCTTTGGGCATCCTCTAGTGCCCTATTTTCCATATTCTTTGTTTGGACTGGCGCCTTCCCCCCTCCCTTTCTTTGTTTAACTTGGTTAGTAACTGTTACTGTTAGGAATCACCAATTTGTAGTCTCTAAGGATTATATATATGTCTTTCCACTTTCTCAAGCCTTCAGCAATTGCTAGCCCAGCTCTGTGAAAGTGATGTCACCTATCCAGAATACTAAGGATTTTCTTTTAACATATACCCTTTCTCTGGCTGTCCAACTGCATATTGAATTGACTTGCCTATTTAGATTGTAAGCTTCTCTGGGCACGAACTGCCTTGCTTAAATGACTCTGCAGTGGATGTAGTGCTGCATGTCCCACTTTATAGCCGTAGTGCTTTTCACATGGTCCTAGTTCTATTGCTATTGCATCACTAGGATAAGTCTGGAGATATTGCACCTTAAAGTAGCATAGAGTGGCCCCAACTGGACATAGCTGGAGCCAAAAACAGAAGACATTAAACCTGAATGTTGTTTGCCCCTTCACATAACACAACAACTCAGAGGTCACCCAAGAAAATTAATAGGCAGCAGCTTTAAAATAGAAGTATGAAAAAGTACTTACAATGCACAATCAACCTGTGGAGCTCGTTGCCAGGGGATGTTGTGAAGGCCAAAGCTATAACTGGATTCAAAAAAGAATTCGATATGTTCGTGGAGGATAGGTCCATCAATAGCTGTTAACCAGGTTGGTCAGGGAGGCAACCCCATGCTCCAGGTGCCCTATGCCTCTGACTGCCAGGTGCTGGGACTGGATAACAGGGGAGGGGTCACTCAAGAATTGCTCTGTTCTGTTCATTCCCTGAGAAGCATCTGGTACCAGCCACTCTTGGAAGATAAGATACTGGGCTAGATGGACTATTGGTCTGACTTGCTATGGCTGTTGTTGTATTCTTATGAGCAAAACCAACCCTGTCTTACCACCTGCTCCTTTACAAAAACTTAAAATCACAGAACTTTAAATGTGAGGTAGAAGGAGGGGACTCTAAATCCACCCACCCAAGTGCAGGCTAATGCAGTAGCTATAGGTGGCTTGTGGCCAGACAGAGCTGCAGTTTCACAAGCTGTCTGAAAATCTGTCAGAAAGCTGGTATCTTTTCCAGTAGGGACTCTGCGGGTGAGGTGACCAGCTGACTCTGGCTGACATTCTCCCCCCCTTCCCCTGCTAGCTGAGTGCAGGTGAAGCAAGAGAATGGTTTCAAGAGGATGGGGTGGGAAAGCATAGCCCCTCAGTACTGTTCAGCCTGGTGCTCTAGGAGGACCAGAGAAGGGCCTGGCCTAAATCCCACGCGACCTTGTTGTAAAAAGCCAGGGTGGGGACATGAGACATCACTAACTTGAGGGGCAGGACCAGGACCAGAACCAGGAACCTGTAGTGGTTCAGTGCATGACCAGCTGTGTCCTTTTATCTGTTTTTGTCTTGGTTTTTGGAAATGCTAGCAGCCTGGCTGGGTGAACTAGAGGAATTCACAGAGTTTGGCTCAGCACGTGCTCCTTGAGAACAACCTAACCACCATTCCTTCTCAGATTGCTACCCTAGCCCAGCCCTGCCCCGCCTCGCCCCACCTCACCCCTCCACATTGCTCCTCCACAGCAGAGGAGAGGTGCAATGGTGAGCAGCGGGGGGGGTGGGGAGGAGTAAACAGAAGTGAGGCCTGCGTCGGAATGGGGTGGGGTGTGAGCAGGGCTTCAGGGAAGAGACCAAGCCAGGTTGGGCCTTGGGGCAGAGCATGGAGTGAGGCCACAATCTGGATGCCAGGAGAATATCCTGCGCTCACACCAGATTTCCCAAATGCCGCCCATGCCTACCTCTCAGGTAAGTACAACATTGTGTCTGGCACATAGACTAGGGAGCTTGTCTGAGGACAGGGGAGACAACAGAATAAATTAGTTTAGCAGATGTGGTGAGGGGGGAATCAGGGAAGGAAAGTGAAAGGGGGAATAGACTAAAAATTAGAAAAAAGACAGACAAAACTCAGGTGGAGGATATAAAGATTAAAGAGGAGGAGCAGAAACACGATAGGACTCAGAGCAGGGTCGGTTTGAAAATAAAAACTTCCAGGCTTGCAGGTAAAGATAGAAAATCAAATGAAGGGACTGGGAGAATACAATAAAAGAAACAGTGGTACTATTAGCAATTCCTTTCTCCAAACCCATTACTGAAACTTCTCAATTATAATTCTGAAAGTGGGGCAGTGATTTGGAGGGAGGAATGGATGCACTCCCATGCATGGCTCCTTGACTCTCTCCACCCAAACTGGTCCCCTGTGCCCTTTCCCACTGAGAAGTGACTTGGGGAGAAAGAGGGAAGATGTCCAGGTTTTCCCTCCTTCAGGAAAAGAGAGCTGGAGATGTTCTCAACAGAACTCTTCTCAGTACACAGAGGTTCTCCTTCCCCAGGAAACAACTACAGATAGAAGTGCATGTTGAGAGAGGGTGAATTAGGTAGGGGTGTAGGATGCAGGAGGACTCTATGGTGCGCCAAAAGTTCAGAATTGATACTCCAGATGTTAATTCAATATGCACATAAAGACAGCAATATAGAATTGCCTAAAGTTCACCAGATGAGCACACAAACCTCTGGCAGCCCTCAGGTTTATGGCTTATTTGAAGAATTGTCCCTGGCCATTTGTTTTTAAATGGAGTCAACTCTGGCTGATGCTCTCTCCTTAATTTAATCTGTATTGCAATACACAAGCAATTGCATGTACTGTAACTAATCTAGTAGGCTGTTGGGAGATTCCCATCCTAGCTATTTAAGGTACCTATCGTGATATCTGAGCACATTTTAAACTTGCTCTTATGTAGCGTGAGCTAGAAAAAGCCATGCTAGAAGTCTTAGGCCTGGTCTACACTACGCGTTTATACCGAATTTAGCAGAGTTAAACCGATTTTACTCTGCACTCGTCCACACGAAGCCTTTTATATCGATATAAAGGGCTCTTAAAACCGATTTCTGTACTCCTCCCTGACGAGAGGAGTAGCGCTGAAATCAGTACTGTCATATCGGATTAAGGTTAGTGTGGCCACAATTCGACGGTATTGGTCTCCAGGTGGTATCCCACAGTGCACCATTGTGATCACTCTGGAAAGCCATCTGAACTCGGATGCACTGGCCAGGTAGACAGGAAAAGGCCCGCGAACTTTTGAATTTCATTTCCTGTTTGGCCAGCATGGAGAGCTCACCAGCACAGGTGACCACACAGAGCCATTAGCACAGGTAACAATGCAGTCTCCTAAGAATCGAAAAAGAGCTCCAGCATGGACCACACGGGAGGTACTGGATCTGATCACTGTATGGGAAGAGGATTCTGTGCTAACAAACTCCGCCATCCAAAAGACAAAATGAAAAAAATTTGAAAAAATGTCCAAGGCCATGATGCAGAGATGCCACACCAGGGACTCAGTACAGTGCCGTGTGAAGAGTTTAAGGAGCTCAGACAAGCCTACAGAAACCGAAGAAGCAAACGGAAGTCCGGGAAGGGCCGCGAAAACATGCCACTTCTACACTGAGCTGCATGCAAGTCTGTGGGATCTGCCACCATTACCACCCCGCTGTGTGGATTCCGAGGTGGGGGTGGTAATCTCAGCCATGGGTTGAGGATTCTGCGGATGGGAAGATGAGGCGAGAAGAGGAAGGATGAGGCTTGCAGAGAGCACACAGCACTCCATTCTCCCAACAGCCAGGAACTTTCTCACCCTGATGAATTACCTCCCGGCCCTCCCAAGCCACTATCCAGACAATGAAGCCATGGAAGGGACCTCTGGTGAGTGTACCTTGTAATATAAAAGCATGGTTTAAAGCAAGCGTTTTTTAATGATTAATTTCTCTGAGATTGGGATGCATTCGCGCAATACAAGTTACTGGAAAAGTCTGTTAACATGTCTGGGATGGAGCGGAAATCCTCAGGGACATCTGCATGAAGCTCCCTGAGGACTCTAAAAAGCAACTTTGCAGTGGTTTTCTGGGCAGGGGCCTTTCCGTCCTCCATAGGTAGGACACTTGACCACGCCATGCATGTAGCAAGTAATCTGGTATCATTGCATGACAAAGCCTAGCTGCATATGGTCCCAGTGTTTGCTGGCATTCAAGTAACATCCGTTTTTTATCTCACTGTGTTATCCTCAGGAGAGTGATATTGTTCATGGTAACCTGGCTGAAATACGGGAATTTAATTAAGGGGACAGAGATGGCCATTCCTACTGGGATGTTTGCCTGTTGCTTAAAATAAATCCTTCCTTGCAGGTAGCGAAGCAGAGGGAAGGGGGGCGGGTGATTGGCACTGAGCTTTTTCGCATTTGGCTAGCAGAGATCTTCCCTCCTACCAGCCACACAGTGGGGGGCAGAGGGAGGTGTTTAGCAGTGATCTTCCATGATACCAGCCACGCAGTGGGAGGAGGAGGAAAGCAATCATCCCAGAGAATTGGATGGGGGGCAGTTTCTGCTGCTGCATGTTAACAGGAAAGAAGCAGCACTGAACAGGCTTTGCTTGCTATTTGGTAAAGGAGGGCGCTAGATATAAGAAGGCTGCAGAACCCGAAAGACAATGGCTTACCACGGCCGCATGCAAGCCGAATTCTGCTGCCCGGACCTGCATCTGTGAGATCTCTAACACCAGAGCCGCAGGCACTCAATATTAAAATGCAAAATGCGACCTTCTAGTGAAATCACATGTGCTATGTAAGGTGAATAGTGTCGTTCACTGTGAAAGAGTATAAGCATTGTTCTGTAAAATGTATCTTTTTAAATACTTCTCTCCCTTTTTTCCCTCCCTCATGCAGCTGCAAATTTTTCAAGCCTCCCTACTCTATCTCGAAGGCTATCTCAGATAAGGCGACAGAAAAAAAAGATGTGAGAGGAAATGTCCTCGAAAATCATGGAAATGACCCGCAGTGAAAGAGCTCATCTGAATGAATGGAAGAACATGGTATCAAATTACAGGAAAGATGCCAGTGAACGTGAGGACAGGAGGGACGCTCGAGGTGGCGGCAGGAAGATCAGCGGTGGCGGGATGCAACTCTGGGGCTGCTGCGTGATCAAACTGACGTGCTCCAGCATCTGGTGGAGCTTCAGGAACAGCAGCAGGATCACAGAGTGCCGCTGCAGCCCCTGTATAACCATCCTCACCCCTCACCATGTTCCACATCCTCCTCACCCAGACATGTAAGAACGCGTGGGGGGAGGCTCCGTCCGCTCCACCCCATGGACAGCCCAACTAAAAGGCTGTCATTATTTTTTTAGTGGCCTTTTCCTTCCCTCCTATCCTCCTCCCAAACCACACCTGGGCTACCTTGTCAGTTCTCTCCCTCTAAAAAGAATAATAATAATGAATTAATTAATAATTATTAAATTAATTAATAAATAATTAATAAAGAATACATGATTTTTAAACGATAGTGACTTTATTTCCTTAAGCAAGCTGTAATCGAAGGGGGAGGGTGGGTTGCTTACAGGGAATGACTTTTAATAAAGAATACATGATTTTTAAACGATAGTGACTTTATTTCCTTAAGCAAGCTGTAATCGAAGGGGGAGGGTGGGTTGTTTACAGGGATTGAGTCAATCAAGGAGGGGGTGTCATCAAGGGGAAACAAACACAGCAGTCACAGCGTACTCTGGCCCGTGATGAAACTCATTTTCAAAGCTTCTCTGGTGCGCACCTCTTCCTGGTGTGCTCTTCTAATCACCCTGGTGTCTGGCTGCGTGTAATAGCAGCCAGGTGATTTGCCTCAGCCTCCCACCCTGCCATAAAGGTCTCCCTCTTACTCTCACAGAGATTGTGGAGCACACAGCAAGCAGCAATAACAAAGAGTTAATTAAATATTGGTTTGGCTGAGGTGTGAGTGAGTCAGCAATGTGCGCCAGCACGCCTTTAAAGTACCAAATACACATTCTACCACCATTCTGCACTTGCTCAGCCTGTAGTTGAACAACTCCTGACTACTGTCCAGGCTGCCTGTGTATGGCTTCATGAGCCATGGCATCAAGGGGTAGGCTGGGTCCCCCAGGATAACTACAGGCATTTCAACATCCCCAACTGTTATTTTCTGGTCTGGGAAGTAATTCCCTTGCTGCAGCCGTTTAAACAGAGTAGTGTTCCTGAAGACGAGCGTCATGAACCCTTCCCGGCATCCCACGTGGATGTTGGTGAAACGTCCTTGTGATCCGCCAGTGCTTGCAGCACACATGGAAAGTACCCCTTGGGTTTATGTACTGGGTACCTGGTGCTCCGGTGCCAAGATAGGGATATGGGTTCCATCTATCCCCACCACAGTTAGGGAATCCCATTGCAGCAAATCCATCCACCATGATCTGCACATTTCCCAGAGTCACAACCTTTTGTAGCAGCAGCTTAATGATTGCTTTGGCTACTTGCATCACAGCAGCCCCCACAGTAGATTTCCCCACTCCAAATTGATTCCCAACTGACCGGTAGCTGTCTGGCGTTGCAAGCTTCCAGAGGGCTATCGCCACTCGCTTCTCAACTGTGAGGGCTGTTCTCATCTTGGTATTCTGGCGTGTCAGGGCAGAGGAAAGCAAGTCACAAAGTTTCATGAAAGTGTCCTTATGCATGCGAAAGTTTTGCAGCCACTGGGAATCGTCCCAAACCTGCAAAACTATGCGGTCCCACCAGTCTGTGCTTGTTTCCTGGTCCCAAAATTGGTGTTCCATGGCTAGAACCTGCCCCATTACCAGCAGGATCTTCAAAGCGCAGGGGCCCACGGTTTGAGAGAATTCTGTGTCCATATCCTCATTGCTCTTGTCGCTGCGCTGCTGTAGCCGCCTCCTCCTCGCCTAGTTTTGCAGGTCCTGGTTCAGCATAGACTGCACGAGAATGAGCGAGGTGTTTACAATGTCCATGACTGCTGTCTTGAGCTCAGCAGGGTGCATGCTTGCTGTGCTATGGCGTTTGCACAGTTCACCCAGAAAAAAGGTGCGAAACGGTTGTCTGCTGCTTTCATGAAGGGAGGGGGTGAGGCTGTACCCAGAACCACCCGCGACAATGTTTTTTGTCCCATCAGGCACTGGGATCTCAACCCAGAAATCTAATGGGTGGGGGAGACTGCGGGAACTATGGGATAGCTATGGGATAGCTACCCACAGTGCAATGCTCCAGAAATCGACACCAGCCTCGGTACATGGACACACACCGCCGAATTAATGTGCTTAGTGTGGCCGTGTGCACTTGACTTTATACAATCTGTTTAAAAAAAAAAAAAACGGTTTCTGTAAAATCGGTATAATCCCGTAGTGTAGACAGACCCTTAGTTACATAGGAGAAAGAGTAGTAGCTGTAGATCATACAAGTTAGTACAGTAGCATGCGCTTACTCTTTCTGGCTGTAGAGCACAGGAAGTTTGTCCACTCTTTTCCTTTAACCTAACAGTCATCACAGCCACAATGTTAGTAAACTTATTTGTCTGTGAGTCCCCTCTTTGTTTGTATAATATTAGGTGTTAAGTCCTTATTAGCATGTTTAGAATTTTATGTAATTCTTAGTTAACACTCAATATAGTGTTAAAACCATATTCCCCAGTATACAACATAGTATACTCAATTTGTGATCTCCTGCTATGTAATGCTAATTTCCTTTTGCATAATTGATCATTTCAAAGAGTATAGCCAGATCTACAGTTGTCACTTACTTGAACTTTTAAAGTACACCTATCCAATGTCCATGAATATCTGGGTATACACTTGTGACAGGGCCACTCACTTGCATCTTTAAGGGCTAGGAGTTAGCCAGTCCTCTTCAATTTTTCAGATCCAGCTGGGAAGGAGGTCAGGTGATGCCTATAACTGGCTGAGAACTCAGCTGCAGGTGGGAGATTGAAGGGAAGGGTATATCCTTTCAGGCTGAGAGGGACAAGGGGAAAAGTCTCTGGGAGGTATTGCCCATGATGGGTAGAGGAATTGCTTTTTGTTTTGATATTTTGCTTAAGTTTTGTGTTGAAAAATAAAACTGTGCCCTGAAAAAGATGCAGGCATGGCTGCGAGGCTTGCAGCTCACCAGATCAGCAGCTTACATGTAGTGGAGAGGGGGGGGCAGCTGATTGGCCCTGGAACTAAGGCAACAGACAGCCCAAAGCCAGACTGGTTGCACTGACACACCACCTTTCTCAGCACTAAGTCACTTAGTACCTTGCCTTGAATTCTTCAGTCCAAGGAGTCACTATGTTGTATAGGGCATTTTTAATTTATTAAAGTTAAATTAGTACAGATTTAGTATGGATAAAACTAAGTAGACAATTTTAGTTTCTAAAATAAGTACAGTTTTTGTCTAATGAATTTTTTTAAAGTCTGACTCCCTGAAATCAACTTAATAAATATTGTAATCTTATTAGAAGTGATGGGTGTTGGGACAAAATTAAATTTTTCTAGAGTATTTGTAAAGTTCTTTAAGTACTGAGTAGTACTTTGGCTCAAACAGCATTTTGGGAGAGGGAAGGAAAGAAACAGGAGGTTCCTGAAACTTTTAGAGCTTGGGTTTTCTGATTTTTTTTTTTTTTTTTTTCCTTTTGGCCTTTCCCTGGAGCTCTTCCAAGTACTTGAAATAAATCAGTTTTATGGAATGTAAGGCATATGAGTTAGTTTGTACACGTGCTTCCTTTTTACTATCTTTAATATTTTTATATTCAAATCATAGGATGGATAAGCTTACACAAGTCCTGCAGTGCTGTGCATGAATTTCATATAAACGTTGTGTGTGATCATTCTGGGACAAGCTGGTAAAGGATTCCTGAATACATTGCTAATGACCTTTGGTTCTCAGTTCACTTGATGTCAATATAGCACTGACTCCTGAAAACAGTCTTCTTAAGAGGATGCTAGTCATTTGTATTTAGATTTGCTGTTAAATGTCTGAAGTCAAATATCAGTGTCAACATTTACCATACAAAAGAGAAGAATATGATTAAATTTTTATTTATTATGAATAGATTCTGCTCCTGGCACGAAAGTACTATACATTTAGTACAGAATAACACTTCAAAGACCCATAAGATTTTTGCTGTTGTTGCTGTTCACACTTGATGAAAACAGGACAGCCCTATTTTCAAATGACTTTCCATCCCCATTCTACCTCTTGTACAACTTTTCATAGAAGACAAGTTTTGTTTATTTAAACAAATCTAGTGATCTCTGTATTTAAACTTTTAGGCCAAACTTCTAAAACTGGATGCCTAAAATTAGCCTCCTATATAAAAGTGGCACGATTTTCAGAGGTGCTGATCTCCCTCAGTTCCCACTGAAGTCAATGGAAGCTGAAGGAAACGCATCACCTCTGAGAATCAAGCTACTTTTTTTCTCTATTTTGTGAAGAAAGGAGGATGGAGATTAAATATGGATATACAAGACTAATTTTAAAAATCCATATTTGAGAATTTTGATGTAATTTGTGTAAGACAGAATTTCTTTATTCATTGATCTCTTCCTCATCATCTTCAAATGTTTCCTCTCCATCATTTGCCGTAGCTTCTTGGTACTGCTGGTACTCCGAAACCAGGTCATTCATGTTGCTTTCTGCTTCTGTAAATTCCATCTCATCCATCCCTTCTCCTGTAAACCAATGGAGGAAAGCCTTTCTCCTGAACATGGCAGAGAACTGCTCAGAGATCCTTTTGAAGAGCTCTTGAATAGCTGTGCTGTTGCCAATGAAGGTGGAGGCCATCTTGAGGCCACGGGGTGGGATGTCACAAACTGCCACCTTGACATTATTTGGGATCCATTCCACAAAGTAGCTGCTGTTCTTGTTTTGGATGGCCAGCATCTGCTCATCAACCTCTTTCATGGACATGGGACCTCGGAATACTGTTGCCACTGTTAAGTATCGTCCATGTCTTGGGTCACAGGCTGCCATCATGTTTTTGGCATCGAACATCTGTTGCGTGAGCTCTGGAACAGTGAGTGCTCGGTATTGCTGACTGCCTCGGGCTGTCAAAGGAGCAAACCCTGGCATGAAAAAGTGAAGGCGTGGGAATGGCACCATATTCACTGCCAGTTTTCGAAGGTCAGCATTTAGCTGGCCTGGAAAACGCAATGATGTAGTTACTCCACTCATTGTAGCGGACACCAAATGGTTTAAATCTCCATACGTCGGGGTGGTGAGCTTCAAGGTGCGGAAACAAATGTCATACAAAGCTTCATTATCAATGCAGTAAGTTTCATCTGTGTTTTCAACCAGCTGGTGGACTGAGAGTGTAGCATTATAAGGCTCCACCACTGTGTCAGAGACTTTTGGAGAGGGCATGACACTAAATGTATTCATTATCCTATCAGGATATTCCTCTCGGATTTTGCTGATGAGTAGCGTTCCCATGCCAGAACCTGTTCCTCCTCCAAGGGAATGAGTGAGCTGAAATCCTTGTAAGCAATCACAGTGTTCACATTCTTTTCTTACAACATCAAGCACTGAATCTACCAGCTCTGCTCCTTCTGTATAGTGTCCTTTGGCCCAGTTATTTCCTGCACCTGTTTGTCCTGAAATAATGTAGGATAAAGGAAAAAATATTACTGATAGGATTTGATGGTTGGAGGCTTGATGATCTCAAATCACATACAATGAATTGTTTTAAATTTGTGAGCTAGTAAACCAGACTCTCTGGTCTTCCTTACAAATATGTACAGAAGAATTACTAGTGGCATTTTTTGACAATGAGCACACAAAAACATATTGTTAATTACGTTAGCTGTAATTTCTGACAGACACTGAAGAGGAAATTAGGTTTTCCAAATATTATTCCAAATATTAACTGAACTTTATCTTTAGTTACTAAGTTTAGTTGAATTTACTTCCTGACTTTCTCTCAGCTTGGATAGTGAAAATTGGCTAGTCTGTTTCATGGTCATGTCTAATAATTTCAACTTTTTAGTTCCCATTGATGAACAATATTTGAATTGTAGACTCCACAGAGGGAATGGTATTCTTTTAAAAATAAGCTGTTTCCACTGAAAGATTTAAAAATCACAGAATAATAATGAATGCATTGCTTTATACTTCCCTAAATGCTTTAAAACCTAAATTCCTTTTAATGTCCTAATCTGGTGTGAATCTTGTCATTTTAATGTATATTTTGTGATCTTTAGCACAAAGGTGCCAGATTAAAACACTCAGAAACCGAACCTCTCTATAGATCCGCAGAAGAGTTGTAGCAATGGGCAGTTTTAGAGCAAGTTTCACATGTTGCTTTGCCCATTGTGCCTCATCCAGGCATCCCTGGTGTGGATGGCCCAATTCTAGGCATAAGAGAGTGTGTTTCAGTTTCCATGCCCATTAATTTATTTTTCATGGCCTTGTGCCTGCATCTTGTATCCGCCACTGACTCCAGTGCAAAGTGAGTGCAAAACACAACTATCCTCATCTGGCAGTGGGGCCAGTGGGGATGGGGGAGTTGATGGACACCACTCACTTGTGACCTTTAGGTGTATGTGTGGCACCTTTTCACACAGGGCTGGAGACTGAGTCTGCCCCACTCTCACCCAGCACCGATGGCTCCTGTCCTGCAGGGCTGAGCCTGGCTTCCCATTCCAGGTATTGTGAAATGCCACATGGGGTTGCAGGGTGCTGTGACCCCATGTGCCATGTAGGGTTGACAATCCTCCAGGATTGCCCTGGAGTCTCCAGGAATTAAAAATTAATCTTTCATTAACGATTGTTACGTGATGAAACCTCCAGGAATATGTCCAACCAAAATTGGCAACCCTAGTACCATGTCACAATGCTACTCTCTCACATTTGGCTTGGCCGCACCTCTGGAGGGGTAGCCCTCCCAAGCCTGAGTGATGCTGCAACCCAGGCACCGTGTGGCAATGCCTGGAGTGGGGAGCCAGATCTAGCCTCACAGGACAGGAGTGACTGCTGCTGGGTGAGCGTGGGGCAGACTGATTCTCCAAACCCCACCCCTCCTCTGGGTCTCCCCTCTGCAGCACCACGCAGGCATTAGGGTTGCAGTGCCAGGGCAGGGGTGCATTATGGGTGGTCAGTGCCAGCTCGGTGGGACAAAGAAGAGGAGTGTATTCATCAATACATTGCCTCCCTGCTTGCAAAATATGGCTCTACGACCATCTGGTAGTATTTTACACACAGGTTTCTCACTTTACACTGGTGTAAATGACTGTGTGAGATGCAGAATTAGGCCCTAGATTTTAAAATTGCAGCACTTCATAGAGAACTGGGGGTTTGAGCTTCACTTTGAAGAAACTCTCTTGTTTTGTTAAGCTATTTTAAGAAAATTTGAGTTGTTAAAATGTTTACTTTTGTCTTATGTTACTGGTAGCTTTCGTTTATATTCAGTGAATTTTGTCTCTGTATTTTGCCTTCTCCAAAACAGATCTAGAAATAAAGTTGACTCTTTGCTTTAGAGGCTTTTAATACCCCTAATCCAGTTTATTCCATAAACACAAAGCTAGCATTTGTTCACATTTAAAAGCTTGCTTTTTATAAAGAATATGATCCATACGCCACCAAATGATAGACACAAATCTTTTAAATTAAAGTATGTTAGTGTTTCATGTGGTTGCTGGTTTCAAGCAGGGAATACCATTTCATTCAAGGATGAAGCTGACCTTCTGAAACTGGATTTTATGCCAAGATACAATGCTATATTTAATTTGATGTAACCAAAACTATGCATCTCTACTTGAGTGACTGGCCTGAATCACGATGTTGGTATAAACAGGGGCCAAAGATCTGATCTTGCAAGTTACTGAAAATGTCTAGGAAGTACTGAGTGCCCTCAATTTTCATTAATTTCAGTAGGAGCTGAGGGCATTCAGCACCTCTTATTGCTGCTCAGCAACCTATAAGATTGGGCCTCCAACTTCTCCTCAGCTTATATTTTCTCTCTCCATGCCACATTGTCCCCTCCCATTACAATATGGCTGCTATGGGAGCTCCTTCCCTGTGTTGTTTCAGTGTTGTTCTATTAACTGGATAATAAAAGGTGCTAATAGAGGACCAGGTGTTTATGCTCCTCTTACTACTTTTATGAATAGTCCCATGAACTCAGTGGGACTACTTTTATGATTAAATGCTACTCAGCATCAGGACCGGCGCCAGGGTTTCTGGCGCCCTAGGTGCCGGGCCATTTTGCTGCCCCGCACGCGGGTCTCGCGGCTCTGGTGGACCTGCCGCAGGCATGCCTGCAGCAGGTCCACCAGAGCTGCAGGACCAGAGGACCGTCCACAGAAATGCCTGCAGCAGGTCCACCAGAGCCGCGGGACCAGTAGACCCTCCGCAGGTACGACTGCGGCAGCTCCACCGGAGCCGCTGCCCACCCCCCCCCGGCAAATGCCGCCCCCCCACATAATGCTGGCGCCCTAGGCGACTGCCTAAGTCACCTAAATGAAAGCGCCGGCCCTGCTCAGCATGACTAATGGTTGCAGAATCAGACCCAGCTTCCATCTTTCACAGCTCTGCCCCACTCCTTTTCACCATCTACCCACTGTCCATGACCAGTTTTAAGCCCCAGTCCATGTGCTGTGATGCGCTGCCAAACCATCGGGTCATCTAAACTGCTTGTTTTGGTATTGTTTCAATATCTTGTAACTTCACCATACCAATTTCAGTTTCCTTGTTCCATTACTGGTTAGCTAAGACATTGTTTTATACGTTGTTATAGCTTCCTCTCTCTTGAGAATGTGGGAAGTTCTGTATTTCCTGTCCAGCTGTGCAGACTGCAAAACAATATTCTCCCAACTCTGAAAAAGATGAAAATTGTCCTTGCTCTGCTTGAGATAACCACCCCCTATGCATACTGCAGCCCATCAGGCAGCATCTAACGAACAGATACTATTTTGCTGTGTATTTTGTCGGATCTTAACAAAAGATTCTAAGTTTAGTATCTTTCTCTGAAAATTGTCCCGGTAGCAGAATATGGCTCAGAGATGGGAATAGTGATAAAACATGAATGGAAGCAAAACACAAGTAGAGAAATTGATGGGGCATGAAGCAGAAAAAGGCAAATTGCTCAGAAAAGGTAGGTGCATGTGATTTGTTCAGTACAAAGAAATTAAATAGCAAAGATTATACTTATTTTCCCTCCTTTTATGTAGATCGTTATGGGTATCTTTTGACCTTAGGAACACTTATTTTACCTCATTGAGTCAATAAATCTGTGACAATGCAGAGAAGTGATCTCATCCTGCTCACCAATAGGAGATTTTTTTTAGCTTTGAGTTAAATAATGCAAATACATTATTTTTTCCATTTAATTTGGTAATTTTAATCCTGTAAACAAATCCAAGGCAATGAAAACTGGTCTCATAAAGGATGGATAGAGGGAACAAACATATAACCTACTATAAAGTAAACATCTGACAGAAGGCTGTATATTTTTAACCTGCAATTGTCTGATGACAGTACTAAATCACAGAAGGAAAAACAAAAAGGCTCAAGTTGTAAGAAAACATTACTTAATGTTTTATTTAAAATATTTATATTGGAGTTGACCAGTGTAAAAATTGCTTTCTCTTGTGATAGAATATTAAATCTGGGGACTTTAGACGATATTTTGCTGTATTTGAACATTCTGAATGATCAGTTTCACATTTTCATTAGATTCAATAAATTGTTATAGCTTATGACACTATGATGCGAAAATTTGAAGTTTATTAGGCTCAAGTAGATGCCCATCAGTTTACTCATACAGACTGTGATAAATTATACTTTACCACCAAACGCAATTGTGTTAGAGCCTACTGGTCAAACACAGAGCCTACTATTAACGTTGTGGAACAATTTCCACCGTAAGACCCAGTTTTCAGTTACTTATAACTTTGCCAAACTGTAACTGTTTGGGCTGAAATTTTCCATGCTGGATGTCTGCCCCAGGCTGAATTATTTTTGCAACATTTCAGCCAACATTGTACAGCCATTTCTGAGAATGAGGCTAGGGGAAAATACATTATTTTGCTCACGTTAAAAAAAATTCTTGCAACCTTTTCTTTGAACAGCTCTAGTGCTCCCATGCTTTGACTGTGGGGTGGCCTTTGTCTCAGGATTTCACTTTTTGCTATCCTCATGAAACTCTGCCCACATTTGGCCAGGGTATAAGCCTTTGAAAAAAGTCAGTTTGCATATGCTCAGAGATTTATTTAATTTTTAGCAGCTAAAATATCTAAAAATTCCATCCTCACTGAACATGCTCAAGTCTCTCTCAGCGCCTCGGACTGACCATACTGTGCATGTGTCATCTCCAGAGAGCAAATGAGCATGTTCCAGCCCTGTGGTGTAACTCCCCCAGGCACAGTGGGAGCAGGCATCAAAACTGATAGGGCACCTGTTTCTCCTGTGCACATGCAGGTACTTGTGCACTCTCACACCCCCACTGGCAGCTTGGAGGAGGACACTGATTCAAACACAAAGGGGACAAACACTGGACTAGGGAGAGGGAAAAGAATAGATTGGAACAAGGAGCCTGCTGAGACTGGGACTGCGGGGGGAGGGGGAGAGAGGGACTGACTGGGACCTAGGGGGAGTGGCTAAACTGGGATTTACACTGGTTGGGCAGAGAGGCTAGGACTAGGAGCTGGGGAAGGAGGTGAGGAGACTGGGAGACAGTGAGGGAAAATGGGGCGGGCAGGGCTGGGGGCTAGTTGGCTGGGGGATGATAACACTGAGATTAGATAAGGAACTGGGGGGAGGTCGGGTGACCGGGACTGGCTGGACAAGGAGACTGGGACTAAGAACCAGTAGAGGAGAGGAGAAAGAGGTACCAACAAGCTGGTGTGGGGGACAGGGGACTGGGAATGGCTAGTCAAAGAGACTGAAGCAAGGAGAAGGAGAGAGATTTACTGGGGAGAAGAGGATCGAGATTGGATGAGGAACCTGGGAAGGGAAATTAGTCTCCTCATCCCAGTCCAATGCTATAACCAGCAAACTTGCTGTCTCATATGAACGAGGAATTATTTTCCTTGTGCTTATTCATATTTTAGGCCAATAAGCTTGTTAATGTAAACTTTTACTCCCACTGACTTCAGTGGAAATTTTGGGTGTGCAAGGAATGCAGGATCAGGCCCAACATCCACAGAGAAATCTAAGGCATTTGATGCACTTTAACTGACCTACTCTTGCATTTTGATGTGCTACAGCTATAAGTTCTGATTTAAACAAAAAAAAGCAAAAAGCTGAGTTTAGGAACAAACCTCTCCCTATAACCATGGGTCTGAGATACGGCAAATACAGAATCACTAGCCTCTGCCACAGAATCCTTTGTGAGATATAAAATAATAAATAAAGAGATGGTGGGGGACTTCATTGGCTTTTGACACAGTAGATTTCCATTTCCATTCTAAGGCACCCATTCACCAGATTTGTAGGAGAGTGCCTGATGCTGGCATTAGGCCCAGCGTGGGACACCAACTGATTACATGCTTTTAGCTCATTGTTAGTTTAGCAGGAAGAGAGTATAATGTGGCAGACGGCTGTTCAAGAAGTTTTTAATTTATTTTGCTGTGTTTTGAGATGGTTCCAAGCTGCAAAGTTCTGATTCAGACTTTTCAGAAGTGTAGGTGACTTCATTTTCATGGGTTTGGTTTGGCCCACTATTGAAAAAGGGAGCAGTTGTGAAGTATGGGTTCAGAAACAAAGTTTTCCAAAGTTTCAGGTTGTTTGGATCTGTGGTTTTGGTTCAGACCCACCTCTGCTTACTATAATTTAAAAGCATTTTAGAGGAACACACACTCCCTTTACCACAATTGCCAGGAAGTTTAATGTCTGGAAAGGGAATGGGGATACTGTTACAAAAGCAGTTAAACATTTAAAGGGCTTTGAAAGTGTATAGCTTCTTATTCCCCTGCTCTGTTGCAAAGTTTTGGGGTTTGTTTTGTTTCCTACTACCAGCCTAATGTTTATCTTTCCCATACTTATGTTTGATATCTTCCGTATGTTGACATAGCACACCAATATGTATGTTGCAGCCTAACAATAATTTGGGGAATGGTTTGTGGTTAAGGCATAGAGCTGAGAACCAGGAGATAGTGGTTCTAGTGATAGTTCTGCCTGGACACTTAACTTACAGATGCTTGAGTTTCCTCATCTGTAAAATGGGTGTGATAATACTCTCTAACTTGAAAGGGGGTATTGTGAGGTTTAATTCACTAGTGTTTCAAAGTGCTTGGTGAATCTCAGATGGAAGGTGCTACAGAAATATAAAGCTGAAAACATTCTTACTTAATGGAATCTCCCTGTTTGCTTTCAGAGTGACAGCTCTGGTTGGTTTTGAGCTGGTTTCTTATTTTACTAGAAAAAAAACGACTACACCAGTATGCGGTTGCATGTAATCTGCTTTGCACACAGTTTTTCTTCCATTTCTGACTATACTGCTCACTGACCTACTGAAAAAATAAGAAATTCTATGGTCAGTGAAGAATTTAATGCCCATGGAATTTATATAAAACTATGACTCCAACTAATAGTGGAATTTCTGAGAGAGAGCAGTTCCCTTTTTCCTCCTGCAGAATTTCCCTTTTAATAGAAGTACAGGAACCCTGTAAGTTCAATTAATATAGCAGAATTTAGAGTATCAGAAAGTCATGGGAAACATTTAGTATGTTTGTGTAATTCAGAAAATTGTCAATGTAATTAATAGAGCAATGTTTGACCCTCTTTTGGATTTTTGTTTTGGTTTGGTTTTTTTGGACGGCTGATATTTGGATAATTGAACTGTACTGTTTCAGCTACCAAACTTATTTTTACTAACGGCTGCTTACAGCTGTTTAAATAAAAAAAATGTAAGTTCTTCTGTCTCCTCTATCCCAAAGGACATTTTGACAGTTAATTTCTTGGTAACTGAGCACATGTTTTAAAAGGAAAACATGATATCCACATACCAAAGATGAAATTATCAGGTCGAAACAGTTGACCAAATGGACCAGATCTCACACTATCCATGGTTCCTGGCTCCAAGTCCACTAAGACTGCTCTGGGTACATATTTCTGTGCTACAATAAAAATTAAAGACATCCTTAGTATACTGAAATAGGCTAAGTTCCTTCTATTATATTTCTTAATATATGAATAAATTATATGTCATAGTATGTAACATTCTTAGCTTGCTCATGTATCCTGATACAACTTGTATTCCTATATACGTCTTTCCTCTCAAACATTATAGGAAAAAATCACTTCTGGTTTAGCAGGTGACTTAAAATTCTTTGTTTTTTTTACCATTCATCCATCTAAATTACATTTTAAAAACTGTTCTTCTACCAGTTGATATCCATATTTGCAATTATCTGGGAAAAAATAGGTTACATGTTCTTGGTAAACAGTTTATCATATTTTACATGAGCAGAGGGTCTTTTATTCAAATAATCCCCAGATATTTTATAAATGTAAAGAACCACTTGCATCCACCACTGAAATGGAACCACTTCTGGGAGGTGGAAAACAGCAGCTGTTTAACAGCACACACCACCACTATACAGTACAACAGTTAATAACAGGAAGTGAAAAATGTTTTACCCAATTGTAACTGTAGGGGGAATTTAGGTAGAAAGAATTAACCGATCTGAAATTTGTCCAGAACACCACACTCCCACAATTTGCAAAAAGTGCCAGGGATCTTGAATGTGCATAAGTGATCCGGGTATCAGTTTTACAACCCATAGGGAGGAAACCTCTTCAGCAGCACAGTACCCACTAACACCATACTGGGGTATTGATTCCTAGCATTCAGGGAACACTGCTATCTTAGTGAGTCACCACCACTTCCCACACTTCCTGAGGCCTAACCTTTCTTAGCTTTCTAACTCATAGTCAGTGTAATCTGGGGACAAGCTCACATTATAAACTGCTTAGTGGTGTCAGATGATCACATTTACGTGACTTAATCATATATTCACAAGCAAAAACTCCTAGCAAACAAAAAATAAATTCAGAGCTGTTTGCACCATTTCCTTCCTGCTGCCTAGAGCAAGGGAGTCACAGCAGATGTTGGGATGGGTGGTTGATTGGAAGACAATGCATACATGTCTAATCAAGTTTTGTAGCTGAAGCTATGAGTAAACCTTTGCCTTCTTCATCATTTTAACATGCCTCCTCTCCCAGTTAGGGAATATCACTCTCCTCGCCCCTCCTAACCTCCTCTGGGGGCAGCAGCACACTTACAGGATGATTCATTATAGTAGACATTGATTCTCTCCAGCTGCAGTGCTGAGTCACCAGCGTAGCCTCCTGTTGGGTCGATGCCATGTTCATCACTGATCACTTCCCAAAACTTAGAGAGGAACAGAAAAAGGGAGAGAAACTTGGTTAAAGGAAGATGTGAGCAGATCTGTTCTCACCAAAAAAACATCCAACCCTGTGTTCCTTCTTTTTACCAACGTCAAAATAATCCAAACCCTCCCACATTGGGGAGGGACTGGGAAGCCCTTGGAGGCATGCCTTGCCCTAACAGCTGCCGGATTCTTGGCATGTCTGAGAGCTGCTTCTCTGAGCCCCGCCCTGCCCCTGACCTGACCAGCAGAGAGGAGGTGGGGTGGTGTTGGAGAGAGACAAAAGTCTGGCAGCAGATCTGCCCCAGGATTTAAAACCAAACACAATCAACAGTTAGCATCACAAACTGTTTGCAGGCCTATTTCACTAGTTGTTGCTTTTATTTTTGCTGCTTTTCTTTCTTTGATCCACTACTCCATTTTTTTTAATGTAATTTTTTTTTTTTTTTTTTGGCTATTGCTTGCAGTTTTTCAAAAGCCTTTTATGGTCACATGAAGGAGGCAACTTGTGCTAGTTTTCCAGCTCTCTGGTCTATATGCACTGACCCCAAGAGAAGTAAGAGTCCAAACTTTTTGTTGTGAGAAAAACACTCCCTCTAAAGGGCCATAGATATCAGAGGAAAATCTACTCATCATCCTAGAATTTCTCAAGATAAAAACATCCTAAGGCAATGACACGCCTTGCTGCTTTGCAGAACTTTTCGTTGTGCTGCTGAAAGACTTAAAAAGCAGCTGTGATACCATTGTACAACAAAACAGATCATCTTCAAAAAGAACTACATTTCCTTACATGCAGTTCTTAGGAAATAATAAGTGAGGATACTATTTAGAGGAGGAAAAGATCTCTTACCTTAGTTCCAATTTGGTTTCCACACTGGCCAGCCTGGATGTGGACTATTTCCCTCATTGTGATACTTACAAGTCTCTCTCTCACTCTCACTCACAGACACTTTGCAGAGTTCAGCTATGTGCAGTGCGTCTCTGACTCAGTGAGTGTTTTATTGGCTCTTGGACTGTGATCTTCCCTCCCAGCTCGGCTCACTGTGCAACTTCACTGCAAAAATAGCCAGCTCAGGCTGAGCAACTGGCTTTGGCCAGCCTCCACTGGGGCTGGAGCTCTGTGTGAATGGCATTTCATCTCATCTTTCATTTCTGGTCCAGAATGATGTCAAGAGGCCAAGAGTGGAACAGGCTAATACATTAACCATTTGGGAGCTTGCATTTTCCTTACTCAAACGTGTCTATTTATAATAGACAAGATAAATAAAATAATACCAAAGTAACAATAATTTATGGACATAATCATCACATCAAAATTGAACAAAAGTGACTGTACTTTACTGAGAGCAGGTTAAATAGCTTTTCCCCCCCAAGTTTGGTGGCTGCATTGTCATAATACTTTTTTTAAATTTTAGCATTAGATAAGTAGGGAAATAATTAATTGCTCTCGCGTTGCGTGATTAGTATCTTAGCACATACCTGCATGTTTGACATTTACAATAGAAGTCCCAAATATTTCTCGCATGGAGTCAGTTCACTCCTACACAAACCCACATTTTGCTTTTAATCTTGACAATAGTGTGCAGCTATTAGGTTAGTTAGTGTCACAACACCCCTGTGAAAGAAGTGCTATCCAGTTTTACATGGAAGGAAACCATTGTCTTCACGGGGATATTTGCATGAGGATGGGTTTGCAACATCAGGCCTTAAGTGTCAGGGCTAGGATTGGTACCACATCCTGTGCTCAGACCACTCAACCATACACCACTTATAACAATCATAATCTTGCAAATCTATAGTTATTTTTATATCACTGTTGTGTTTAGAAGCCCTAGTCATGGACCAAGACCCTATTGTGTTAGGCACTGTACAAAGAGAACAAAAAGGGCTAACAATCTAAGACAAGAGACTACAGATAGATTAGTGAGTACAAGGCAACTTTGAGGCAATATTGGCCAGCATGATGGCCACCTTTAATCCAGATAGTGTAGGAGCAGGATTTTATAATGGCTCATAAGAATTAATGTATAATTTAATTTCATCCTGTCAGCCACCCTTTTTGAATAGCAGAAAGGAATGGCAGACCAAAACAATCCTTGTAACTAATTTTGGTCACCTTTTTGTTTTAGAATAAGTTATAATGTCTACTATGGTTTCCTATAGGTATTACAAATTAGGCACTCTAGTTAAATATACATTTCTTTGTTTTAAGGTTTTAGTAAGTAAAAGACAGGATCTTGTATTGTATCTATATTAAGGAAATTAAAAAAATGTTAAGGGCATGAAGCCCCAGTGTAAATTGTTTTAATTATAAGAATTAGCAGGGCTTAATTTACAATGCATTCTGCTAAATATACAATACTGAAGTCTGTATACCTTTAAAGGTTTCTGTAAAAAATTGTTTGTGTAAATAAGGAATGCATGCATCAGAAAAAGATAAGGTGTAAAAGCCATCACAAATGTCCAGATGGTCAAAAAAAAGTAAAAAATCTTAAAAAGACCAGGAAAACATCCATTGTGCTTGATGCTAAACATGTTAGCAGCATCGACAACCTCAGAGGTAAGGCAGGCACCCCCAAAGGAAGATGACAAATAGGAAATAACAATGGAAAGCCCGACAATAACCATCAAATAATACCACCACTTCAGGACTAATAATTACAGGATAACATTGCAAAATGCATAAACTCAAATAAAAATTTACAACTATAAAGCTGGGGTGTTTTGCTATGAAATTCTGGGTTCAATCCTGCAAAGCCTCAGCTCATTGGATCGCGACCAACAAGAGTTCAGCTCCACACTCGTGCTCGATCTAATTGACCATTAAATTGACTTGAGCTACAACAAACTGGTAACTATAAACATCACTGCAGGACTAATATATATATAATGTGTATGTGTGTGTGTATGAAACTAAAAAGCATATGCTGTTGTATTTTCAATAAATGCTATGTATTTGCTTTCCTCTATAAAGATCCCATGTACTTTGCATGAGCACAACAATAGCTTCCAAAAAACTATCAATTGCATAAACAAATCATTGTATATATCCACTAAATGTACATGTGCTGGCTATAAGTAGCAGCTGATCAAACAAACAATGTTTAGGTGCCAAACCTTCTTGCCTTATTCCCACAAAATAGTCCCATTGTAGCCATAAGAACTATTGGTGTGAGCAAGGAGAGCAGAAACTGGCCCATTTGCACACATTTTCCAAAAGGTGAAATATGTACTAGTGATCAGCTTTACTTGAATCAACCTAGAATCTCACTCCTTTTTTCTGTCAGTCTGCTAGGCCCAGGGGAAAACATTCCAGCACCAACCTGACAGTCATTGAATGTAAACATCCTCACTGCTCCTCTGTCATCCATGTTAATGTTTATTCAGCCTGTAGTCTGGTTAAAGGCAAGTTAGGAGATTCAACCTCCTTTATAACCTGTATATATCTGAGGTAAATGCACTCCTCCTAAGTTGTTCATAGCTTTGATCCTGGAAGGGGCTGATCACTCCATCCAAAAGAGACCTAAGAAATGTGTTTAAGTAAAGTACTTGAGTATAGTCTTAATTACTTTAAATTATGCAGGAGCCTAACGGCCATGTTTTAAGGTGTTTATATGCAGTGGTGAGTAGGAGCCGGTTCGTGCAAATCGGTTGTTAAATTTTGAAGCAGTTTTAGAACCAGTTGTTAACCCGCTTCCCTGCGAGGGGTGCTGTGGCTTTGATGGACTCCGGCCAGCAAGTGATGTAATTCCTCCTCCAGTAGCCCGGAGCACTGCGCTGTGGGAGATTTATGTGCCACTGCCTGGCCCTGGGCATGGGCCCTATTGCTGCTGCTCCCGCCCTGGCCCTGAGGCTCCTGCTGCTGCATGGTGGGTCCCCGGCTGCTCTACTGGTCTTGGGCTGCATCCTGCTTCTCGGGCTGCTCCGAGCCGCTCTCCTCATGAGTACCTGCCACCCTGTCTCCAGCCAGCCCCTCTCTGCAGCCATCCCCACAGCCCATGTCTGCAGCCAGCCCTTGCTGCACTCCCATGCCCTCCCTGCAGCCAGCCCCACACGCCCTGCCCTGCCTTGCCCACACCAGCCCCATACCCCCTGCCCTGTCTCCAGCTAACCCCTGCTGCACCCCCTGCCCTGCCCACACCAGCCTCATACCCCCTGCCCTGTCTCCAGCCAACCCCTGCTGCAACCCCTGCCCTGCCCACACCAGCCCCATACCCCCTGCCCTGTCCTCAGCCAACGCCTGCCGCAATCCATTGCCCCGACAGCCAGCAGCCTGTCGATGAAACAGATAGCTTAAGGGTTAATGTTTCTTTAATACCCTGTAAAGGGTTAACAAGGGAACCAAACACCTGACAAAAGACCAATCAGGAAACTGGATTCTTAGTTCGAAGCAAGGGAGGATTTGTGGGGGTTTCTTGGTCTTGGGTCCTGTCTGTTCTGTCTCTCAGCTATAGAAGATCTATTTCCAGTCCTAATCTTCTGTTTCCCCAGTTTGTACACAAAGGTAGCAAAGGATAGTCTTAAATGTTTTTTGGCTGTATTTGCACTGTGTACTGGCTGGTTGGAGTCTTTATGTGTATTGGCTCTAGTTACTTTAATGTATTGTTTTTGGATAAGGCAGTTTATGCACCTTTTCCTATTGTTTATTCAATTTTCTTATAAGTTGAAAACCTGTACTTACATCTAGATTACAGAGAACTGTATTAGTATTCTTTTCTTTTTTTCTATTTCAAGTTTTGCTTTTTAAGACCTGTTATTTTTTTCTAGTTGACCCATCAGGAATTGGTGGAGAAAGGAAGACACGGGGAGGGAAAAGCTGCTCTCGTAGTTTAACTCTCCTAGTGTCCCAGGTGAGGACAGAAGCTAAGGGGAAGAGACGAGAGAATCTTTTTTGTTTCCATGTCTTTGGGTTGGTCTCTTTGTGGAGAGAGGAGACATGCTTCTTGGTATTGTTGATGTAAAGAGGTTGCATCAGTAACTCTCGAGGTTAGCCCAGAGAGGAAATCTGGGTGGGAGAGAGGGTGGGGGGGGAATGTTTATTTCGCCTTTGTTTGTAGAATAGGGCATCTGATCTTGGGGGGTTCCCCAGGGAAGTTTTGGGGAGACCAGAGTGAGCCAAACACTGGAAATTGGCTGGTGGCAGCGATATCAGATCTAAGCTGGTAATTAAGCTTAGAGGGTTCATGCTAGCTTCTCAGGTTATGAACGCTAAGGTTCAAATCTGAGTAAGAAGTTATGACACAGCCCCGCACACCCATCTCCAGCCAGCCCCGCACACCCCCTGCTCTGCCTGCAGCCAGCCCCTACCTCCAGTCAGCCCTTGCCCTGCCTCCAGCCAGACCCACACCCCTGTCTCCAGACAGCCCCTCACGTCTGCCCTGCCTGCAGCCAGCCCCTGCCCTGTCTCCAGCCTGCTCTGCACCCCCTGCCCTGCCTGCAGCTAACTCCGCACCCCCTGCCTCCAGCTAGCCCTGCCCCACGACCCTATCTGCAGCCACATCCACTGGTCCCCTGCAGTTCCCAGGGCAGTAACCCTGCACACCTGCTTCAATGAGGGGGGCAGGGAGCAGCTAGGACCCACACATGTGCACACCCTAGGCTCACCAGACAGCAAGTGTGAAAAATCAGGACAGGGGGTGGAGGGTAATAGGAGCACATAAGAAAAAGACCCCAAAATCGGAAAGTCTATAAAATCAGGACATCTGGTCACCTCAGGGAGTGATGAGGACCCACACATGTGAAATGGAGCTCACTTCTAGTTCAGGCCCATATTTTTAAAAGAGGAACTTTAGGTAGGGTTAACATACATCTGTATTTTCCTGGACATATCAGGCTTTTTGGTTCTTAAATCCCGTCCAGGGAAAATACGGACGTATGGTAATCCTATTGGTACAAAATATACATAACTGTGGCACATTCCTTAGATTAGAACTTTATATAGGGAACCATTTGTTAAGATTTTGGCAGCTCATCACTGTTTATGTGCCTAAAGATGCACATACGTACTTTTGAAAATTTCACTAGCCAACTAATTGACTGTGCTTAGGCATTTTTGAAAGTCCTGCTAGGTACCTATCTGTATCTTTTGGCACCTAAATACCTATAAAAATGTGGCCCTAAGTGCTTTATAGGACTGAGCCCCAGAAGAAAAATCTTTTAAACAGGCATTACCGTATGAACATAATCTTAACTATTATAGATGTATACCTATTGCAATTTTATCATAATCTCTTTCTCAGCTACCTTATACCTATAATTTAAATTAATTATAACTAAGGGCTGTGTTTTCCTATTTATTTTATGCCTAACTTGACAATTATAAAATGAATTTTATATCTGCTGCATTAAGAGGACAACAGGTCTCTAAACATCTTGTTCTAGCAAAGTTCTCTCAGACATTTCAGAACTGTCTCATACTTTGGCTTCTAATAAAATCGCTGTCCCTTCTTTTTGCAATAGTTATCTGTACACTCAAAGTAAATATAGTAAAAGCTGGTCACATGTCTTATGGCCAGCAGATACAGCCTCTATGCACCTCACAGAGCTGACCCTTTGAACACTCATCTCATATGGCCTACATTCTCAAAAGTATCCCCTCCAGTAATCATAGGAGCAGGGGATAGGGCTAGTCCATCCCCTAACATGCAATAGACCATATGTAAAATAAGGAATATGTAACTTCTAGGACATCTGCCTGAATTTGTCTTTGATTGCTGTTTATTAAAAGTCATTAGCTTTAGTTAACATTAAACAGTTCTTTGATGTTCTGGTTGGAGATCTATGTCCATTTTAGAATAGACAGGCATCTATGTCACAAGCAGGGTTTGGCACCACCATTTGGTATGATAGACACTTCACAAAATTACTTAGATGGATGTTGGACGGGTTGGGTTATGTCATTCAGTCCTTCACTTTTTTGAAAAATGACCACAGACTTCAAAAATTTTACCACGGATGCTTGTGTCCATGTACGGACATGTTGCTGACCCCTGCTCACAAGTAGCATCAACAGACACCTTCACTGACAGCCTCAGCAGAGATGTCAGAAATGGAATAAAGAATTAAATACTTTTATGCCTCTAGAGGTGGTTTTACTTCCTCCAAAATGCCACTCTTCTATGGTCAAGGTGTATTGCCAAGAAGGAAAAGCTTGCGCTGCCGTTGTCTGTGCTATACTGTACATGTTCTTTGGATAAACCAAAGACTGATATTCCTAGTTCTCTCACTCTGGCACCTTTCACAAGAACTAAAAGTTCACTTTAAAACTAAAATATTGAGACACTAGGGAGAATAAATTCCACAGTGCCGATAAAGTGTCTAGCTCCATGACAAGTTGCTACAGGACACAGAAAAGACGTTCCAGTAATAACATCACAGAGTCATCATCTTCTTAGCAGTCAGTATAGTCAGAAAAACCATGTGGAAGGTTTTTTTTACCATCCTGGGAAAACACCACAGTAGTTCTTCCCTATTTATGAGACTTGGTTGTTAAGCTGATTCCTGCTTTTCTGGGAATGTATTTGTGTTCAGTGCAATGTTATTGCTGGGAGCACTCCTATGTATTAGAGGAGTTTGCATAAGCTAATGAGAAGTTAATATTGCAAAAGAGCTGTTAACATGATTGCTAGGTGTGGGTTTCCCTAATAATTAAATAAAATAATTATTTTATTTTGATTTGGTTTATAAGAACGTTAGCAAGTGTCCATCACATGCTCTGGGTGATTTTACAAAATTTTAAAATTCACAGTATCAAAATAATAATCAAAATTCACATAGTACACTGCACATTTCACTCTAACAGTCAGCTTACCAGCAAGCTTATAAACAAAACTCACCCTGCACTAAAAACTGAACAGGAATCTCTTGTTGAGGGTGTGATTTATTTATTTATTGTTTGTTTGTTTGGCAGATTTTAAGTTTCCATGTGTTTAAAAAAAAACAAACAACCCTAGGTTGCATTTAATTAATTAATTTAGCCACATGTACAGGGAGTGAAAGGCTTTGATTAAATTTGGTACAAGTTTCCTCTAATAAACGATGGTTTTGGTATATTTAAAATTAAACTGTTTGAGACATTTAACACAGATAAAAACTATGCGCTCATGTATTTGTCATGGGTGTTTTGCATTCAGTCATGTCAGCTCATCTCTACTCCCAGGATTATTTCCTTTTTGATTGTGAGCCAGAGAGGAGACAGGAGTCCTTAAGCAGTTTCCAGAATTGAGGGGGCAGTGGTGTCCTTAGTCTTTTTCCATTTGACAAAAAAATAATAGTTTTCCTCCAGTGATATCAAGAATTTGTGCAGAGCTGCTAATAATGTTTACTAGGCAGCTGCTGCTACTGTAGAGACAGGTTTGGTGTATCCAGGGCTGGATTACCCAATAGTCAGACTAAGCACCTGCTTAGGGCACCAGCAAAGCAGGGGACACCAAAAAAAGAGATTTTTTTTTTTTTTTGAAAAATAATACTATTTGATGTTTAAAAAAAAAGCCCTGAAGTAGTCATCATGGGAAAAAGCAGAAGTTTGTTAGACTTCCTTACACTCTACTACACACTCTTCCCCTGTTTTTCTGTTCTCTTTTTATTACTTATCCCCACCTAAACCAGGGGGGCATCCTACTAATGTAGGTTGAAATAATGCAAGGAAATCAGATCCTATCATGTAGTACAATAAATTTATGTTTTATTATTGATATATTCTTCTGAGTTATATGTACTTGTTTCATTTTTTTCTAACACACACACAAAAATAGCGTACGTTGTGTAATTTTTTTTTATTTTTTTTTTTTAAGATCAGATAACTGAGATTAGGAGCAGGATGAAACTTAACCAACTGAGGCCTGGTCTATACTATGCGTTTAAACCGAATTTAGCAGTGTTAAACCAATTTAACCCTGCAACCATCCACACAGTGAGGCCCTTAATATTCATATAAAGGGCTCTTTAAACTGGTTTCTGTACTCCTCCCTGACGAGAGGCGTAGCGCTGAAATCGGTATTGCCATGTCGGATTAGGGTTAGTGTGGCTGAAAATCGACGGTATTGGCCTCTGGGCAGTATCCCACAGTGCACCATTGTGACCGCTCTGGAAAGCAATCTGAACTCGGATGCACTGGCCAAGTAGACAGGAAAAGCCCTGCAAACTTTTGAATTGCATTTCCTGTTTGCCCAGCGTGGAGCTCTGATCAGCACGGGTGTTGATGCAGTCCCAAATCCAAAAAGAGCTCCAGCACGGACCGTGCGGGAGATACTGGATCTGATCACTGTATGGGGAGACAAACCTGTTCTATCTGAGCTCCGTTACAGAAGACGAAATGCCAAAGCATTTGAAAAAATCTCCAGGCTATGATAGACAGACGCCACAGCACAGTGCTGTGTGACAAGCGTAACGGAAAGCAAAAATTCAAATGGCGCTCAGGAGGAGGGGGCGGGACGGTGAGGGGGGGAGGGGGGTGGACTCAGCTATCCACAGTCCCCACAGGTTGAAAAGTATTGCATTGTTGGCTCGAATCCAATGCCTGTAGGGGCAAACTCATTGTCTGGGGTGTTTCAGGGTATGTATCTTGTCAATTTCCCCCTTCCCCGGTGAAGAAGAGGGGAAAAATCTTTTTCTTGACTTTTTTCAATGTCCCCTATGTTCTACTGCTCTGTGGAGACGGAGTGCTGTGGCACTGAACCGATCCTTCCCCTCCCCTCCCTCCCGCTACAGTACAAAGGACTGTAGCTGTTCTCGTCATCATCCCGTGAGGCTCCTGGCTGGCCGGCAGATGAGGTCGGCTGGGCGCCTGGGTAAAAATAGGAATGACTCCTGGTTTGTTCCTGGCAGATGGTACGAACAACTGGTAACCATCCTCATCATACAACTGGGGCTGAGCTTCCATCAGCCTCCTTCTGTTAAAGAAAAATTCTGTACTGCCTGGACTTCATACAGCGGGATGCTGGCTCCTTTCCCCTCCCCACCATTATGTCCGCCTGGACCATCATAGCAGCTGGAAGCTGCCTCCTCCTATTTATTCACTAAAACTCAATTTTCTTACTTCTGATTCTATATTCATCACACAAATGGAGGGACCCGGCAACAGTAGCCCAGGAGGTTGGGGGAGAAGGGAAGCAATGAAGGTGGGTTGTTGCAGGCATCCCCGGTGAATGGCATGCAGCTCATCTTTCATGACAGATTGACACGGAGCGGCTGTGCTCTTGTGTTCTCTGATTACTGCTTCTAGTACCCACTTTGCCCCATATTCTAGGCAGGGACTGGACTCTATTTTTAGATAAACCATAAAGGAGGAAAAATGACCCAGGGAAGTCATTCCATTTTGTTCTTTGCGCCCCCGGCCAATTTCAACAGGCCAGCCAGGAGTATCATACGAGCAGATGGTGCGAACGTGATAACCGTCATCTCATCGTCAATTTACAATGGCCACAGCGACGGACAGAACAACTGGTAACCATCTCTGCTTACCTTGAAAGGTAAATGAATTGCTGCTCTGTTAGCATGCAGTACCGCTCTTGTCAGCAGCATCAGTACACAGACGATGACCAGTGATAAGCAAAATTGGTGCTCCATGGTTGCCATGCTATGTAGTCTGCCAGGGCAATCCAGGGAAAAAGGGCGCAATAATGATGTCTGCTGTTGTTTTCACGGAGTTAAGGAATGAGTGCGAACAATTTTACCCAGAATCACCTGTAACACTGTTTTTGCACCATCATGCATTGGGATCTCAACCCAGAATTCCAATGGGCGGGGGAGAC
The DNA here is from genome assembly GCF_003597395.2 of Chelonoidis abingdonii. NCBI lineage: Eukaryota > Metazoa > Chordata > Testudines > Testudinidae > Chelonoidis > Chelonoidis abingdonii. Next base: position 207,204,225 of record NC_133770.1, read on the forward strand.
TGTGGGAACTATGGGATAGCTACGGGATAGCTACCCACAGTGCAATGCTCCAGAAATCGACACTAGCTGAATTATTGTGCTTTGTGTGGCCATGTGCACTCAACTTTATACAATCTGTTTTACAAAACCGGTTTATGTAAAATCGGAATAATTCTGTAGTGTAGACATACCCTGAGTGGAGCCCAGAAATGTAAACTGGAGGAAGAAAAGAAACAAACTAATGAAATTTTCCAATATCTTCCAAAGCTGACACAATTTTTCAAAAAGAATCCATCAGAAGCAACTCTTCTCTCAGTAGCACAGTCATCGTACCAAAACCTGTAGGTGTTTCAGAGACTGACCCTTCTTCTATTAGTGAAACAAACACCATTCCAGACCGTGTGAATGTGTCAGAGACTGTAACTGATCATCCTACTCCTGTTAGTAAAACAGATATTGTTCTAGAAGGTGAGGATGTGTCAGAGACTGAACCTGCTCATGCTGTAAATTATAGGAGAAAAGATCCTGGTATGTGGATTGATTTCAGTACTGATGATGTAGCTTACTGGATAGATCGTGGACCAAATGACTGGGCCATTTGAGAAATCACATCGGACTTTTACCAATGGCAAACAAACAAGATATTGTCCAGAAAAAATATTTTTGGGCATGAAAGTGAATAGTGAGAAATACACTCGAGAATGGCTACTGTATTTACCATCAACAGAGTCTGTGTACTGTTTTGTTTGCAAAGTTTTGCATATAAACCTTCAACATCCCGGTTTGCTGCAGATGGATTTAGTGACTGGCGGAATACTGTTTTAATTGAACAACATGAAAAATAGCACTACTCACAGAGATTCAATGCTGACATATTTAAATCAAAAACAAGGCTTTAGATTGACACAAAAATTAGAAGAACAAATTAAAAGGAGAGCATGACTACAGGCAACATGTCTTGCAGTGTGTTATAGCTGTTATTCAAACATTAGCTGAACATGTTCTGTCTTTTTGGGGATCAAATGACACATTTGGATCATTGCAGAATGGAAATTTCTTGGGATTGTTGGAACTTGTGCCTGAGGTTGACCCATTTTTAGCAGGTCATATCTCAAAATATGGGAATGCATACTTATCCAAGACAATATGTGATGAACTCATTGGTCTAAGTTCGTTCAGCTATTGTGGATGAAATAAGGACTGCTGGGTACTTCAGTTTATCTGTCAACCCTACACCTGATCTTTCACATATTGATCGATTGAGTATTGTACTAACATATGCGTCTCCCACAGATGAAAAAAGAGTTGAACGACTTATAACATTCCTCAATTTGAAAAGCCACATTGGTGAAGAAATGGCAAATCAAGTACTGCATTATCTGTGCCAGATTTGCAAAATAGATTTCTCAAAGTGCAGAGGTCAATCTTACAACAACACTGCCAGCGTGTCAGGGCATTATCAAGGAATGCAGAAGATGTATTTAGAACAGAACAAATATGCCATATTCATACCATGTGCTGCACACATTCTCGATCTTGCTGGCTGCAGTGCTGTTGATTGTTCTCTGGTGGCAGTAAGGTTTTTCTCAACCGTCCAGTTACCTTATACATTTTTCTTCTGCCTCAACACACTGATGGGCAGTTCTTAAAACATATATGGGAAATGATCGTGTGTTGAAATCTCTTTCTAATACTCACTGGGAGGCACATCAGTGGCAACGTGCAATTCTGGAGTCCTACTCAAAGATTGTGGATGCATTAGAAAGTATAGCTAAAGACCAACCACAAAAGGGAGAAACTATACGAGAGGCAGAAAACAAGATGCAAGAAGTAGGACTTGTATTCATGTTGACCATGTGGAACAAAATTTTACAACACTTACCACACAAGTCAAGCTCTCCAAGAAAAAGAATTGGATTTGAAAACATGTGCAGATCTCTGTAAATCATTAGCAGACCACTTACACACTTGGAGGAATGATTTAGAAAGATTTGAAGACGTGTCAAAAGATATCTTGCCTGATACTAACTAAAAGAAGCCCAGTCCCACAAGTGAATCAGGAAAAAAAAAAGCAAATGATGACAGTGCAACAGAAACAGCATTGAATCCTAGAGACAAATTTCGCATATCTACTTACTATGCTATAATTGATACACCTGAAGCTCATATAAAGAGGAGAGGTGAAGTATACAAAGAAGTATCAAGTAGATTTTCTTTTCTAAATGATATGGACTTATCTGATGAACAATATTCACAAGGTTCCCAAAAGCTAGTTGACTCATACCCTGTTGACTTGAACATGAATCTGTGTGGAGAAGTACAGCAGTTCCACTGTTCTGTGTGTGCAAAGTTTAATGAAACAGGAAAAATGAAATTCAGTCACATTGATCTTCATGACACAATATTGAAAGATGGAATACAATGTGTATTTCCAAATGTAGAAATCGCACTACATATTTTTCTAACATTGATGATTACTAACTGCTCCGCAGAACCCTTTTTTTCTAAGCTGAAAAGAATAAAAAACCCTCAGAGAACAACAATGTGTCAGGACACAGTTGATTCACTTTCCCTCTTGCGTATGGAAGCGGACATGCTTCGTCAAGTCAGCTTCGATGAACTTATCCAGAATTTTGCAATCAGAAAATCTAGAAAGAAGCAATTTTAATTTCAGCATACATGTAAGTTTTGCGTCATTTCAAAAAATACATTTTTATTTTACAGTATAGTATTATTTTTATTTTGAATTATATATGGGGGGGGTAGCATAATCTTTTCAGTGCTTAGGAACTCTAAAGGTCTTAATCTGGATCTCGGTGTATCCTATATATATTGTGGCTACATTTTTAACCCAGCAGTTGGATTTATATAAGTAAACAGACTAACCCAGACAAACCTTTCACCAGATTACAAAATGTATGAGTTAGGGAAAATTAGTTGGTTAAACTACCTGGCAGTAGCACAACACAAACTGAGACAAGCAAGAATATTCAAAATTAAGACAGAAGTTGATCTCCATTCAGCTTTGGTGCTACTCTGTGTGACAGATTTCAGAGTAGCAGCTGTGTTAGTCTGAATCCACAAAAAGACAGGAGTACTTGTGGCACCTTAGAGACTAACAAATTTATTTGAGCATAAGCTTTCGTGGGCCCACTTCATTGGATGCATGCAGTGGAAAATACAGTAGGAAGATATATATACACACACCTCTATCTCAATATAACGCGACCCAATATAACACAAATTAGGATATAATGTGGTAAAGCAGTGCTCGGGGGGTGTGTGTCCGCGTGCTCTGGCGGATCAAAGCAAGTTCAATATAACGTGGTTTCACCTATAAACGCAGTAAGATTTTTTTGGCTCCCGAGGACAGTGTTATATAGGGGTAGAGGTATATATACAGAGAACATGAAACAATGGGTGTTACCATACGTACTCTAACGAGAGTGATCAGTTAAGGTGTGCTATTACCAGCAGGAGAGAAAAAAAACTTTTTGTAGCGATAATCAAAATGGTCCATTTCCAGCAGTTGACAAGAATTTTATTCCTCTCCCTACTGTTCCTCACACCTTCTTGTCAACTGCTGAAAATGGGCCATTTTGATTACCACTACAAAACATTTTTTTTCTCTCGTGCTGGTAATAGCTCACCTTAACTGATCACTCTCGTTAGAGTGTGTAAGGTAACACCTATTGTTTCACGTTCTCAGTGTATATATATAGATCTTCCTACTGTATTTTCCACTGCATGCATCTGATGAATTGGGTTTTAGCTCAAATAAATTTGTTAGTCTCTAAGGTGCCACAAGTACTGCTGTTCTTTCTGTGTGACAGAGACTTTTGAAATCTGATTTGTTTGAGACAGAAAGGCCCAGATCCTCAGTGGTATTTAGGACCTACCTTCCATTACTACCTTTGAGGATTTGGGCCAAAGTTCAAAATAAAAATGTTCTAGAAGAAACATAGTGTAATTTCTACAGCCCCCCTGTGAGCAATACAGTTGCTAAAGGACATTCAATCTGGAGATTAATATTAATTATTTCTATTAATAATTATTATTACTACTACATTTTAAAAAAGGTTTTGCTTTTAACTTTACAGTGCTTAGCACTGCTGACCATGAGGTATTGCGATTCGCTTGCTGGAAGGTACTGTATAACCTTACAATGAGCTTGCTGTTTGCTTTTTAAGGGATCCCAGAAGGTGGTGCTGGGTAACTACTCTCACTCCCCAAATGATTTCATAAGCAAACTCCTTCTGCATTCTGTTTTGTCAGTGCTCCTTTTGAATATAAATGTGAAATCGCCATAAGACACTGAGATGCAGTGTCATTAATATACAAATGATGAGCAACATTTCTTTTAACTGAACCCAGAGTCTGTAGTCACATCACACTTGCCACATCTGTCTGAAATTAGGATTGGAATCAAAGCGACATCAACTCAGCGAAATGGAAGTTATAATGGTTTTGCAGGGAAGGCCACTGAGAACAGATCGGGCATCACCAAGCAAGGATGGCTGTAGCACTTTTTTAAGCTTGTTTCTTAACATGTGCAATACCCAGATTTTCACATTTCTAATCTGTGCACTATATTGCCCTCATCAAAGAATACAACACTCCGCACTTAAGTTGTAGTTATGTCTGAAAAATCAACTTTAAGCAAAATGATGTTAAGCAAATCCAATTCCCATAAGAATTGCATGTAAATGAGGGGTTAGGTCCAGGAAATCGTTAGTGTTCCAAAAAATTTCACCCACACAAAAGACATATTACACCACCCACACACACACACACACACACACACACACACACACACACACACACACTGTATAAGTTTTAAACAAATAATTAATACTAGTACACAGTGATGACGACTGTGAAGCTTGGCTGAGGTGGAGGAGAGTCAGAGGGTGGGATATTTCCCTTACTGCTAAATGATGAACTAGCAATTGGCTCAGCCCTTGAGAGTTAACTCTCTCACTCTACGAGGCAGTAGGAATGGAGGGAGGAGGTATATGTAAGAGAAAAATATGTGCATTTCCTCTATAAGTACACTGCCTTGTTAATTAGATCAGCTTGCTGAGACCAGCTGCTGCAAGCTGTCTCCGTCCTGAGCGCTGATGTGTCCTCCCTGCTCTATGGAAGATGGGGTAAGCAGAGTGCAGGATCAGGGGTGAAGGGGACACCCTGAAAGCCTCCGTCTTCCTTCCCTCTCCTTGCACAGCAAGCAGGAGTCTGAGGGAGCAGCTCCAAGGCAGAGGGCAGGAGCAGCACATGGTAGTGGGGGGAGGGACAGCAGCAATTGCTAGCCTGCTGGGTGGCTGCAGCACAGGGAACTTAAGGGAGTGGGGAGCTGAGGGAGGGGGCTGCCATTCCATCCTGGTTCCAAGCCCCCACCAGCTAGCTACAACGGGCTGCTCTTCCTGCAAGCAGGAGACAAAGCAAGCGGCCTAATTGATCGGCAATGTAACAATGAAACAACGTTAACCAGGATGACTTTAAGTGAGGAGTTACTGTACTCACAATCATTAATGGATTTTATCTTCAGAACACTCCTCTGATGTAGAGGAACATTATTACCATTTTACAGACAGGGAACTGAGGCAGGGTAAAATAAGTCACTTGCCCAAGGTCATACATGAAACCTGTCACTCATCTGGGAATTGAACCCAGCTCTCTCATAGCTAAGTTCAATGCCGTATCCACTTTAGACCATCCATGCTCTCATGCCAGCTACCACTATTAAAATACATCACACTATCATCTTTTTTTCTCCACATGCAAGGTCCTTGCACCTGTACTGTCCTGGAGATAGTCCATGCATATTTCTGACCAAAACTTGGAACAATCAATGAGACTGATCCCAAAGGACAGATCTCAGGGTTTACATGGAGCCCAGTATGTGTGGGGGGGTTAGGATTTTTAGAGTCTAGTCAATGCTGAATAGATGCCAGTGTGGTCCAGATCTAATTAGTAAATCTTATGTATTCAGTCTTGGTGCTCTGAGTGAAGGAGGCCTCAGGACCAAGGAAAATAATTGTTTTGCTGCCACTAGAGAATCATTCTAAAAAGCATCAGAGACAAAATTATTTTCTGACAAGAACTTTCTTCTGGTTGAGGCTTATACAAAACATAGTTCTCAGCTTTTTGTGTCCTCTGACAAAAGTGCAAACAATAATGCTCTATGGCAAAGTATTTGAGTCCTTTCTAAATTGTCAGTCAAGGAAGTGTACTTTTGAGATTAAATATGCTGGTTTGGAAATGAAGGTGATTCATTTCACCATGAGTGACTTGATTCTACATGAGGAGTTTGGAAAATAAGATCAGTTATACCTTTGCTTCGTCTAGATTCATCAGCTTTACAAGTGGGCCACAGTTTTGTTTCTTTCTCTGTCACCAAGTGATAATTCCTCTCATCCTTTGCCCTTCCCATTGCATCCACTCGCTAACACAGCTCCCATTCATCTGTCACCCATGTCCAAAACAACTCAGCATACCGCCTCCAGGCTTCTTGACAAATGATTCTCTCAGATTACAGTCACAGAGAGAACAGCATCATTCCGAGCAGTCCCATCTAGGTTTAGCACAAACAATGTAGCAGAAACTGCCACTGAACAGCCCCCAGCCTATTTTTAAAATGCCAATCTGAAATGCAGTCACAGGCATGGTGGTATTGCCCATTGAAGGAATGCAGTCTCATATTGATTACATTAAAACAGCTGAAGAGTTACCCCTTTGAGCAGTACACTGTGAAAGATTTTAGTCAAGTATCTGAGTGGGGGGAAGGGACGAATCATACGCTAGACAGGCCATTTCTTTTGGAAAACGTCCTTAAGTATCGAAGCCAACTCTCTCTCTGTGTGGTGGCTGACATGACTGCAGACTATCAGCATTATTGCCATATAGATGATTAAAGGCTTATGAATGCTGAGAATGTAAGAAGTCCGTATAGCCCGTATCCAGGGTTCATCCCACTACCCGCCCACATTGAAAAATCCATTTCACAGTCCATTTGTTAAACAATGTACCCAAAGTACTTGGGGGTACTGGATTACATTACATGCTGTCACACAACAAAATGCATTGCTTTGAGGGCGGCCGTGGGGAGGAAGCACTATTGTAATCTCTGTAATCTCAGAGAGATTTAGCTTTATTTTGTAAAATTACTTCATTTTAATACCACAGCTCTACATGGAATCGAAGCTAAAATTGATGTACAGTGGATCACCTCCATCAGGGCCAGCTCCAGGGGTTTTGCCGCCCCAAGCAGGAAAAAAACACAAAAAACACGATCGCGATCTGTGGCAATTCAGCGGGAGGTGCTTTGCTCCGAACGGGAGTGAGGGACCCTCCGCCAGATTGCCTCCAAATACCTCAAACTGCCGCCCCGCTCTGGAGTTACTACCTCAAGCACCTGCTTGATACGCTGGTGCCTGGAGCTGGCCCTGACCTCCATTATACGTTGTCCGTACATTGGCCTTTCTTATTAAGTATTTATATTACAGTACTGCCAAGGGGCCCCAAATAGGATGGGGGCACTGTTGTGATAGGCATGGTGGTGTAAATACAGAGGTAGTCTCTTTCTGAAGCACTTCTGTCTAAGATGAGTAACACACAAAGGGTGGGAGAGCATGAGATGATGATATAAATTTTTATAGACATTTGCTAAATTTAAAGCTTGACTTTAGCTTTGCAGTTACATTAAGAAATTAGACTCTCACCAGCAGCCCCACATTTTAGCCATTGTACTTTGGATGATTTCTTGTAGGAATATAGCAGGAGTGCATCTTGAGAATGGATTTGAAGAAGTAGCCTCATAGATCATGATGGTCTCAGGGAGTGCCTTCTCTGTAGAAAAGGTGGCATGGTACAAAGCACAAAGATAGTTGTGAGAGGAGTGGACAAGCAAGAGGCTGAGGCTGGCATCCTTGGGGAGAAATTGGAGAGTGACTGAGGCAATGGGAGACAAGAGTGGATAGATGGGGAGGGCCAGAGTTATGAAGGGCTTTGAAGGTTGGGCCCAGGCATTTGAACTTGATGCAGTTGAACAGGGGAGCAATAAAAATGATTGGAAAAGGAGGAGGATGGCATCAGAATGATGAGCATTGAAGATGATCTAGGCCAGTGGTGGGCAACCTGCGGCCCATCAGGGTAATCTGATTGCGTCCGCGAGACATTTTGCTGACGTTGACAGTCCGCAGGCACAGCCCCCCCACAGCTCCCAATGGCTGCTTCACCATTCCTGGCCAATGGGAGCTGCGGAAAGTGGCGGCCAGCACACCCCAACAGTGTTTCAGGTATATCAGGTATGTTACATAGCCACAGTATATCATCTGTAGCAAAACAAAAAAAAACAACAAAAAAATGTCCATCATCCAGAAACAACCATAGATAAATTTGTGATAAGAACCATCAGATTACAAAAAGAGGTAATTGATGAAAAAATTGCCCACTTTGTTTATGCAACAAACTCTCCTTTCCGTATGATTGAGAACCCACACTTCATTAACATGGTTCAGTCATTAAGACCAGGATACAATCCACCCAAAAGAGCAGATGGTGCGGGCAAATAATGGAATAAAGTGTCTGAAAGAGAAATTGAGCAGTGTGCAAAAGGTCTAGAGGGTAAAATTGTTAACCTGAGTCTTGATGGGTGGAGCAATGTCCACAATGATCCTGTTGTATGTGTTTGTGTGACAACAGAAGAAAGGAATGTCTTCCTTACAGAAACAATTGATACATCAGGAAATGCACACGCAGCAGAATACTTACAAGAAGTAGCAATAAAAGCTATAACAAACTGTGAAAAAAAATTCAAATGTCTAATACGCAGCTTGGTCACAGACAATGCTGCAAATGTATCCAAGATGAGAAGAAATATTTAGAAGAGAGTCCCAAGCTAATAACATATGGTTGCAGTGCTCATTTGATGCACCTCCTAGCCAAAGACTTCAGTGTTCCAGAAATAAAGGCTAATGTTTATTGAAATTGCAAAATACTTCCGTAACAACCACTTTGCAGCAGTTGCTCTGAAAAAAGTGGGAGGAATCAAGCTAACTTTCCCACAAGATGTGCGATGGAACCCCGCAGTGGACTGTTTTGAGCACTATATCAAGAACTGGTCTAATCTGATGATAGTTTGTGAACAAAATTGTGAAAAAATAGATGGCTCTGTCACAGCCAAAGTTCTCAACATTGGGATTAAGAGAAATGTTGAACACATGCTGAGTACCCTGAAGCCTATTTCTGTACCCTTGAACAAAATGGGGAGAAATAGCTGTTTTATTGCTGACGCTGTTGAAATTTGGAAGGAACTGAGTGAGATCTTAAAAAGAGAAATATGCAATGACCAAGTTAAATTACAAGCATTAAAAAAATTAATGGGACAAGAACTATCTCCAGATCATTTTCTTTCAAATATTCTCAATACTCAGTACCAGCGTCAAACCTTAACTGCTGAAATAGAGGAGTTAGCTATGACATAGACATCCAGCAATCATCCCTCCATAATGCCAACTGTAATAAACTTCAGAGCTAAAGGTGAACCATTCAAGAAATATATGTTTGCTCATGATATTTTAAAGAAAGTCACACCAGTGAACTGGTAGAAATCACTTAAGCACTTGGATTCAGAGACTGTTGAAGTGATAATCTCACTTTTAACAGCAGTAGCTTCTTCTGCTGGTATGGAAAAAATATTTTCTTCCTTTGGACAAATTAATTCCAAACTGAGAAATCGTTTGGGACCTGAAACAGCAGGAAAGCTTGTTTTTCTTTTCCAGATTATGAATAATCAGAAAAATGAAAGTGAAGACGACCAAGTTAGCTGCACCTTGACCTGGCTGACAAAGTCGATTTAATTTAAAAAAAAAATTTCATTTAACTATTTTTGTTAAAAACAATTTTAACAAAAACAAACCTGATTTTAAAAAATTTTAAAAAATGTTTAACTAAATTCAAAAAATCATATGCTTGTTTTGTTAAAACATTATATGTTTGCTGTTGAAGAAAAAAAATCCAGAATACATAATGTTGTTGTTTTAGTTATATAAAAAAAATCAAATGTCTGTCTGGTGATGTTCTCCTCCTAATACAGCATGGCAAGAAAATCCTCCAAATATTAATGATTAACCTGTTGAGCTGGAAATAGTTCACATCCCAATGACTTCACAAATATCTGCTTCAATTACCTATGGAAAATGAAATAACCAAACCATCATTCATTTTCTGATATAGCTATAAAACTAACCTCAAAAGTTTTCAAAATAAATCACTTTAAAAATTTAGTATCTTCTAAAAATGAAACCTACATCTATCTCTGAGTTGTGAAGAATATGTATTAAGGTTCTAACCAATAAGAATGCTCTTTTATGTAGAAATCCATGATTAAATTGAGTCTTCCTGACTAGTGATTTAAATCAATCATGATTTGATTTAAATCAAATCCACCCTGTCAGGAAATCATTGGGATAAATATGGTAAAGTTGTGTAAGCGGATGAGAAAAAGTAAAAATGGAGAAGAGGAGGGGAAAAGGACAGAGGCCTATGGGGGCCCCCAAGACAATAACAGAGAACTGCTGAAAAAATGACCAGGGAAGTGAAGCTTAAAGTAAAGATCTGCTCCGAAAGGTGACCATAGAGAATGGAAGCTTCTTACTCAACAGATTTGCTCCCTATGTAGATTCAGTCAGAGCTGCTGACTTCAGTGACAATATTTTTTTACTTCTTTGCACTCTTGTGACAACTGCGGAGCCAGCACTGCTGAGTTTACTTCTTGTGTATTGACAGAATTGTTTACTAAATTCCAACCAGTTACCATGGCCATAATTTGACTTGGAGAATTTAAAAAAGAAAATGTTTATGATGCTTAAGAATGATAGCTTGACTCTCAGATCCCAGGCTGGGACATTGACCAGAGTAGCTATTCTGGAATAAGCTATTCTGTAATAACTATTTTGCAATAGTGCCTCATCTGGAACCTCTATTCTGAATGTCCACATAGTTAGCTATTCAGGAATAGCTTCTTCCACAATAGCTATTTCAGTCCATTTTTCTGTGTAATCAAGCCCCCAGTCAGCAGGGCTGGCAGTCAGAAAAAAACAGCCTTTTCTGTAAATTAAGGACATTTGATACAGAAGTTTCTGATGTGGAACCCTACAATCCCATTTCCATAGTCATTTTTCAACAGAACACAATGCAGTAAGTATTGCTGCAGACGTTGTACTTGCCCAGTACAATAACCAGTCACTGGTCCCTTTCATTCATTCACCACAGAGAAAGGCATGTACCTATGTATTCTCTTTTAGTTGCAAACATTAGAAATTTGGGCTGAAGGAGGAGAGAGAAGAGATATTTTAAAACGCAAATTGCTAAACAAAGAACTTATAAACCAAACAGCTTGTTCCTGCAATGTAAGCTGCTTTACTTTCCTATAGCCATAAAAATTCCTATCAAAGAAGTGATTGAGTATGTAGAATAATGAGGTTAGTCAGAAATAGTTAAACCAAACTGGACTGTAACCACTACATGTCTGATATTTCTTTCATCAGTAATGAAAAAGACCAACCAACTACCCCACTAAAGGCAGAGTGACTAAGAAGCTATATTCTTTTTAAATAATTTGTACTTGAATAGCACCTTATAGCTGAAGATTCAAAGTGCTTTATAAACATTAATTAAGACTCACAACAAACCTGTGATGCTGATAATGATACTGAAAAAGGTGTCAAGGACTGATTTATCCAGTTTATACTTACTAAAATAATTAAAACTTGTGTTTCCCTTTCAATTTAGGTAGTTGTTTCATTTATTTTATGTTGGAACCGGGTAGAGTGCTTCATGCTGGCTCCAGAATTTATTAAACTATGTTGTATTTTCAATAAAATTACTTTTTGTTTGATGCCCTATACAAATTTGAAAAGAACACCATTTCAGTACACTCTGTCAAACAAAAATAGACGGTACAAACTGTGAGCAAAGCTGCTTAATCTAGTAAAAATTAAGAGCAGAGTCTACTGTGCACAACTTTGAGTGATGAGTATCCTTGGAAAATACTTAAGATAGATAAACATGTCTGATGTTTAGTCAGTAAATAGTGTGTACCATCAGCTTTAATAAAAATATATCAACCTGGCTTAGTCTACATAAAAGCTGGAGTTTGTCTCAGCAAACACCAGATTCTAGGGCTAGTCAGAAAGCCTTCTCAGTCAGTTACTATGGATTTCAATGACTGATTATATTGTTTAGTGCCCGGTTTTTTAGATTGTTTTTTTTTCTAGCCTGTTCTTTTTGCTTTTATTATTTTCTTGGTGCTGAGCAGTGCCATTTAGGCTCCCAATCCACTATGTTACTCAGGTGTCTAAATCCCACTTTTAGGCTCCACTGTGATAGACAAAACTCCCGCCGAACCCTTTAGGCATCTAAACTCACTCAATGCCTAAGTTTTCAAGGTGAAAGTTCCCTAGGCACCTAAGTTTCTGCCTGTGGGCATGTGCACTGCTGCCTCATTCTAGATGTCCGGAAATGTATCTCCCACCTAAGCCCCAAAACAATTCATGAACTGGGGGTAAGACAGGCATTCAGCTGCCTATCTTGTGTGCAGAGTGCAATCTAGTAGCCAGGCTCAGAGGTTGCCTACTGGATTGGGTCCCATTCAAAATCTGTCCAGAAAAGGAAGTAGAGGTGGGCCACCTTATAACTTTTAGCTCAGTGTTTAAAGCATTCTGCTGGAATGAGAGAAAGAATCTGAACAAGGGTCTCCCAACTCTCAGGAGCATGCTCTAACCACTGATCTATTTTTACTTGCTCGCTCTCCCCCTCTGTTGCACAGTGGATGAATATTTAAATAGTCATTGGGCCAGAGAGAGAATGAGAATGACTCTGTAGTTCAGTTATTAGGGCACCCCCTTAGAAAGTGGGAGATCCAGGGTCCAATCCTCTTGCTACAATCATGCTTTCATTATTTATCCACAGTGGAACCACTTCAAGAGGAGAGACTGAGGGAGCCCCAGATCCAAATATCCCAGAGCACACCCCTGAGAGATGGGAGAATCCTGTTCAAATACTTTCTCTCCTTCTAACATAGGGGGGAATTGAACCTGGGTCTCCCACGTCCCAGGTGAGTGCTCCAACCCCTGGGCAAAAAGTTATTAGGTGGACACTATCACCTCCTCTGCCCTCCACCCCCATTTTGTGTGGAGCAGGGCAGGTGCATAACTCATCCTGTTCCTGGATTGCTAAACAGATATAGGTACTTAAGACTGGATTGTGGGCAGGTGCCTATTTCTGTGAGAGGGGTGAGGTTTAGGACACATATCTGTCATCAGTATCTCCCGTTGGTTAGTTTAGGTGGATTCCTGCTCAGCCTTTCTGGACTGCATTCTAAGGTGCCTATCTTTCCCCCTTCATTGTATAGGGAATTTATGTGCCTAACTCAGGCTTTGTGGATTGCCGTGTTGTTTCTGTGATTTTGTTAGGTGCCATGATGCTCAGCTTTGCAACACTCAATCTCCTTGGTGGATCTGGCCCTTAATACCTTTCCTGAAGCCAGAAACATAGGAAAATAATTGGGTTTTTGGTTCTCCTACAAGGGGACAGACTTGGACCAATAAGAATCACAAACTAATAGTCTATTTCTGCACGCCTTAATCCAACAAAACTGCCACAGAAGTCAACTGCAGTTTTGCTCATTTAAGGTTTGCAGAATTTGGAACAATAGTGGTAGATTAGTTAAAAACATATCCAAGGGAATCAGAACAAACGCCTGGTGTCAGTCCTTGGCTAGCCAAGTTTGGATCTTTTACTGCAATAACATGCATGTATCCATGCAGTTAAATAAGAGTTATTGAGTGAGGGGCAAATGACCACAGGAATTTTTCCCATTAAGTATTATAAAATGGATTGGATCCTCTGATCTCAGCTCCCTTTCTTGGAAGCAGTGACCCACAACCAAGATATTCCAGCCGCCCTCCTCCCGAATCCTGCAACATTCAGTACTGAGTTATATAGTACTTTACAGCTGAGCTTTGGTAAACCTCAATACAGCTGGAGGGAGACAAGTATTTTTGTCCCCCTTATGCAGAAGGAGAAATTTGGTGACATGAATTGTTGAAGGTCATAAAGTGAGTCAGCAGGAAAGGCAGGGTTGGAAATCCACAACCATGCTCAGTCCACAAAGGGGAAAATTACCTCATTTCTATAAATCCAGCATTAGAGAGCGGCCTGTGGCAGACCTGTTGCACAGATGGATCTGTTAATATTCCTGAATATTTCAGGAACAAAGTCTTCACAAGATAAAAATAAACTCCTCACCCAGAGCACCACACACCCATATCTATGCATGAGTTAAGTAATTTTAAATATTATCTCAAACACTTACTTGCAGTATACAAAATCATGGTTTTGAGTATTTTAAGTTCACTTGATGAATAATGTGTTTTTTTTCCCCCATTTGAAACAATTTATAAAATATGTGCATCTTTGCTTCTATTTTGTTACTAATTCAGCAAAGAGGCTAACACAGAAATAGGGTCAAGTGAAGTCAAAGGAATTAAATAAAACTTTTTTACCTTAATTTTTAAAATCTTCATTGTATTAATGAAACTTATGCACAGTTCAGCTGCTGATGTACGACCACCAATATGGCACAATTGCCTCCAAAGTAATAAATTCATGATCTACATAAAATTTTTGGCTCATACTTAAGGATATCATTGCATTGCAGTAGTAACAGGGGTTCTGCAGTATTAGAGGTACTCTATGGACAAGCTGTCTAGCTGAGATCCTTTCTCTCAGTCTCTGCCAAACTGCATGATAAAAGGTATAGGAAAGCCACTAGAACTAGCTGAAGCAATCTCTGAACCATTAGTGATTATGTTTGAGAACTCGAGAACAGTTGAAGTCGCAGAGGACTGGAGAAGGTCAAACACAGTACCTATCTTTAAAGGGCAGGGGGAGAACCTGGGAGAATTATAGACTAGTCTGCCTAATTTTGATACCTGGAAGATACTGGAATAATGATAAGAAATAGTCGAAATGGATCTGTCAAGAACAAATCAGGCCAAGCTAACCTAATTTCCTTCTTTGACAGGCTAACCAGCCAAGTGGATGGTGGAAGTAATAGATAGGTTGAATATTAGTGAAAACTTTCTAACTATAAGGATATTTAAGCACTGGAACACATTACCTAGGGAGATTATGGAATCACCATCATTGGATTTTAAGAACAGGTTAGACAAATAGCTGTATGGCACGATCTAGGTACACTTAATACTACTTCATCTTGGGGCCAGGAGTGGAAATGAGTTAGATAACCTCTTGAGGTCCCTTTCAGGCCTGTATTTCTGTTTCTAGAAAACTGTTTGCCTGTATGCAGTACAAAGCCAGTAACTTTTCAGTATCAAAGAAATAAGCCCAAATGTTAGTTGAGCTATAGCCCAACACAGTTCATAGGTTTCTATGGCTATGTCTGTTGTGGTTATTTCCATAACTGTTTCACTATGGTTATCAAGATATCAAAAATGTATGACTAATGTTTAAGATTGAATCTATGATAGCGTATTAGACTTTAAGGCTGGCAGGGACCATCATGATCTTCTAGTCTGACTTTCTGCACATTGAAGGACCCAGAACCTCACTCACCCACTCCTGTAATAGGTTCATAACCTCTTGCTGAGTTATTTTGATGTAAACACCTCAAGTTACTTGAAGTCACCATGTATTCTAGTTCAAACCAGGAAGTGACCTGCACCCTGTGCTGCAGAGAAAGGCAACCCCAAATATGGCCAACAATTAGACCTTGAACATGTGGGCAAGACTCATCAGCTAGACACCTGGGAAAGAATTCTCTGTAGTAACCCAGAGTCCTCCCCATCTAGTGTCTTCTCTCCAGCTGTTGGAGCTATTTGCTAACAGCAGTTGCAGATGGGCAATATGCCATTGTAGGTAATCTCATCATACCATCCCCTCCATAAATTTATCAGACTCAGTCTTGAAACAAGTTAAATGTTTTCCCTCCATTACTCCCCTTGGAATATTGCTCCAGAACTTCACTCCTCTGATGCTCTGAAACCTTCATCTAATTTCAAACCTAAATGTATCGATGGCCAGTTTATATCCATTTGTTCTTGTGTCAACATTGGCCCTTAACTTAAATAACTCCTCTTGCTCCTTGGTGTTTAGCCCTCTAAGGTAGAGACCAGCCTTTATTTTGTTAGGTGAAACCAGTCAAGCTTCTTAAGTCTTCTCCTGTAAAGTAGTTTTTCCATTCCTCTAATCATCATACTCCCTCTTCTCTGCACCTGTTCCAGTTTGCATTCATCTTTATTAAACATGGGAGATCAGAACTGCACACAATATTCCAGAAGAGATCTCAGCAGTACCTTGTATAACGGTAATAACACTTCCCTCTCCCTACTGGAAATACTTCACCTGATGCATCCTAAGATTGCTTTTGCACAGCCACAGCACATTGACAGCTCATAATCATCCTATGATCAACTGATACACCCAGGTCTTTCTCCTCCTCTGTTGCTTCAAACTGATACATCCTCAGCTTATAGCAAAAATTCTTCTTGTCAAGCCCTAAGTACATGACTTTGCACTATTAAATTTCATTCCATTTCTATTACTCCAGTTTTCAAGGTCATCCAGACCTCCTTGTATGATATTCTGGTCCTCCATTTGGCAATACCTCCCAGCTTTGTGTTATCGGCAGATTTTATTAAATCACTGTCAAGTTGTCTAGAGTGGTTCATGAGCATGAGTACCAACCTCAGGACAGACTGAAGAAGCAGGATACAAAGCCCAAATTGGCTGAGAGTTTTATGCTTAGATTTCACCAACCAAGTATCAAGTGTGAACACCTCAGGTACTATAACAGCCTATAATGTTTCCTGGGGTACTCCAGTTTATCTTGCCACAACCTTGCCTTTGTCATAGATGGTCCCTTACACCAAAACATCACAACTATGTTCAGATTACTCCCAGTCTTAAAGGACTAGTCACTTACCCCAGATCAACTGTACATTAGCTCCTACCCCAAAGACAACTCTTGTAGCCTATCCTATAATAAACCAACTAAAGATTTATTAACTAAGTAAACAAATTAGTTATTTACAAGGTTAAATGAGGAAACACACAGATAAATGAGTTACAGTCTTATGTTCCAACAGGGTAATAGCTTGCATATTACAGCATCTTCTCTATATATCCCTTAGGGTTAATCCACCTGGATTACTCTTGCTTAGAAATCTTCCCCCCTCAGAATTCAAGCAGCAGAGAGATACAGTACCTCTTGTCAGGGATTTTATTTCCTTCCCCCAAAGTACAAGATGATGGAGTGAATCCACCTGCACATTGTGTGTGTGTGTGTGTGTGGAAGGGGTTGGGGGAAGATCAATCAACAAAGTCTTTATCCTTTGGTGTTTCACAACAGCTCATTTGATTTCAATGGGCCTTCTTGTGTGCAGGACCTAACACCGTCTGTAGGAAGCCAGCCTTTACATCAGTGGTCCCCGAACTGTGAGCTGCACTCCTCTAAGGGCATGGAGGGGCCCACCCTGCCCCTAGAGCTGCTCTGGCCCTGGCTCCCAACCACACTTTCAAGGGGCAGCCAGGCACACACACAGATTCCATTACAGGTAAGGGGGGTGCAATGGAAAGTTTCGGAACATCAGCTTTACATTAATTACTGCTTCCTTCTTGTTTGAAGATACAGAAGTTTACAATGGAAACACTCAGTATGACCTTGTAACATGAGCTATAGATGTTAAGTGAAATTAATACAGTCAGCCAATAATACTAACACCCAGATGAGCCAGACTGGTTTCCAGCTATGCATTCAGCAGTGTTCATTGCGGGCCTAGGGACCCTGGCATGAGTTGCCATCTGGTCTGCCAGCATCACACATCCCATTTTGTCAGGAGTGAAAGTAATTTACAGGACTTACCGGTACTGCCGGAGTCCTGAGGGGGCGTGGCCTCAATCTCAAGATTTAAAGGCCCTGGGGCACCAGCTGTGGCTCCAGCTGTGGCTGGGAGCCCCAGGACCTTTAAATCAACCCAGGTTCCCAGCTGCAGAGGTGGTTGGGAGCCCCCCGGGGCTTAAGGGCAAATTATAGGGCCCGGCGCTCCAGCCGCTGCAGGGAACCCCGAGCTTTGCCGGGCTGGGGCTGGGATTTAAAGGTCTCAGAGCTCCTGCAGGAAGCCCCAAGCCCTTTAAATCCTGGCCCCAGCCGGGCCACCGGAGCCGTGGCTGGGATTTAAAGGGCTCTGGGCTGCCTGCAGCCCTTTAAATCCCAGCCCCAGCCTGGTCGCCAGAGCTGTGGCCGAGATTTAAAGGGCTCTGGGCAGCCCTTTAAATCCCCGCCGCGGAAGCCGGTGTGGTCTGACACAGCGTACTGGCTTTTGCCAGTACCCCAGACCATACCGGCTTATTTTCACCTCTGCATTTTGTGCATCAAGGTCATTAATGAAAATGTTAAATAAGACTGGGCCCAAGACCAATCCTTGAGGAACTCTGCTAGTAACTTCCTTTTAGCCTGACAGTTCACCTTTTTGCATGACTGGCTGTAGTCTACTGTTTAACCAGTTCTTTGCTTACCTTTCAATTCATTTATCTCTATCTTCTCTAATTTAATTAATTTCCCACCTGGAACTGTAACAAATGCTTTACTGTAATCCAGGAAGGTTAAAGCTATTGCATTTCCTTTGTTGAGAAAATCAGTTGTCTTCTCAAAGAGAGAGAGAGAGAGAGAGAGAGAGAGAGGGGGTTGGTCTGGAATAAATTACCATGTTGTATTTTATTCAAATGACCTTTTCTCTCTCTGTCCTTAATTCCCCTCTTTCAAAATTTGTTTCAAGACCTTACATACAATTTAGGTCAAACTAATAGGCCTATAAGTTGCTGGCTCACTTTTTTCTTCCTTTCTTAAATATAGGTACTATATTTGCAATTCCAGTAACAGAGTATGACCCCTAAACTTTATGGATTCATTACCAATCCTTTTTATTGGGCTTCCAATTTCATGTGCCAGTTCCTTTAATATTCTTAGATGGAGATTATCTGGACCTCCTCCTTTGGTACCATTAAGCTGGTTGAGTTTGGCTTCCACCTCAGATGTGTTCATATCTACTTCCATACCCTTATTTCTATTCGCCACCCTGCTACTGGCTCCAGGCTCCATGTTACCCTTTTTAATAATAATATATCAGAGCATAAGCTTTTGTGGGTGAATACCCACTTCGTCAGATGTATTCACCCATGAAAGCTCATGCTCCAATACATCTGTTAGTCTATAAAGTGCCACCTGAGTCTGTTGCTTTTTACAGATCCAGATTAATACGGCTACCCCTCTGATACTTTAATTAACTAGGCAGCATGACTGGAGGTATGTCAACAATAGAGTAAAACACCTACAGCTGTGCCTTGTCAGCTGACCTCCATTTGCAGGGCTCAGCCTGCAAGGTTGTAAAGTTGCAGTGTAAATGTTCATTTACAGCCCCACAGCTTCAGTCAGCTGACATGGGCCAGCTGTGGGTGTTTTACTCTATTACAGACATAGGCATTTGCATGGGGTGTGCCGGATGTGCCCAGGCACACCGTAATGCCTGTGGGCTGGATCCAGCCCCTCAGGGCTTTGGATCCAGCCCACAGGATTCCCTCCCCGTAGTGCTGCAGGCCCCACACCGCTGTCAGAAGTGACCAGCCTGGCACCATGTCCCTGGAGCAGAGGGCTCCATGCATTGCTCCAGGCACTGCTCCTTGCAGCTCCCATTGGCTGGGAACAGGGAACTGTGGCCAATGGGAGCTTCAGGGGAGGTACCTAGAAGCATGGCAAGGGCAGCACATAGAGCCCTGTGCACCCCAACCCCGTGCCCTGAATCCCCTTCTCATATCTTGCACCCCAACCCCCTACCTGCACTCCAACCCCCTGCCCTGATCCCCCTGCTGCACCCCATACCCTCATGCATACCAACTCCCTGTCCTGAGCCCCATTGCACCCCACATTTCTCCTGCACCCCAACACCCTGCTGCATTCCACACCCCCTTCCCTGAGCCCCCTCATACACTCCACACCCCTCCTCTGCCCCAATCCCTTGCCCTGAGCCCCTTCCTGCACCACACTCCCTCCCACACCCTGAACTCCACCCCACACCCCAACCTTTATGATGTTTGCCTTTAAAAATAAATAAAAATTCCCTAGGTGCACACCCTAATGAAATGTGCTGTGCACATCTATGGTTACAGACATAGCAATCTACTTAATTTAGGTTAAGTAACGCAAACCCACAGCAGACAGAAGAGCCACTGCAATGCAGGCAAGAGGAACAGCTAATGTGTTTGATAATTTTGACACAAGTGCCACAACATCCAGCTCCTTGAGTGTAACAAGTACACCTTTGGTAGGACTAGGAATGAACTGAGATTGACTAGTTTAAGAATTTAAGTATAATGTGGTAATAAAGTAGCTTCACAGCTGTACTTACCCAGAGTGGAATGCTTTCCCTGACTAGTTTTATCCATACTAATCAGAGCAGCACACCACCTTTCTATACAGTCTTTAACTGGACAATATTGCACTTACCCCTCCTCGACTGTTAGCCCCCAAAGGAAAGCTATGCCTGTTACTGCATAGCTGTAATTTGGAAGATTGACCTCTCCCCTACACACAAATATGGAACCTATCTACAGAACGGTAGCATCTGAACATGGGGGAATGACCTATGACAAATTTGCAGAATGTTATAGAACCATAGCTACAAGAGAGGCCGTTAACACAAGAAGCCTGAATTGATGCATTATTGGAAGGGTAAACATATTGAGTCAGGAACAGCACAGTGTGAGGGTCTTACTGAGACCATTAATACCAATGTAGTATTTCACATTGCAGGCCAGCTAGTAATTAGTGAGTGGCTCTCATGGGACTGATTCTTTCCATGAGTCTGTGCGTGCTTGTATGGTGGCTGATGTGCATTCTTAAAGACTGAATATTGGAATGTGTAGCCTCTTCAGAGATGCTATTAGAAATGACAACTGCTAGAGACACATCTTCTAAAATCTGTCTTAACAGTTTGCTGTAACAGATGATTACAATTTAAGGAATCCAATAGCTTTAAGGGTTAATTTGTTGCTTCATATGGTAATTATATACATAACTTACTTAAGATGCTAGTGTGTGTGTGTACACAGCTTCTAGCTGTATTTAGAGAGGATGTTCTGCAAGTCCAGTTCGCAAGAAATATGCTCCCAAATATGAAATTTAGGAATTGTAAGTGTGCCTTTGAGGGTGCCTTAGCAGATGGGACAAACTGCAATTTCAGTTGAGAGTTTAAAATAATGAGATTCATGAGAAAGGAAGCTTGTAAGTATTCTAGTCATAAGACATTAAGCCAGTTTATTCAATGCAGGATTGGAAATTGTAAATGCACCCCACACATTTAAGAGAAATGCAAGTTAAGTAAGTGATCAAAATGTAAATCTTGACCATTTGTGCTGCTTTAACTCACATTTTAGAAGCCCATACAGTTAGTAGTGCATCAACCTGTGCGGCTGTACTCACAAGGACATAGTTTCAGTATACTTACAGGGCAATGGTTATACATATTAGCACTGTAATGCAAAAATCTGTATGCCAGCCTTAAAACTACCTAATTATCTGATTAAAATAATTAAAGAACTCATTGCACCAGATTCTATGGTACTGAAAAAACCTATTAGTTTACATTGATACAGAGAAACAATTTAACTGAGAATTTGAGTACCAAGGGGGTGAACACTTCTGAACAATACTGAGGACATAAAAGAAACTTCAAAGTCACAGCAAATTCATTCAGAAGGTGCAACATTGTTGTTTACTCAGAAGACAAAGTCTTGATCCATGCATGGGTATCTACCACTTGGTACAAAAAGACTCATGCTTCCATGTATACTTCTTCATTTTGGATATCAGTGTAGGGGACAGAAGTTCCTTCCCCAATTCCCAGGCATTAGACCTCTTTCTATTCACTGCATTAAAAAGACTAAAGACTCCAATCATATTTACAATTGTCACATCATTATCTTACAAGTAAAAGATCTGCTAGTGTGCCAAAGGACAAAGGTTAGATTCATGTTTGTCCACTAACGTGAACTTCTCATCTACTTTAATTTAAGATCATGAAGCCATCTTTAGAATTGGACAGGAGAACATCTGGTGTGAAAAGGTGCAACTGATACTGAAGTGAGACGGCTTGTTAGCCCTTTGAGTTTGTACACATGCCATCTTCCTCATATTCACCCATCAGCTGCAACACATAAGATCCAGTGTAGAGAAGAAACTGCCCAGTTATTTGTGCCACATGGGACATAAGCCGAAGCATTCTCCTAGAAGAGAAAAAAATTAACAATGTCATTTCTAAAATAAAAAGTCTTAGAATGCTGCATCATGTTTCAGCACACATAGGGCTCTTTTCGGATGAGTCACATTTATAAGAATCCTCACATTCCATCCACTTCTAGCCATTGTTTGGCAACAAATGTTACACCAGGGCCTGATTCTGCAGCCACTAGATAAGCAACTCCCACTGAGTGGGAAGGAAGCTGTTTGCATGTAGCAGAGAGTTAGAGGCTGCAAGAGAAATTTTAGTTATGCAGACAAAGCAGTTATTGGCGTTTCAGCAGAACATTCCAAATACCCTTACTGGGATTGCCATGTTTCCATTAATGACGTCAGGTAATCAGGAAGTCAGTTTGAGCCCTGCAGCATTAATCCATTTTACCTATTAGTACAGTACAAGGTGGGAAGTAAGGAGGAATGCCAGCTACAGAACTACCACTGATATGTCTATTAAAGTACTGACCAGGTCTTATTCTTAAGCACTCACATTGGCTTGTTTGGCTGCAGTGAACTCACATATGTAATACTAATGGAGCAGAGAATCTTCAAGCTTTGTCCTCCCAATTAATGAGTATTACTTATTACTGCTTACATTCCAGGGTGAATTACTGGCTTGAAACATGCAGCTTTAGGCAGGCTCCAAGACCCATAAAACTAAGGCAATGTGAGCACTAAGGTATTATCAAGACCCACAGGTTTTGGTGCAAGTTCCAGGGGTATAGAGAGGATAAAGCTGAACACTTAACATTCGTGATCTCTTGGTGCACACACTGTACATCAGCCTCCAGTTACTCCTTAGAGTGATTTTCTAAGAATGAGAAAACCAGGCCATCTAGACCAGGACCTACACTGAGTTCAGCTTTCTGTACCAGCTCTGTATATTTACAGTTCTGCTTTCGTTCTCTAAACCCAAATGAATCTTCTAGACTCAAGTATCTGGAAGTTACCTGAACTCACAGCTACAAGCTAATTATATTAGGAAGCAGAAAACACGGAAAAGGGAACAAAGTATAGTAATCAGAGGGCTAGTCTGAAACTCAACCACTGCTCTATGAATGAGATCCTCCCCCCCCACAGTTCCTTAGAAGATAGGAACTAGGCCAACATCTCCCTTCCTCCGAGTAAAGCCTCACCTCTTGTCTACCTAGCTTTCCCAGCCCTGAGTAAGGCCCAATGCAAGTGTGATCTACTAGTACTGCCCACTTCTAGGATTCCAGTTTAATGCAGAAGGCAGATCCTCTTCTCCTACACTCCTCCCCCATTGCCTATAGGAAGTTCATTGTTTTCTCAACAGAAAAACTTCAAAAAAAAAAAAACCAAAATCCAGAGTCAGCAATTCACTCTACAGAAGTTGAATAAAGCTCTCAGGAACTTGGCAGTGCTTTAAAGACAATCCCTTTTCCCTGATATGCAAGGCACCTATTTGATATAGCTTCGGTATGTTCTTTTCAATTAGCCTGCTGGGGCTGGCCCAAGTGACTTTATGGAACCAGGTGCAGCCTTCGTAGGCCTCTGTGCAGCTGAGTCTTACAACAGCTGCAATACAAGAGACAACTGGCCGTGGGTGCCAGTGGCATTTTTAGCTGTGGAGGAGATTGTTATTTGTTGGTCTGGACATTTGATCCTTTCTTTGATAAGACAATAAGAAACAGAAAATTCATCAAGTTTGATGGCATGTAAGGGGATCCCTGCCTGCCAAGTGAACATTCACAGTATGAGACTTCAGCATCAATAGAACACATTTGTCAAGGGACTATCTTGAAATTCCAGTGCAGTGTGTCTTCAGCTTGCAGCCACTTGGGATAGGTTCTTACTTATCTTTGCTGCAGCTAGCCCTTTGCAGAAGCCTTTCTTGCTTGTAGTGGCTCTAGAATGGCCTTATTATAATATAGCTATGCTTGTAGTGGGACTCCAGATACCTCAGCTGTCTGCCTGCTGCATTTTGCACTTCCTGTATCAGCTTTTCTCAGCAGCTGCAGCATGCTGGCAAAAGCTTGGAGGAACTGTCACTTAAAATTCCCTCTTTAACCATGCAAGTTCCATCGCTGGAGTCCAAACTCATAACTGTTAATTGAATTAAAGACTGGCAAAAGACATTAGTCCCCACTTTTCAGAAGGGGACAGTGTTTAGTTCTGTTAAACAAAGTTCTGCACTCAGTTACCCATCCAGCCCCACTGAAATCAGTGCGGGGCAAGGGTATAATACGTGGCATAACTGGACCCTCCTTTAAATCCAAGACTGAGAATCCAGACATTAAGGGATAGACTACAGTCTATGCCAATTTTTGGCTAGTGTCTTTAGTCTCAGGTTACATAGGATTTGAGGGGTCAGAACTTTGTCAGACAGGTGCAGAAAGGTGTGCTGTTTGCAATTTAGTATTTTAGAACTCTTTCATCAGAGTCAGTAAGCCATTGTCTTTTGAAGTCCTCACTTAATATAAAATATCTTCAGGTTCATGTAGTTTCAACCTATAATGAATAGGCCTTCTACACTGACTGGTAGAGCAGGTAGAATATTTGCTTCCATTTTCAACCAGGGAGTGTCAATATATACTATTTAAAAGTATCTGCAGTTCAGTACCTGAAGGGATACTGAGCAGTTTGGGCTAAATGTATCAGGCAGAGGCAGTTCACTTGGGAACCAAGACATCCCACAATCTTATTCAGATATGTGAAATCCACCTAAAGATGTAAAGTGAACTTTTTACATCTCCATTTCTCTATGCCCATCAGAAGGGGAACTGATCCTGTTATGCAGAATGTGGGAAAAGCCTAAAGGTTACTGTTATTCAGTCCTTCATTTCACTACACTGAAGGAACTTGGCATCTTTCCCAACAAGTCAGCCTTCAGCCACCAGGTAATTTACATAGACTGGTTTTGCTTATTACAAAAGGAAGTATATCTTACTCTTGTGATAAGATTCTAATTTACATTTCTGCCATAGAACTTTAGCTTTTAGATGCATTAAAAAGTCACATTATAATAGCCATTCTTAGTTTTTTTTGGTACATACACACCCCCCTACCTGTGTCATGGGCAGGAAACAGTCTAAAAATGCCTTTGCCTCTACTAGTTAATGCTTACATGGGTAATCAGTTAGCATCTTCATTGCGGGATCATTTAAAGCTCATGCTCCTTTGAGACTTATATCTACTTTATTCCCCCCACTAACAGGAATGCATACTTACCGCAGCACAGTCTTGGCTCCCATACATTTGATGTCATATGACACAGAGTAGATTTCATAGAAAGTAGCTCTAATGTTTAGACAGCCAATAAAATCCTTTGGATTCAGCTTGTACAGGTCCAGAGTA
The DNA here is from genome assembly GCF_003597395.2 of Chelonoidis abingdonii. Classification (NCBI taxonomy): domain Eukaryota; kingdom Metazoa; phylum Chordata; order Testudines; family Testudinidae; genus Chelonoidis; species Chelonoidis abingdonii. The sequence continues at coordinate 207,229,894 of NC_133770.1, forward strand.
ATATTGGCTACCCCCATTTTCTTAGTCTGCTGTACAGCGAGGATATAATTTTCTCCCTAATTAAAGAGACATTTAGTTTTATAATATATACAGTAGAGGTGACAGCACAGAGAATACCTTAATGACCCTAGATAATGCAGCTATTCTTTAGAGGTATCAAATGTTATTCCAATTTACATTGGTGTAGGATATGAATTCAAGTAGTGGTAACAAGGTATTTGCTACAAACTTGCAGCTTTTATCATGACTTCATTTAAGGCCTGATTAGGCCTATTAGAGAACTCTCCAAAGTACCTAATCCTTCATATATTAATGGATACTCCCTTCAAGATATCATTTTTGCATATGTGAAATATTACTTTTCTTTAGTCAGACTTGTCCCAATATGGCCCAAGACTCCTTGAACTATTAGGGCCAAATTCCATCAGGATTACAACACTAGTGACATGTTACAAGTTATTGAGCAAGCCAGCTGTACTGGCACAATGACCAGTTAGGACATGAACAACCACTAATTGAGAAGAGATTGCTTTAAGTGGACTGCTGCAGCAAATAGGCCAATAATATTTTAAAGTAATCAGGAGTCTAGATTCGCAATGTTTGCCTTCAAAGAGGAGTTTGCCCAGCTGCCTGGTGACTGGGCCTTGGAATGGCATCTGGGAATTGTGTGGTTGGTGATTTGTGGACCCAGTCCTTATGACTAGTATTTGAAGTAACCCCCAAGTAATCTAATAAATCACTGGAAGGAACCACTATGAAGGACTCAGAATAGTCACAGAACAGTACTAAGTTGTACTTAAGCAAACTTAAAGGAGAGAAGAGCAAGCACCGTCAACAGCTAAATCCTGACGACCTCCCAGGTTATCTACCAAGTGACAGTGAAAAGCTGCTCATGCCCACCCCTTAAGATATTGTCACAAGAAGTGTCTGAAGCAGTCCAGTGCTGTAGGGAGACACCTAGTGGATATATCTGGTATCTTACTCAATGAGAAATTTTACCCTAATTAGTGCTTTTGGAATGCTTTGTACATCACTTATCACTATTTTTAAAAAAATGCAGACTGCTTGGAGCTGTTTTGCAATTTTATCTAGTAAACAATGTACAAGAAAGGCTAAGATACAAATTACTAGGGCACTTGGCCTCACTACTGTTTACACTAAACTGCTCTGCATTTGTTTTTGCTTTGACAGTCCAAAGTAAATGCTTCGGGTTTGGCTCCCTTTCACAAGGATGAATTACACACTCAGAACGATGTTTTACAAGTACTCTTTCAGCACGCTCGTTACCTAGCTCTCATGCCCTTGTTTGTACCTTTTTAAGTTGGAGGATGCTGGCAGATGACATGACTGAACCATGTTCCTCATTTGAGTTATTTTGCAACTATACCTAGACCAATGTGGAGTCTGAATCATTGAAGTATAGGGCCAGAAGTGACCTCAAGAACTCAAGTCCAACTTGCTGTGCCGGAGGAAGGACCAAGTAAATCAGACCATTCCTGACAAGGGTTTGTCTAACCTCTCCATAAAAACCTCCAGTGATGAGGGTTCCACAACTTTCCTTGAAAATCTATTACAGAGCTTAATTACCCTTATAGATATTAGAAAACCCTTTCTGGCTTAGACTTCCCTTGCTGCAGATTATGGAAGGTAGGACAAGTAGTAATGAGCTTAGACAGAAAAAAATTGATCTCTCATCCTCTTTATAAACAGCCTTGAACATATCTGAAGACTTCTCAGGTTCCTCTTTAGTCTTTTTTCCTCCCCCTCCTCCCCAACCCCCACTAAATATACCCAGTTTTTAGCCTTTCCTCACAAGTCAGTTTTTCAAAAAGAAAAAGCTACACACTATTTTTATTGCTCTCCTCTGGACTCTCCAATTCATACACTTTTCCTAGATATGTGGGGCTTCTATTAATTTATGCATTCGGTCTACCTGGCTAACATCAAGATGATGGTAAGCTCTAGGTAGATGAGCCCATATAGGCAATTTCAAAATTTGTGTTTTATGCTATGTGATGTTCCTTCTGTTAAGAAACAGCCTTTTCAAAACCAGGTCATCTGGTCACTGTGGACTACTGCCCAGTCCCTGCAGTTCTGCTCCTTGGAAGCGGTGTCTGCAACCCAAGGGTACTGAGGCAATCATGCATACACAGGAGCCTGCAACCTAGGTCCTAGTCTAAGAGGTGACAACTTAAGGCATGTCATCCATGGGCATTCAGAGGAGACAGTGGTACTGCTAGCCTGGGTCACTTGACAAGCACAAGCAATTTTTCTAGAGAGTTGTCATTTAACAGAAGGGCCATTAGAGAAATGACTTAGTCTCTTATTTGCATTATGTAGATAAGATCTGGACTATTCCTCACATGTGACTGAAGGGCCCCTCCCAATTTGCAGCCCAAGGGAAGGTGTGTCAAAAAAGAGAAAACCACACCCCCTAAAACCACTAGGTGAACCAGGCACATTCATCTTAAAATGCTCTTATGCTAATAAAAAAAAGTCTAGACTTGTTTTTCTATTTCATAATTATGTTTTGATGGCACACTTCAGCCCTTTCCTAAGATTCTGCAAGTGGAATAATGCAGAAATATTTTTTTTCTAAGTTAGTTACCTCCACTGAATATCCACTGTGCTCAGAATATGGAGTTTTATACTATTTCAGATTACGCTGTAATCATGCCTTGGCTTTTACTTTAAGATGAGCTGCAGAGAAAAAGTCATGCTTTTTAAAATAAAGTATGTTTTGCTTGATGTAAAAAAAATGTTGGTGTTTAGTTCTCTAGTCAAAGAGGACTAGTCAGATTTCTAGACTACAGGAGACAGAACTGAGCAAAAAGGATTTTTTGGTCCTTGAAGATGCTTGTTACATGTTTAATTCCAATTTATGCTAGGTTTTCATAAGAGGTTTTCTGCCGGTTCAGAACTCCCTATTTCTAATCCTCTGGAAAGATTATGCATTCTTAGCATTGTAAGCTGGTTTTGGTTTTGATACCCAGCCTTCTTTGAAGGCAATTTTCCTCCCATTCCTCCCCTACTCCCACCCCTTGCCCTACTTCTAGCTACCACAATTCTCCTTAAGCAAAGAGTTGTGAGTTCAATCCTTGAGGGGGCCATTTGGGGATTGGTCCTGCTTTGAGCAGGGGGTTGGACTAGATGATCTCTTGAGGTCCCTTCCAACCTTAATAATCTATGATTCTATGATCTGCAAAAGTTACAAAAAAAAACAGTTAACACTTTACTTGCGTCCACTTCTGTCCTTTTTCTAGAAGAATGAAGTGTGTATTATCTCCCAGGGATTGAAAGAACTCTTCAGTATCCACAACTGTGCCATCTTCCTCCAAAACTATAGTAATCAGTCCAGCAGTAATCAGCAAGGCATCTAGGGCCTACAATAAAAAAATAGTAGATCTAATTCAGAATGCTTTCTGTCTAGTGACATTTAAACTACTCGTTTAACTGCAGAAAACTACTCATTTGCAGAGTAGTTCAACACCAAATGAAGGTACTGATTTGCTTCACCTATAAAGGTCAGTTCCAACTTCCACACCAAGGAAGAGCTGTGACCTCTAATAGGACACCACATGGTCCTGTACTCTGCAGAGTAGTTACTCTTCTTCCCCCACCCCCTAATCAAGTTGCTGTGAAAGTGCACAGAACTTCTAGAGTATCTGGATCTCATGGTAACACAAGCAGGCTTTGATCACGTAATTTAAAAAGGAGGACTCCAACTACAGGTCATTAGGTATAGCTCCAGAAGCAGTCTAGTTGAGTCTTTCAGAGCAAGACTCCATCATTTTAGTTTAGTTTTGAGACAGTATTTCCAGTATCTCCTTCTGTTGAAGGACTAGGCTATGTTTCAGTGAAGTTTAATCCTGAATTTGACATTAAGAAATCCATCTCTAAAAAGCCATAATATGTGGGATATTTAGACTCCAATTCACCAGATTTCAGAATTCAGAGCCTCAAAAACAAGAGCCTACATTTCAGTCATTTGACTTAGCCCAGGGTAAAGTAACCTTTGTTCTCAGAGTTAAGACCAGAAGGCCTAGGTATTATGTTCTTACTGACAAGTCTCAAGAAAGTGTTTGATATACCTTGCTAATAAGCTCCTGCAGACTGCTTGCAACAACTCCTTTCCGACTGCTGCGGTCATGGTTTGATACACGGAAGGGTCGGGCTGCAGGTGAGAGAGGAGGGAACAGGGTCTTTCTTGTCACCGACCCCACAGATGTTCCCATGGATACCAGAGATCTAAAAAGCAGTTTCATTTTAAATAAAAACAAACATTGAGATTAGTCATTGTGATGTACGCATTCACTATATAATGCTCATATGTAGTTCTCACAGGCTAGTTGAGACCAGACTAGTTTAAGAAGTTCAGTGATCAGAGTTGTTTCCATAAAACTGGAATATTTGCTTTCTTCTTGGCAAGATAAGGTTTTTCAGTTTTAGACCTGCATAGATGTTTGGGACCAACTTGGCCAGGTTACCACTGGTCACAGTCCTGCTAACAACAACTTTGACATTCTTTAAGGATATTGCAGCATTTCTCAAACTGGGGTGTCCGGACCCCTGGGGGTCTCCAAGTGTACCCTAAGGGGTCTGCAGGTCCTGCTGATCAACTCCTGCCCTTCTCTGCACCCTAAAAATCCAGCAGCGCAGCAGGGCAAAGGCAGGCTTCCTACCTGCCCCGACTCCGGAAGCGGATGGCACATCCCTGATGCCCCGGGGGGAGGGGGGGGGTGTCTCCTCGCTTAGAGCAGCTACCTTTCCAACTTAGTGTACTTCAGCTCCATTGTTTATCTTACAGATAAGGAAACTGATCTTTCATTTGGCTGATGCATTTGAATGCCTCCTAACAGCTGTATGAAAGAGTTCTTTATTAGATAAGACAAGCCAGTTTTATTGTAGTAAATTGTAATGGATACATGGCTGTGGGTCTGATCAACACAGTGCCTCTGCATCCACCTGCTGTGAAGCAGAGATTCACCTGGATAATTTCCATTATTAGACAAGCAAAGGACTGGGAGCTTACATGCCTGTTGCAAGTGGCAAGCTAGCAGTAGCTATTTTAAGATATGAGCCATTACTTCTCTGCAGCATTGGTTTTGTCAATATTTGAAAGTCTGCCAGTGATGCACCAAGTTAGATGCTTCAGGTAGCCTAGTCACTGGAATTACTATTTTGAATATTAGTGTTCAATTTGATGCAATTATTTGGCTGAAGTTAGATTTATTTGCTTGAAACTAGATTTGGTATAGTGAGCATGATTAAATCTTCCCTCAACCCATTTAATTCAGCTAAGGATGCATGGACTAAGTTTGTCGGTCTGAAAGTCAGAGATTGCTAGTTTTGACTATCAAGTCATGTTTTGGTTCTAGTTCCTGATAAGTCTGTCACAGGTTTAATTCTGAACAGACATATCCTTCACTGTATATGGCTTTGTTCTTCATAAATCAGCAACATATTCTTAGTTTGACATTCACTTAATTCAAGAAGTATTCTTCTGATTAATATTTATTCCATGTGTAGTTGAAGCCATTGCTTTGATTATTTTTCCCTCTGAAGAGGGAATTCAGCACAAGGTACTAGGCATCACTGATAATGATGCCCAGATACAGTGCAAAATGCAATATTGTACATTTCCCTGCCATACCAGTGTGCACTTCAGCCCTGATTTTAAGTTATCCCTGGGGCGAATGGGCATTTTTCTTGCCCAGTTACCGATTTCTGCCAAGAATTACAGTACAGTTAAGTTTGTGATGTAGGTATTTGCTCTTGATCTTATGCCTAGTGACAAATGTGTTACACAGCCCCCAAGTGATCAGTTTTTACCTTTTGAATGCTTGCAATATGGACTAGATTTGGATCAGTAGCATACAACTAAGAAGTTTCATATCCCATCATCAAGCTTAAGGCCCCATAGTAGGGAGCTGTCTGAAAAAGTCGCAGACAATGGAAGCATACATCACTTTTATATAAAAAAAGTTACTTTGTCAGTACAGTACTAGAGTCTATCATAATCAAAAGGGCTCTACAAGCCCAGGTGGAACAGCTGGGGATTGAGGATATTAAGTGTTGCAGTTTACTTTCTAACTACTAAGCTGAATTACATCTTGTGAAGTCTTATTGTGCCAGGAAGGGAATTTGTGCAGGCAGAAGGCAAAGCGTAAGAAAAGAAGTGCAAGGCCACGGCATACATTATGTATCAATAAGAGTTACTGACAAGACAAGAAAGCATCATGTGGGCTTTAGGTTTAGGATTCAGAGCCAAGTAAGAGCTTTGGTTCAGGGTAAACAGATCAAGAGCTGAGTTTACATGATTTCTGCCATCTTGTGCTGCTATTTGTCCAATTTTGGCACCCAAATCCTCCAGTAATATCAAAATGTAGTGCCCATTTTTGGATCCAACATGTAAACAAAGCCATAGGATCACATTAAGATCCAAGATTCTCATTCGAATGGCTTTTCTTGCTGATTTAAATGGGTTCAGAACTGAGAGTTCTCTCATACTCTTTAGTACTACCAATCAGTCACTGTTTCCATCTATGATAACCTGCCAACATTTATAGCAAGACTTTCATTGTAATATTTAACCTGAAACTGTTTCTGCCTGTTCAGGTAGCTGAGAACTTTGGGCTCCCAAGTGGTAGAGCAAACAGGATTCTCTTAGCAATAGGAGCCATCAGTGACCGCTTGCCTTTTTACCTATTTGGACACCAGATCCAATTCTTACACGTCCATAGTGACTGCAGCCAAAGACTTTTAGATATACTAATCCAGATTCTTGGAACCCAGTCTGGCTGCTTTATAGTGTAGCAATTAGAAAGCAGCCTTTGAAACTGACAAGTGGATGCCTGATGCAAGGGACTCCTTGGGTGACTTGGTACTCCACAATATACTGTAGAAAGAAAAACTGAAGGCCAAGAAAGTAATAGTGCAACAATAGCAAGAAATGCTAATTACATTCAATAACTTCATGAGTAAGTTAAACAGGCCCACAACTGTTTTATTATTAAACTGCAAGGGGTATGTTTTAGGGAGGCAGTGAGGGTACAGGTATTTTACCCAGTTTAGGCAGCAATACCAGTTCCAGGGCATGGAAGAGTTTTCTACAAAGGTACACAACCATCATCCTCAAAACTTTAGTAATCTGCCAGACTTGGCGTTAGAGCCACATTAGAAGTTCTTCATTTTTGGACTAGGAACTTGCACATAGTATTCCAAACACTTGTTTTTAGAATGGCAACATGTAAGATCCATGAATTCAGCTACTTTTCAGTGGGTGGTATTTTACAATGAACCCTGTGCACACTGTTGGCTGCAAAGCTTGAGACATCTTGCAGACAACATAGGGGGTGTCATGCAGGGTTGCCTAGGTGATGTGGTGCAACAGCCTTCTGTCATACTCAGGAGTCACAAGTTGCACAACAACATCAATCTATTGCCTGTCTGTGACCTTTAGAGTAAATTGACTAAAAGGGCTACCCTTTGCATCAGGGGAGTGAATCAGCTAGAAGTGATGCAGTCAGTGTTTCAGGGAGGATATGTCCTATTAGCATTTCCCCAGACTATGCATTTTAAGAGTTTTACCTTTCACAGAACTTTAGAGAAAGAATTACTGGAATGGCTAATTTAGATTCATTAGAATGTACAAGATGAAGACAGAAACTAAACAAATTTAAGACTGTTCCATAGTGAGAACCATCTTTTTAGACATACTGAATAGTTGTCTGCAACATGAATATAGATTTAAGTCTAAAATCAAATCTCAAATTTAATGGCTGACCCATGAGCCTTACACTCTCTTGGCATGACATCTGGTAGTTTAGTACAATGGCTTTTAAACTTTTTTCTGGGGACCCAGCTGAAGAAAATTGTTGATTCCCATGATCCAGTGGAGCTGGGGGTGGGGGGCTTGAGCTGTGGGAGGGGCTCAGGGCTGGAGCAGAGGGTTGGGGTGAGAGCTGCAGGGTGGAGCCAGAAATGAGGGGTTCAGGGTGTGGGAGGGGGATCTGGGCTCAGGGTGCAGGCTCTGGGTTGAGGGGCTTGGGTTGCAGGAAGGGGTTCTGGAGGCGCAAGACTAGGGCAGGTGGTTGGGGTTCGGGCACAGATTTGCTTCCAGTGGCTCCTGGTCAGTAGCACAGCCAGGGTGTACCGCAAACTGCTCTGCACCCTGGAAGTGGCCAGCAGCAGATCTGGCTCCTAGGTGGAGGCGCGCAAGCAGCTCCGTGCAACTCCCACCCACAGGCACCACCCCAGTTCGCATTGGCCACGGCGGAGCTAGTGCTTGGAGCAGCACATGGAGCTCTGTGACCCCTCCTGTCTCCCCACCTAGGAGCTGGACCTGCTGCTGGCCACTTCCAGGGCACAGCACAGTGTCAGAAAAGGTAGGCACATGCCTGCATTAGCTGGGCAGCACCACCAATGGACTTGTAACATCTCAGTTAGCAGTGCAGACCAGAGCACGGTGACCCAGTGCCTGACATGCTGTGACCTAGTACTGAGTCATGACCCACAGATTGAAAAACACTGGTTTAATATCTACTGTGGTGCAGTAGATGTACTATTTGCTAGTTTTACTGCCAGAACATTGTACATATGATTTAGTGTCCTGTATTTAATTAAAGCAAAGTAACTTGTTTACTTGCTACTATAAGATCTCAATCATCAAGATGGGAACTAAGAATTGAATCAAACTCCAGAATGCCAAGGTTTATAATCAAGCCAGTCAGAGTTTCTTTCACCTTCATGCTACAGAACACAAGATCAATCACAATTTTGTCTAGTCTTTAAGATTATCTCCTTGTTTTGTTTCAGTCTCAATTTTCAAACATTTAAGATGTAATAGCAGTGTGTACCTGAAGCTGTGTGTAATAGCTACTCCTGAAGCCAGGGAGCTAACTGTACTCTTGCTGTAGCACCAATACTCTGACTGAGAGGAATGGCTACAGTCTAAAAACGGTCTGACCACTGCTGAGACACTTGACCCAAATCTTTGTCCTTTAAAAAAAAAAAGTGGATGAAAGGAGACACGAGGAAAAGTTTCCTTTTCAGCACAACGAACGTGCAACTATGTTGCGATTCCTTTTCACACGGAACCTGCTAATCCACGACCATCTCTTGTTTCATTCCAACACCGAGTGGTTCAGAGAAAGCAAGAAGAGGCCAAGTTCGGATGCACGGGGTTTTCAGCAGGTGAAGTCATCACTACAAGGCACTCCAGCTTTTATTTTAAGCCAGAAGGTGCGGGCGCTAGGTTTCTTCCAAGGATGCCTGGCAACATCTGCGAGTTACATTTTCAACAGCAGCTATCGAAAGGTTCCGAGTGAGCCGGAGAGCCCTGGCTGCGCGATCCCCTGGGATTAGGGCAGGCGGAGGGCGAAGCGGATTGCTCGGCAGCCCGCGGGCTGAGCCGCGCCAGCACCATATGGGCGGGGAGGCTGCAAGCCCCCACCCCGCGTTTGGATCCAGCTTCGGATCCCCCCTTGCGCTTTGCTAGTCTCGGGCCGGTGCACCCCCGGGGACACGCGCTCACTCACCGCACTAGGGCGCCGGCGTAGTCCCGAGCGCTCTCCATGCTGCGCTGTGCCGTGCCGAGCGCCCCGCCAACAACCACGAGGCTGGGAACGGCCAGCGTCCGCCGCTACTTATCTCGGCAGATGGCCCCGCCCCCGCCCGAGCTAACCCCGCCCACTCCTAGGAAGTCACGCCCACTATCTTCTCCCCCTCTCGTATGGTCAGCCGCGCCCACTCCGAGTACCCCCCTGGCGCGGGTGAGGAGCTGCTGGGGTTTGCATGAGGGATGGGGCCGCAGTGAGAGTCAGAGGGTGGAGGGGTAATGGGGGGCTGAGGAGAAGGCTTAAGGTAGGGGGGAGGGTCAGAGTGAGTATTGGGGTGGGGGAGGGAAGATGAGCGGGAAAGGTGGAGAAGGAACCAGAGGAAGAAGTGGGTGGGGTTGACTGGAGGGGCAGGGACCAAACAGGGCCGTCCGGGGGGCAGGGGGCAAATGGAGAAATTTACCCTGGGACCCACAGGGGCCCCCACAAGAATATAATATTCTATAGTTTTGCAACTTTTTTTATGGAAGGGGACCCCGAAATTGCTGAGTCCTCTGGGCAGCCTTGGGACCAAATCAAAACACTTATTGACAGGCTGCCCAGTGCTTCTATATCGTGATGCCAACTTTTCCCAACCTAGCACTAAAAATTTCCCAAAGCTGGTGAAAAATTCCCAGATAAAGTTTTTTACAGTGCTTCTGTATCCTGGGAAATTTCCCCAACTCTGGGAATTTGTGAGTAAAATGTTTCAACTTGGGAAATTGGGAATTTTCATTCAAACATTTTACTCAAAAAATCCCAGATTTGGGGAAATTTCCCAGGATATAGAAGCACTGGCTGCAGCCCCCTGGCTGTTGCGAGAGTGCAAACGACATGGGCAGTTTCTCAGAGCAGGTGGCTGGATGCACCAGGAATCCCTTTTACTTATCTTCATAATAATTAATGAATAAATGGGGCTTGGTCCCCTCTGCCCATGTATCCTTGGTGACCGTTTCTGATTCCCTGGTAACCAGTGTGATGGTCTCTCTACTGTCACTTTATTTTCCCTGCTTTGGTTTTGCACAATTTTTCCTCACTACTTTTTAATAGAAAGCTTTCTTTTGGTTTTGTTAGTATTTGTCTTTGCATATTTGTGCTTACATACATTCTGATGGGATTATAGAGGTTTTCTGGTGGGTATAGGTTGAGATGGCCATAATCTGATCAATAGAGCAGTGATGTGACTACTATGGCATGACTCCCCTGCAGCTGGTGTGTTCATTTACCTCTGTGCAAAGTGGGTATAAAACGAATAGCACATTAAAATGGTGGTGTTTGCCCAGGTGTAAACTGAGTATAAAAGCTTCCAAGACACTATAGAATCAGGACCCAAGTCAGTTATGGCAGCTGTTGCCCTCTACAGAGCTAAAAGCAAATCTGCCTAAAAAGCTTTCTCTTTTATTTTTGCTAAGGATACACAAAAGTGGTTATAGAGGGGTCAGGTATCATGAACTAGGGAGAGGGAATATAGAGCATGTGAAAAAGGAGCAGGAGATGGATGGTAAAAAGTGGTAGATTGACAAGACTGGAAAATGAAGTCCTCTTTTTCCAGCAGATCAGCCATATCAGAGATACCAGTGAACTTGTTAACTGGTGAAATCACAAGGCAAAAGTGTATCTTAAGAGAATTATGTTTTAACCCTTTTTGACCATGTGTTGTAATGTGATTTCTTCTTGCCTGTGTGAATAGGAAAAGCATAAAATAACTATATTAAGGAACCATGTCTTAGCCTAGCTACCTATCTGCGATGAAATAGTTCCCTAACATGATTTCTTTAAGCCACACAGGCAAGAATAAAACATTATAATATATTGGGGCCACCACCATTTTCCTCAGATATATTTAGTCAGTTATTTTGGTAGTGTAGATGGAGCATTAGTGGCTGATATGTAGTGACAGGGAAAATTGAACAGGCAATTCATCTGGAAAAAGAAAAAAGTTCCTTTCAAATATGCTTTTGCCTGATGATTTCATCTATTAAAGACTTGCATAAAAACTTCTCTATACATGAGGTAGGCCCATTGTTGGTGCAACAAATCACAAGGGTCATTGTAGAAATCAAAGTGGCAATCACCCTGTGGAAGCAGGCTGCGTTGAATAGATACCTGTTAGTTGGGCACTAGTTTGGGGTTAAGATGTTCACACTGGCTGGGTGCTGTTGTGTTGGGGTTGGGCATGATAATACATGATCTGTTGCACAGGTGTGTATTATCAATGTGGCCAATGTGACGGAGATTGCTGAGAGTTTAATAAATCGCGGTGCCTGAACTGTGCAGGATTATTGATAGAACATATGTGCTTGTTCTATGTTCACATCACCTCCTCAGTAAGATGAATTATGGTAACAGAAAGGAGAGCTACTCAATGGTGATACAAGCCTTAGTTTATCAGTGTGGCAAATTTTTGAACACTTGTATGGCATGGCCAGGAAAAGCACATGAATGTCTGAAGCATCAAGCAAAGATGGGATGTTCAATATACAGTGTAGTGAGGAGGCAGGAGCACCTGAAAACCTTATGAACAATCTGGCTCTTGCATTGGAGGCTGTTTCTTATTTTAGCACAGTGTGCAATTGGTTCTTGCCAGGGCCGGCTCTAGGTTTTTTGCCACCCCAAGCAAAAAAATGTTTGGCTGCCCTCCGTCCTAGGCCTGGGTTCCTTGCCACACCCCCTGCTGCCCCAGCTCTGGGCTCCCCCCGCCCCAGCACCTGCACCCTCCTTTCGCCGCAGCCCTGGTTCACTGGTAACTCGCTCCCAGGGCAGGTCATTCAGCAGGAATTTTAGATGTGCACAGAACACAGACAGGATTGGTTCCCATATGGTTACAGAACTGCAGTAATGTGGAACAATTTTCAGCTTGTGTGATTGGAGGATATCTGGATGCATATTATAAGACTGTCCTACATAAATGAGGAAAAGTTGAGGTGCCTTTATTATTCTTTTGTTCCACTCTTTGTTTCTATGGGGAATTTGCCAATGCAATATCACTGTCTTCCTTTTAAACAAACAAACAAACAAACAAACAAACAAACGGCAATGGCTGTTGAAAATAGCAATTCCACTGGGAAGCATTTCTTGCTCAATTTTATCCTACTTTTTCTACAGCAAGTTACAGTGGATCAGTATATTTGATTTGGGAGAAATGAAGTAACAGCTGCCCAAACTGAGCTTGAGCACTCTGAATTTTGAGGTGTTCAAATCTGGAAGGCAGGTGCTGGGAGTGGGGGGGGGGGCTGTGGGCTCACGGGGGAGCACAGCAGCATGTATGCAGCAGCGTGTCTGGCGCTGCGTGGAGCCAGACACGCTGGTCTGAGTGGCACGGTAAGGGGGCTGGGGTTGGGAAGGGGTAGGAGTTCCAGGGGGGGGCAGTCAAGGGACAGGGAGCCAGGAGGGGGTTGGATGGGGCGGAGGTTCGGAGGGCAGTCAGGGGCAGGGAGAAGGGGGGTTAGATGGGTCAGGGATTCGGGGGGGCAGTCAGGGGACAGGCAGCGGTTGGATAGGCATGGGAGTCCCAGGGGGTTGTCAGGAGACAGGTAGGGGGTGGCATCCTAGGGGGGAAGTTGGGAGGGTCTCAGGAGGGGGAAGTTGGGGACAAGGAGAAGGGAGGCTTAGATAGGAGGTGGAGTCCCAAGGGGCAGTTAGAGGCAGGGGTCCCGGGAGGGGGCATCAGGGGACAAGGACCAGCAGCGCTTACATAGGGGGTGGGGTCCTGGGGGGCAGTTAGGGGCAGGGGTCCCTGAAGGGGATGATCAGGGAATAGGGAGCTGGGGGGGTTGGATGGGTTGGGGTTTCTGTGGGGGACAGTTGGAGGGAATCGATGGTGGCAGGGTGGCTACCCTCTCTCCCCATGGAGTGTCCAATTTTTTGAATGTTAAAATATGGTATCCCAACCCTTCACAGTGGAGCTCTCCATTCACAGCGGAGCTCTCTATTCACAGCAAGTGCAGCATGAGATCTCAGCTACCTCCCTCCCTCCCCCTTCCTTTCCTGTTGGCAGTAGCCAAGGGAATGCTGGGAAATGTAGCTCTTTCCCTGCTCCAGGGCTGGCTCTATAGGCAGGGAGCTAACCAAAGAACTACAGCTCCCAGAGCCCCCTGTTGGTTCTCAGCTCCCGTGCTGGATCCGTGCTGCCACTGCAAATGGGCTTCCGCAAGCACATGCTTGCTTTGCTGGTGTCTAGAGCTGCCCCTGGTTCTTGCTATGTTGGTAATGGTTGCTCATCTGTTAAATAATGTAGTAATTAAATTATCCCCCATTCATTTAATTTGTATGGTGAGGGATTTTATGGTGTCTGGATCCAAGGATGCATTGACGTGGCAATAATTATTATCAACTGCAGCTATAAAGTTCCTTTATATAGTCTAAAAATGGTGAACTTTATACACTTGCTGTTTGTATGCATTTCTTTTTCTCATGGTTTATTAAATATTTGTATTAGCTATAGTAAGTGAGTTTATGGAGGAGTGATTTGTTGTATTGATATGAAAGAGCAGTCTGACTGATGTAGTGATTATACACAGACATGTTTTTTCAGAATCTGCTTTATTATACAAACACAAAGTGAAGACCAGCTACAACATTGTCAGTGTAACAGATTTATAAAAAAACAAGGGTCATAAGTATTTCATTTCAAAGAATCATAGAATCATAGAAGATTAGGGTTGGAAGAGACCTCAGGACGTCATTAGTCCAACCCCCTGCTCAACCCCAACTAAATCATCCCAGCCAGGGCTTTGTCAATTCGGGCCTTAAAAACCTACAAGGATGGAGATTCCACACCTCCCTAGGTAACCCATTCCAGTGCTTCACCAACCTCCTAGTGAAATAGTTTTTCCTAATATCCAACCTAGACCTCCCCCACTGCAACTTGAGACCATTGCTCCTTGTTCTGTCATCTGCCTAATTTTGCACAGCCTAACTCCATCCTATTTATCTTTTTCCCTTTTCACTTGAAGAGGTGGGATGGCTTGGAGCAGATGTAGGGAGCTGGAGAGTAGCGTGCAGTCATATTATAAGTACTATTGTCTTGAGTGACAGTGTTATATTGAGCAGGTGGTATCTGTGCAGGGACAAGTTGCAGAACAGATGTGTTGTCATTTCTTCTTGCTTGAGGAAAGCCTAATTCGAATTGTTATGTGGTTACCTATGGATTACTGAGAGCGTTTTTGTATGTTGACATATGCCATGTTGCAGATGTGATAGGGGGATGAATGAGTATGCCAAATATTTAATGTAGGCAAATTTGTCTGGAATATTTACATAGAAACTAGAAAGGAAACTGTTTTGAATCCCACATACTTAAACAATACTTTACAATACCTGGCAGCGTAATTTCTGTCAACTTTTGGACATGTGAGTGGTACCAGGATTCCTCCTTGCCTCACCCAAATATGCTCTTTCAGAGCTGTGTGTGCCTCTGCAAATATCTTGGAACAAATTCTGCCCTGATTTAAGCCTGTGCATTTCTGCTGAAATCCATTTAATTTTCTTACGTGTAGATTGGAAATTAATTTAAAAGTACCATTTTGATGGACCAGAGAGACCAGCCCTTAGCTCTGGTGAAGTATCTGTCCTATAAAGAAGTTCTCTAAAAAAAATTACTTAATGAGAAGAGGTCATGTGATGTTTAAAATGTATTAAAAAAACATCCAGACATTATTGAGGGGCACAGATTACATGTATGAAAAAATAATGTGCATTTTTAGTGCACTGGGATTGTTCCAAGGTAGGTTCAAATTTATATCAGTCATTGTTAAGTGAGGTATTAAATACAAAAGCTGAAATCCTGCCTTTGTTTACATCTTCTGCAACCCTGTTGAAGTTAATAGGTGGCATGGGATGTTCATTGGCAGGAACTGACCCTGAATGCTGAAAGCTGATTTGTTAAATCTAGGGCTGAACTATGTCATTAGTAATTACAAGCAGAATTTTGGCTATGGGCTTTATTATTGTAGGTAATGCATCATATAATTAACTTCTGTTTAGTATGACTGGAGCCAAGTCTGATGTACTTAGTCTGAGCTGAAACAATGCCTTGTTTGAAATTGCAAAAGTTGTGAATTAATTTTTTTAAAAGCACAGATTGAGTGTATTTGCATTTTCTAAAAAGGCTGATTGTAAATCACTTTTTTACTCATAATTTTGTTTTTGATTGTAACAATATATTTGGAAGTACTCCAAACAACAAGGAAACAAAGAATTCTTTCATGAGATGGAAATAAGATTCCAACAGCCCCCCCTTTTTTCTAATTTAATAAACATCCGCTTTTTCCTTACAGGTCTCTTTTTACATTTTAGCTTATTTCATGATTGTAGCTATGTTTCTCGATCACTTCTGTGGGTGATGCTCCTATAATAGTAATTGATTTACGGGTTCTGGACCGTATACTAAGTCCTATTGTTTTCTTTCCTTAGCTAAGAAGGGCTTTGTGTAGGAGGACATAGGGGCTTGGGTCTAGGCCCTTCTCTAGTTATTCATGTGGGAAAATGCATTGAGGTGTTTTAGTTAATGTTTAGATTTATAAATGTCCATTTTCTTTAACAGGTCTCTTGCACACATTTTAAAACATCTCTTTCTCTCCTTTTACACTCCCCCTCCCAAGCTTTTAGCTGCAGGTCTTTATTGTTCCTAGAAATCATGCTATTTATCAGTCTTGGTTTAAGTTTCTGAGCCATATATCAAATCCTATTGGTTTTGCTCCTTAGTTATGATGGGGTCAAGTGCCATAAAGGTTCCCAAAAGGGAAAGGGTTTAGGTCATAAGATCACACCCATATCAGGCACATTGTCATTTCTGGTGACATCACAGCAGGTTACATCACATCCAGTGACACATGCTTATCTTACTTCTGGATCAATCTCTTATCTTATCTATCACTCTAATTTTAACTGACGCTAGGGGCATAGCACTATTGTCACAGATCTAATAAGTGAGACCTCTTAGAAAGACCAACAAAATAAGGAAACATTAGTTGTAATATTTATCCATGTTCCCCTTAAGAATTTCCTGTGTACCTGCATTATAGCAATAACCTAGGAACCAAAGGGCTGATAGTTTGAGACTGTAATATTAATTTTTTTGTTGGCTTCCATGAGGTTCTGTAGAGCAGTGCTATTATATGCACCTGTTACCACCCCATAGCTGGTGTGAGTCCTCTCCCTGAGCCACTCAGCTTCTGTTGGCCTGAAGCCTGCAGTTTTAATGTCCCATGATTTACTTACACTCTGACTATTGTTATTTGACCTTTGGGCATTTAAATTGCATTTATATGACATATTGAGACAAACTGAACAATTGTAACATTTCACTGAAGTCATACGAAGACCAGGAATGAATTTTGCCATAAGTCCTAGTCAAAATAAAGCTGTTGAGAAGGTGAGAATTGTAACTTGTTTAACAGAGTCTCTGCATCTTTGAGATTCTGAGGAAGCTAGGGTGGAGGTCGACAAAATATATCATGTTTTTGGATCACACTCACAAAAGCATTGTGTGGGTTCAGTTATATCCATGCCAAGTCTAGTTTTTATAGAATCTGTCCCACAGTGATGGTCTGAGAAATTGGATACCTGGATCGTAGTTATTACTTATCCCCATCAGCTTAATAATTCATTGTGGTGGTGTATGATTGTCTCCAGTAAATACATTTAATATAAAAGGTCCTTTTACTCTAGATGACAGATATTACTCCACAGCTGGGGTCAGTTCTGTCCAGTGGGAGCTCCAAGAGTTTTGGGTAGGTATGATTGTCTATGGAGGGCATGGAGATGGGGATAGCTCTTTTGGATGGCATCATCACCAGGTAAAGTGTCAGAAATAGAAGCTGGTCTGCCCTGCTTCAGGAGATGAGTAACTACATCTGGTTGCCTCTGTGGCAATGACAGAAAATGTCTGAAGTGCTTTATCCACACAGGTATGTGTCCCACTGGCCCTATGCCAGTGGGTTCACAGGGCTGTACTCTGCCTTTTGCATGCTCAGCATCCTCACTGGTCATAGATCTCATTTTCCCTCTAGGGACAGTCATCAGTGGTCCCACCTTCCTTCCACAGTATTGCTAATCTAGCCTCCTCAAGGGCTGATTCATCAGAAATTTTGTGAAAGGAGCTTTGGAATTGTTGGCTTTCATTTGGCCTTCTTGTGGCGTTTTTAGGCAGGAGCACATGATCCGGCCTCCATAAATAACTTTTGGCACCTTAGAGACTAACAAATTTATTTGAGCATGCTCAAATAAATTTGTTTGTCCCTAAGGTGCTACAAGTACTCCTGTTCTTTTTGCAGATACAGACTAACACGGCTGCTACTCTGAAACCTAGCATTCACACATTTGGGCTCCATCACCATACAAACAACATAGCACAGGAACTGTAAAAAAAAAAAGAGACCATAACCTGGACTCTTAAGAAAGGAGGCGTAAAGTTTTTTTTTAATCCAGACCATGTTATTGATCTATTTTAATGCAGCAGATAACTTATAGAAGCATAATACAGCTGTAGTAGATTGCAGAATATGTAGCCTCTTCCTCGCATACCAGTTTATTATAACGCTGTATGGACATTTCTCATATGGACAATAATTGTACATTTCTGTGGATCCTGTTAACTATAGTAGGGGCAGTTTTGGTGATGTTTAGTGTGCTGTTCAGTGTCTGTTATAGAGTTTCTGTGCCCACTTGAGTTGGTGAACAAACTAAAGACAGATGGCAAAGGATTAACTCTGCTAACACTTCTTTATTAGTATGCAATCATCCCAGATTTTTTTCTTCTCTTAGGGCTCAATCCAAAGCCTATTAGGTCAAGAGAAACACCTGTTGGCTTCAGTGGACTTTGAATCAGGCCCTTTGTCTAATTATAGATTTTTCCTCAGCTAATGCCTGGTCTAGACACAGTTTGTTTGTTTTTTTTTGACCAGTTTAACGATTTCAGTTAGGAGTGTAATTTGTTTTAAACCAAAATAGTTACACTGGTCCAACTCGTTGGGTGGACACAGGTAGACCATTGTAAAGGTCCCTACATTTTTTGAGAATAATATCTGTATAAGCACCTTTATGCTGATATAACTGACCAAACTAGGCGTAGGAATGTAAATACCGGTTAAAAAAGTTAACCAGTTAAACAACTAAAATTATATTGTTTAACTGATTAACTGTTAACTGAGGTCGCTCTGGCTGGTCTGGCATGGCGGGGACTAAGGCTGTGGTTGCTTTGGCTGGCGTGGCAAGGCTGAGGCTGCTCCAGCGTGGCTGGGGCTGGGGTCCCTCTGACTACTGGCCCGACGTGGCCGGGGCTGCTTCAGCCGGCCCGGCATGGTCAGGTTGGAGTCCCTCTGGCTGGTGCAGGGCCGCTGGGGTTAACGGTTAAGGTTGGTTAACCATAAGCTTAATGCTTCCTGGTTAACTGGTTAACCTTTTCCATCCCTAACTAGGAGGCAGTGATCAATCCAGTGGGGATAGATTTCTTGCGTTCTAGTCTAGATGCGATAAATCTACCTGCGAGCGCTCTCCCATCGACTCCGCTGCCGCGAGAGGCACAGTCAGACTCGACGGGAGAGTGGCAGCAGTCGACTCACCACAGTGAGGACACCGCGGCGAGTAGATCTAAGTACGTTGACTTCAGCTATGTTATTAATGTAGCTGAAGTTGCGTAACTTAGTTCGATCCCCCTCCTTCCAGTGTAGACCAGGCTTATGTTTCAAACCAACATAGTTAAAGCGGTACAAAAACTGTGTGTGGACAAGCCTTTAATTCCCCTACAACTCAGGACATGCCTTCACTGCAGGATTACTTTGTGTCAAAAGCCCTTAGTTCAAGTGTGGTAGTGCTTTTAAGTTACAATGCCTAGCCTATCAGGGGATATACACTACAGCTCTTGTTAGCAGATTTATTCCTGGCCTACACCTAAAACTTAGGTTGACCTAGTTATGTTGCTCAGGGCTATGAAACATTTCATGCCCTGAGCATGGCAATTACGTAAACCTATCCCCTCATGCAGACACAGCTAGGTTGATGGGAAATTTCTTCCATAAGGCTAGTTACTGCCTCTAGGAGAGGTGGATTAACTACATCAACAGAAAACCCCTTCCATTGACCAGGGCCGCCTGGGGCGGGGGGGGCAAGTGGGGCAGTTTGTCCCAGGCCCCACAGGGGCCCCGCAAGCCCTGGCCCGGCGATGGTCCGGGTCTTTGGCGGCATTTCAGCAGCGGAGGGCCCTTCAGTGCTGCTGAAGACGCGGAGCGACTGAAGACCCCCGTCGCCGAAATGTCGCCGAAGACCCGGACCGCTGCCAGGTGAGTACAAGCACCGCAGCTCCCCTGCTTTGCCCCAGGCCCCCTGAATCCTCTGGGCGGCCCTGCCATTGATGTTGGAAGTGTCTAGACTATAGTGCTACAGTGGCATAGCTGCAACACCGTAGTTGTACTGCTGTATCGGCTGTAGTGTAGACATAGCAGCGAAGATGTATCCTCCATCACACAGCACATATACACCTAACAGAATTACTGCTTCTGCTGCATTAAGAATATGGAAGGCAGACTAGCGTACTCCATAATGTATAATAATATGGATTCATCATACTGGCAACATTTCAAGACTCAGAAAAGTAGAACTGGTAGCCTGAGTAAACACGTATTGCAGTTTTTGTGTACTTCATCTTAAACTGTAGGTACAAAAATCACACAGTTGTTTTGGGTTACACTTTAATTGCCAAAAAGATAGATATATAGATTAGATGGAAGGAGTTGATGCTCAGTATATCTATAGTTGTCAGACACTTCAGCTAATCTAGATGTTTAGAGGACCAGCCTTGATCCATGTAGGGAGAACTAGGACATCAGACTGCCAGGGTTGAAATGGTTACAAAAGGAGCAAAATGGGTTGTGAAGGACCTGGGGCTGAGCTGTAATAATTTATGACTACTGTATGAGATCTGGTTATTAGGATAGTTACTGTATGGCTATATTTGGTTATTGGAGTCTTTAATGTATGTATATAGAACAGGAGTACTTGTGGCACCTTAGAGACTAACAAATTTATTTCAGCATAAGCTTTCGTGGGCTACAGCTCCCTTTTTGGAATGCATAGAATATGCATATGTTGGTTTAGTTTAATAGCAGGGCTGTTAGGAAACAAGCTGGGAGATAACACAATGGCTCTACATAAGCAACCTCCTGGTAAACACAATGAGTGTCATTAACAGACAATGTCTGAGCTATTAGCTGTAAAGATGCTACTTCCAGGCTCTAGCCAAAGTTACAAGCTATGTTCCCTGGTGCTGGTAGCCAATAGATTTAAACAGTCATCAAAGACCTTTAAATAGTTAAAAAGAAACTCTCTAGAGAGGAGGGGGGAATTGTAAGGGAGCTATTCATGGGGAACAGACACAGAGATCAACTCTGCTGGAAGGTCAGAAGCAGTTAGGCCTTCTTAGGCTTCCCAGGGGATAATAAGAAAGACATTGCTAAGATAGACGTGTGTATCCCTTTGATTGATTTAAAATCCTTTTTCTCTTATGTTACACTTTCCTTCTACTGTTAAGATTAAGCAGTACTTGCGTTTAGAAAGTCACCTGTCTAGTCACCTCACCTGTATTAATCACTGGTCACAAGCTCCCAAAGGGAAGACGTGCAGGTGCCGAATCCAGCAGGCCTGCTGAGTAAGCACAGTTAAATCACAGGGTGCTGTAGTCCAGGACGCCACCTAAGAATGGGAGAATCATGGGATTTCATCCTGAAAAAGATGAGGGCACAGGTGCCATCACCTGAGGGGATCCACTCAGAGAGAGAGAGCAGGGTGGGGCCAAACACTACAACGCACAAGCCTGAGAAGGAAATAATTACAGAGATACCAACCCCCAATAATATATTGTAACTATTTCAGAATTATCCACTTGATATCATTGGATCACACTAATTTCTTTTTACAGCAGTAAACAACATAACCGTAAACAAATTTCCATTCCAGGTATGGATCAAAGTCATCTCTGCGACATGGAGTTGGTCCCAAAATACTGTCAAGTGCTTTTTACCAGGTATTAGGCAGCTCACCTCACTGCTGCACAAGGTCAGTCTGGCTGGCGACATGAGGCTTGTCTACACAAACAGTCCATGGGAAGCAAGGGTGTGAATCTACCCTGCACTCACTTGCAATGCACTACTATGTGGACCCTGCTGGTGTGCACTACCAGTTCCTTAATGTGCTTTGATCTAGTCCCACTTCAAAGTGAGGTGGATCAAAGAACACTGAGGAATTGTCTGAGAAACGCTGTGTAATGCCCATATAATGATACAAAGATTTAAAGACAAAAGAGAATTACTGCTTTATTTTCAATAAGCAGACTTTTAACTCATTCCCACGCAACATTTTTTGTTGCAGTGGCCCAGAGAGAGTGCTGTAAACTAATGCTTACTAGAGAATTGGGAGAAACCACTGTCCAAATTCAGTGTGTGGAAGACACAAAGGGTGCTGCTGGTTGAAATCAATTCATGTATTTTCTACAATCTGTGTTTTAACCGTATATGATATTAACATGTGTGACGCAAGCCAGGAAAACATAGTTCCCAGGATACTGCCAACCCTGGCTTCAAAGGATTAAACTAAATATACTTGGCTGTCGGTAGATGTGTGTTAAATCTGGATGAACACAGAATTGGAACACTTTCAAACAATCTTCTTGTAAGCCAATAGGGGGAAAATAGAGGGCTATTACTTGGCAGTAATATGTATAAGAGTGGAGAAGTGAACAAAATACAATCTCCTGCATGAAAGAAACTATGGCAATGATGATTCTATCTTGCCAGGAAAAAATCTAGTTATTTTAAGAATAGTCACTGCAGACCTGATAGAAACTCTAGTGGATTTTAAAATCATACATCGTTCATCTTATTTGTGTCAAGCATTAGTTGTTTAGAGCTTCATTTGTCCTGTTTATATAAAGGCTATTTCCTGTGGAATGAAATCAGCGAGTGCCTGCAATGTTTAGTGAGGACAAAGGGAGTAGCAGGAGTTTAGGGCCTGCTCTAACTGCCATTGAAATTAATTGAACTCTTTCTATTGATTTCAGTGGTAATGAGATTGGATTCTGATTAGTGCCTCACAGTATCAGGCCCAACTACTGTCATTGTTCAGCAGGCTGCAGCTCAGATGGGCATTTGAAACTAATCCAACTGCAGTCAGGAGATCATGAATACATTACAATATACTATTGTTTGAAACTGTCTGCCTAAATGTCAAGACTGAGTTCACCTCGTACAGTGTTAAATACAGCAACTGCTAAATCTCCAGCACTTTTAACTGCACCCTCTGTTGCTATTTTTTGGGTGCTGTAAGCATATGCCACCACGTACAAGACTCTGCCCCAGAGATTACAGTTTAAATAGGTAGACAATGTAAAAGATACTGGACGAACCAGAGGAAGATGCTGTTCCTGAGTATTTTTTATGTGGATGTGATGGTCCTCTGTAAGTGGGTAACAGTATCTTTTATTGATATGGGCATCTGTGGGAGAAGCAAGTTTAGATAGGTTTGGAGAAAGGAGAGGGGGAGGTCCCTGGCACACTGGGATAGGAAGAGAATTCAGGGTGTAGAGGGTGGCATAAGATACTGTTTAGAATTAGATACTGCTGCAGGGAAAGGCTCTAGCAGAGGGGAAAGACTCTTCCAGCTCCCCACCACTGGAGCCCTTCCCTGCTGCAGGGAAACACTACAGCTGGAGCATTTCCTCTCCATGGGGAAAGGATCTGGCAGGGGAAGGCAGCGAGGAAAGGCTCTGGTGTAACATTTCCCAGCTGCAGGGAAAGACTCTGGCACCTCCCTTCTGCTGGAGCCCTTCCCCACCACAGGGAATATAAGAGTGGCCATACTGGGTCAAACCAATGGTCCATCTAACCAGGGCCGGTACAAGGATGTTTCGCGCCCTAGGTGAAACTTCCACCTTGTGCTCTCCCCTCCCCCTCACGCTCCCGCCCTGAGGAACACCCCTTCCCCCCCACGGCAGCTCCCCATCTCCGCTTAGGTGCCGCAAACCTGAGAGGTGGGAGAAGTGAAGCAACGACGGGTGTGCTTGGGGAGGAGGCGGGGCAGGGGTGAGCTGGGGTGGGGAGTTCCGCTGCATGCCCCTCCCTTACTTGCTGCAGGCTACCCTCTCTGCGCTCCCCTGCCCCAGTTCCCTCTGCCTAAATGCTGGTGGCAACCGGGGCGGCTGAAGATCTGGCCGCCAAGGTCGCTGCCGAAGAAAATGGCGCCCCTCAAATCCTAGCACCCTAGGCGACCGCCTAAGTTGCCTAAATGGTTGCACTGGCCCTGCATTTAACCCAGTATCCTGTCTTCCAACGTTGGCTGGTGTCAGAGGCTTCAGCAGGAATGAGCAGAACAGCACAATTTATTGAGTGATCCATCCTGTCATCCAGTCCCAGCTTCTGTTAGTCAGAGACATAGGGACATCCGGAGCATGGGGTTGCATCCCTGACCATCTTGGCTAATAGCTGTTGATGGACCTATCATCCATGAATGCATCTAGTCCCTTTTTTAATCCAGGTATAATTTTGACCTTCATAACATTCCCTGGCAATGAGTTCCACAGGTTGACTGCGCATTGTGTAAAGAAATACTTAAAATTCCAGCAGCGAGGAGGAAAGACTCTGCCAGGTCCCCATTGCTGGAGCCCTTCCCCGCAGCAGGGAAACACTCCAGCAGTGGGGAAAGGTTCTAGTAGGAGTGAGCCTCTCCCTGCTGCCTCCCCTTTGCTACAGCCTTTCACTGACATGCGTAGCTACACAGCAGTGTGGACGGAGCCTGCTTTTGATAGCAGCATGTAACTATCTGAAGCTGATGCCTATATGTTGGTGCCACTGCAATTCTGCTTATTCTGGCAGCAAGGGTTGATACATTTCTCCCCCTTTTAAAGTAAAAGCTATAGGCCACTGGTCTCATTGAGGAATAATTAAAGACAGAGCTCTGTTATGAGACAATTCAAGTTATGACCTCAGTTGCATCTGTGCAAACCTTCTGAAGGATAATGGGGTTGCAGAGGCATAACTGAAGGTATACTAGGAAGACAATGGAGTTACACACATGTCACAAAAGATGTAATTTGGCCTGTAGAATCTCTATTACTGGTGGTGATGTATGAGAAGGACATTTGACTGTCAGAGGCAAGGATCCATTTGTGGAGCTGGCTGTTAGTTAAAACCATTTTTACCGCAAACTGAGCAAATGGAATATAGAATTATGAATATTGAGACCTTGCTGTAATATTTTTCAGAGAGTCACTTTTCAGGGAAAAATGCACTTTACAGGCAGTTTCTGTATTTTCATAAAAGTGAATCTAGATTCTTGTACGATTAGGATGTACTTCATTTAATCATTTCTCTCACATATAAAGTTTTACTCTATATTAAGTTATTATCCTAAAAGGATTTGCCAATAGGCCACCCTATTATGAAATGCAAAACTGAATACAGCAATGATTTGATTACAACACCTCAGCTGAACATGTGTTGACAGATGGGACATTTCCTTATGTGAGAAGAAAAAATTTGTACAAAAATATATTTACAAACTGAACATGCAACACAGACTTAATTTGCTTTCATATATATATTTTAACCCCAAAAAATCAGACAGTTTCACCACTCCTTGGAGTAGTTCTAATATTCACATTGGTCAATTCAGTAAGTTTTGTGACCATTAGCTTTTATTTCTTACAAAAACAAACAAACATCATTTAAATTAAAAATTACAGTTCTATATGGTATAGTACAAAACAAAAGATATCGCCTGATATATAGAGCACAACATTACAAAAGAAAAAATAATACGTGGACATTTCTGAATTTTTTATAAACATATTTTGAAAGCAAAATCCATTTTCCTATTTTAAACAGTGGCCCCAATTCAATCCTGGCATAAGTAGGGGGAGCTTCGGATGAAACCAATGGAAATTGCACTGCTCACATCAGGCATTAATTTGGCTCTTGATTTGCAGTTCCTACTTCTGTTTTTAATACACTAACCATTTTTTCCTATGATTTAAAAATAGCCATAACTATAAAGTGAAAAGATGAGCACTGTTATATTTATGAAGACACGTCTTTAGTCAAAACTAAGAACAGTAAGAGCAATCCAGATATGGCTATAGTCTATAAAACATCTTTTTGGTAGTGAGAATGTAACACTAAAACAGCTAAGATTATGTTAAAATATGGATGTGTTTATAGTGATGAATATGTTATCCGGCCTTTTTATGATTAATTTTTTTGTTGGCTTCCATGATTCACTCATATTCTCCCCCCTACGAGCTTATGAATAGATTAAGCAGTACAGGAATACAGTGCAGCTCAAATAATCTGCAGCAAAGTGTGGTAATTTCCAAAATATTTGTAATTAGAGTGCATTTGCACTTCTTGTAATTATTCTGTCCAGGCAAAGTGGGTGCAAAATACTGCCTAATCTTGTAGCATTTTTCATCCACTTTGCACAAAAGTGTCCATGATTATACTAGTTGCAAGGCAGGAGAAACTCCGGCAACAGGACCCAGAGCCACAAAACTATTTAAGCTTCTAGCTTCCATTAAATGTCCTTGGGGATCTGGGCCTACGTTTCCAAACTATCATAAAAATATTAGAAAACAATTTCATTGTTGTATTTATTAAACATATGACAAAGGAACTTGTTAACACATCAACTGGCTGAAGCTTTGGGAATGATTCTGAAAACTGCTGAGCATCTGAAACAAGCATTTAGGAGCACTCAGCACCTCCCAAGAGCCTGCCCATTATTTGCACTAGACAGAGGAAATGTAAGTATTTACATTTACAATACTGTCTCCTAGCTAAAAATCAATAGCTGTTAAGCTTATTTCTTATTTTTATGGCTTTGGAGAGTTAGGGTTAAATTCACTGCCGGGGGCTAAACTCCATTGACATCAGTGGAGTTGGGCCCACTTATACCAAGGGCGAGTTTGGACCATGGTTTTTAAACTGAGGCACTCCTGCATAATCTGTTGATGCTGCTTAACAAGGAAGTAACATGAGCAACACTAGGCACTATAGAATAGCTGTATTATAGGAGAACAATGTGTTACCTATTCTAATGAACAAAAGGGGTTGAATTTGATATTTCTACCACCAGTTTGTTCTTGACAGCATTCAAATCATACCTGAATTAATTTAAAAATTAGCATGTAAGTGTTCATATTATGTCTTCCAAATTAATGATTTATAAGTGACCATTGATACTACAGTACTTAGAAAGACCACTGTCTCATTTCATGTAGCAACAACAGACTTCACATCCTCTCCCTCTCTCGCGCTCACACACACAATGCATATATACAGATATATATGTGGAAAAAAGAAAGGGATATATCCAGGATACATTTTGTTACATTTGACAGAGATGGATGGTACCTCTTCACTACATTGCTTAAAAGTAAAAGGGACACGTGATCTTCTGATTGAATTTTAGTTCTGTGAAAAATGATTTTAAACTGTTCAAAGTGTCCTGACTTCAGGAAGTAATTCAAGGAGATGCAGTGTTCCAGAAATGGGATTTCTGACATGCCAGAGCAGTGTCAGTATTTCAGGCAGTGAGGAATATATTAGCATCATCAATGGCTAAATGATGGGGAGCACAGGGATATACTTATCTTAAATCTTTGATATTATTTTAAAAGCACATAAGATTAAGAAGCACAGAACTAATATACCACCACATTGTTGGAAATTCTAGAGATGGAGGGCTAGAGGCCAATACACAATACTGATTACTTCCCCTCCTCCCCACCTTTTTACGATCAGAGGATAATTGATGTGTCCTGAATTCTGTAATAGTAAAAGATGTTGATGTATGAGTGAAACAGATTCTTTAGATCTCTGGGTCAGTGCTCGCTACAGAATCGATCCTTGAAATTATGCTTTGTTTTATTCTCTGTCAAACCTTGCTCACTTTCCGATGCACTTTTTTGTGTTAAACAAACAAGAGATAGATAAACACTCAGAGTAAAGTGTTCAAAAGTGCCCATGTCAATTAGGTGCCTAAGTCCTATTGAAAGTCCCTGGGACTAGACTCCTGAGTCATTAAGGCACTTTTGAAAATTTTACCCTCAGCAATTGGGGGTTTATTAACACCTTTGATTATTTAGAAGAGACAATGGTACGGTTAAGGATTTTGTCTGCACTGTTGGAAGCACCAGGGCTCAAGTGCTACTCAGAGATGGGTTCACAATTCAGTGTTTTCCCTCACTCAAATAAGAACACATCAGTGGTCCAGATGCTGTGATATCTTGCCTATGATGGTAGACAATACTTGAGGTTTTAGAGGAGGAAAGTGTAAACTCTTCATCCTAAAGTCACTCTGTGAAGTTCAATACTTTTTTATTCTGACTTTTTTAGCATTCAGCATGGTCATCATCTTGTACCTTGAAGCATGAGGATCTGTCTACAGCCCTTATAAATTTTTGTCCTAGCCTGTGCGCTATCTTCTTTCCAATAACTAATCCCTTTCTTTGATTTTTTCTACGATATTTGGCTGCCAGTAAAGCCATTAACAAACAAACAACCCACACCAAACCCATAACCACTTAATCGTGTGTATGTCTAGATTTCCATGTTTTTGCACGTAGAGGTCATAAAGGAGAGAAATACAGACCCTGTCTCTCAATTTCTGTCTACCATATGTTTAATGCAGATTATAATCCTTTTCTCATTGAAAAATAGATTGTTACAAAAACATTTAAAAATAATTTCAAACTGAGAGCTACCAACTGGGTTTATATTACCCCATTAAGTGTTATATACAACACTGACAGAGTGCAGAAAAATAAGTGAACAATATTTTTGTAACAGCTGCTGATATATGTTTCTGTTAATGATGATCTTGATCCTATCAACTGTCAGTTGCCTCTCCTAAGAAGTGGACAGTCAACTGGGCACTGCACATTCTAAATCTAAAGTCATTGTTGAGCAATAAGAGATAATCCCTATGTAGCACCATGAATGTTTTACCTCGGTAGTATCTCTAGGGCTAAATGCTCTGTTGTGAACAGGTGCAATTCCTTGACTGCAGTGGACTGGGATGATTTTAAGGGCTATATTACTGAAAACTTGAGCATTTATTTGCTTTTCTGCCCCACCTCCTTATAAGAACAACGGCAATAGACAATTTAAAATATGTAACCAATTCAATAGGGTGTAGTGTAATAGAGTCTTGACATTACTGGTGCATGCAAACTGTGGTGTTTGTAACATGTAACAAAATCTGGAGAGGTGTAAAAGCTGTGCATTAGGGCATGCACTGAAGTATGCCATGTGATGGAAATACATAGTGCTATTGTTATATGTGCTGCATGTTATAGACAAAGATGGAGTTCCTTTCTATGTTACTCAGTATTTGGTGAACAGTATATCACATTTCCCTATGCTGTGTGATCATGTAATGGAAGACTGTACTTTATCTGTAGTTTACTGTTATTTCCATAGTTTGTTCATACCAGAATGCACTTATACATGAGTTCTACATTATTATTTCAGATTATTATACCAAAACAGTAGATTTAAAATGTTCTAAACCATTGTGCAGGTGACAGACTAAAAGGAAAGGAATAGGATGCCGAGCACCAGTCCCTTGAATCAAAGATACCATCTATTCAGAGCATGTACACACTTGCAGTGTAAATAAAGATATCTTCACCCATTTTGGTCATCCAGTTACACACGCGTGGTCTAACGATATTCATAACTGCAGACGTTTGACACATGCTAGCTTCCTTTAGGTTTCTACAGATAGAACTGAGTGTTCTATGCACATGCCATATACTGTTTTAAAATACCCATAATTTTGTTTTTTTCAAACCCAAATTATTTCTATATGGCAAAGGCACTAGTTTTCATTTCAGATTAAATTCTATAAAGACTAGAAATTTAAAACAGTTGTTTGAGTTATCCAAGCACAAAACAAGCATTTTTGAAATTTTTTCCAACAGTTGGAAAAACACTTAGGCCTGATTCATGCAGGCAAACCCATGATTTCAATAAGGCTCTGCAAAGGTGCAGGATCTGCCTGTATAGATCCAATTGCAGCCACATTCTGACAACTTGAAAAAAAGCTGAATACATTTACATAATGTTCTGGGTGGAAATGAAACAAGCATCTTCAACCCCTAAAAGTACATTTTAAAGTAAATTTACAAATCACTATCCTGTAATTAAGATGATTAGATTATGTGTCTGTAAAACAAAGTATTTTTCATCCTGAATACACTAGGGACACAAGAGTATGAGGCCACAAAAAATATCCTTTGGTGTATCAGAGATGCCCATGGCTTCTCCTTACTCTCTTCTGCAATCTCCACCAACATTCACTAGGATACTAATATGGAAAAAATGCCAGCACAGGTTATGACATTCAGGATAGGAAAAACTTGTTCTCAACATTTATAATTTATCTCTGTTCATATTTAAATACTGCCTCTGCTTTCAGAAACTGGCCTCCAAAATAATCTAAAGCCTGAAACGTGTTTTAAAAATAACCCAAAGCACATGAAATGGATTGTAACCTTTCACATCTTACTGTGTTAAAAATACTAATTTTATAACTGCTGGTTAAAGAGTAATTACCAACCTTATTTTATTTGAGGAAAAAAGAACCCTAATTACACATGTAAAGATTTGTCCCCCATATTATACACACAGTATTAGTTTAAACCAGTGGTTCTCAAACTTTTGCACTCCTTTCACATAGCTAGCCCCTGAGTGCGACCCCCCCCTTATAAATTAAAAACACTTTTATATATATTTCACACCATTATAAATGCTGGAGGCAATGTGCGGTTTGGGGTGGAGGCTCACAGCTCTTGACCCCCCATGTAATAACCTCAACTCCCTGAGGGGTCCTGCCCGCAGTTTGAGAACTCCCGATTTAAACCTTAGAATGGAAAGTGTACAGTAAGGAGTATGCCTACAAAAGAGAGCTTTAGCTAGCAAGCAAGGAAAGATGGAAGGGAAGGTCAAAATCTAGTACAGGATTTACCTCTAAGAACTGTCAGCTAATTAATAATTCTAAATAAGATGTGGAATCACCGTGGCCAATGGCACTGCAAACTCTGGGTCTTTTGAAGCTACTGATCATCCTTAACTCCACTAACATCAGTAGGAGTCTGAGGCGCTCAGCAACTCTCAGACGCTTTCTATTTATTTTTAAAAAATGATTTATCCATGACAGTAACAGGTGAATCTGAGACTGGATTTCTGGACATTCCCCTCAGCCCCCCTCGCTGAAGCCCCAATTCAGCAAAGCATTAAGTGTGCTCAAATGCCATGAAAATCAGTGGGCAGGATTCTTTCATCCATTAAGTGCACCATGTGCAGAGTGAATTTAAACCAGCCAGAGAGTCTTCCTGCGTACAAGGAATCTCTACTGAGGTGGTAGAGGTGGTACAGACACATTCTAAACCAGCTGTCTCTCTGGCATAAGGAAAAGAAGGGGGCTTGTTGGGATAGGCTGGTGGACCGAGAGGGGGAATGGTGGAACTGAACTCCACTACACCTGATTCTCTGCAGGTGTAAGCTCCATTTAGAGAGCTTACATCAATCAGTGGCAGAAGCTAGAGTAGCAGGGGTTCCACTCTGTCTTCTGCCATGCTAAGTGGCCAGAGATCAGAGAATCACAGCCAGCTTCCTGCATCTGTCATTGTCCTCTGTCTGAGGTGTGCTTTGATGGAGAGGAGAACCAGGACCAATGAGACTTAAGCATGTGCTTAAATGCTTTGCTAAATCAGGGCCCTATATTTCAGCCATTCTCTCCACAGCCAGCATTTTGCATTTCTCATTTTAAAAAATACAGTATACAAGTTATACTTGTAATGAAAAACATTTTTCACAGAAAAAAATTAAAAGGCATGAACAACGGCTAATATTTTTAACAATGTGTTCTTTAGCTGTGCATGCAAAATGGATAACTGTGCACTCAATTTCCAGTTTCTCATGGCAGTTTACATGCATATTTGCATAGTCTGCATGTGCAATTTAGGAACTGATTTTGAAAATTTAGACCTATATGTATTTTGGAGGCCTTTTTGTTTCTTTGTATTATTAAAAAATAATTGTAGATTGGAATTCTCAAAATCAATAGAAAAACTAGAGGTAAATCCCCATGTTTAATCTCAGATTCTTTTCTGGACACTAACATTTAGGAAGTTCAGTAGCGTCAGATAATATGATTTCTTTTAAAAAAATAGAAAGTATCAACTTGATTTAAAAGAAAGTGCCAAACCCAAAACTAGAGTTGCACAGAAGTTTTGTGCTTTTAGATTTAGTCATTTACTTTACAGGATTTCCATATATTCTGAAGGTGACTACAATTGTATGTGCAAAATGAATACTTTATGTTACAATTATCTTTTTGCAAGTACAACTAAGGTGCCCATTTTTACAATTTACGTCTAATGACCAAATCCTGCAGTTTCTTCTTGGGCGAAACTTCCACTGAAGTCAATAGTTCCTTGACATAGGGCCCTATTTTCCAGAACTAACTACCATGTATAGTATTTACCATTGTGAATAGTCCCCATAGACATCAGCACTCATGGTAGTAAGCTCTCTGCCCACTAGTCACAGCTACTCTATGGTAGTAAATGTTTGTAGGTTTGAGCTCTCAGTAAGGGTTCAATAAGGACTGTAAGATTTGGCTGCAATTGGTTAACATTCTCTATAATCTAGAGTTGGTTGGACAATCTGAAGAAAAAAAAATCATGAAATATTTTCCATTTTTTAGCAGCTCTGTTATTAACTATATAGATAATTCCCACTGCATCCATAAAGATAATATATATACTTCCTATAAACAAATACCTAAAATCACCTTCTTCTGTTTACTTTGTAAATCACTGTAAATCTCCAAAATATACATATATATGGCCATGATATTGTTAGAAAAGAGAAATGGAGTAATAACACTTTTTATTGCATTCTCAAGTACTGTTGAATATGGGTACGGTAGGCACACATTTTAACTACTTATCATCTACTACAATCCTAAAGCTCATTTACCTGAGATCTGTGTTTTGTAAAAATAAAGTTTTCTTTTTATTTGCATATGTTACAAAAGACTCAGTTTCAGCCTGAACAGATGTGAAACTTTGAATCTGGCAACAAGCGCTACAGGTGATCATATAAAAAAGGTACTTCTGAAATAGATGCATATTAAAAAGAAGCCACAAATCTTAGAGGTTTTAAAAATCTCCCTCCCCGCACCCCACAGTGTTGGGAAGCCACATTGTAATAAAACTGTTTAAAACATTTGACACAGAAAACCTGCACAGAAAGCATGCTGTTAAAATCACGTACCCTCTAAGACACCCATCTTGGAAGAAGTTAAGTAGCTTAGAAGGACAAACTCCATGTTACTTGTAAATGTATTTAATGTCACTCAGTTCTCATCATCCCGTCTGTAGTGAATAGTCTGTATTTCCTGAGCTAAGAACATGGCCATCTCTTTAGTGCCGGCAGCAATCACTCGGCATGACATTAGATCTAGAGGTCCCCCTAAGAACAAGAGGATAAAGAAGAACCATGTTTAGATACAGAAGTGATGTATAGCATATTATACCCTTGTTGTAGATAGAGAGATTCAAACATACTGAAACAATGCCACAGCCACACTTAGAGGGGGAAATACCTTGTTGAGGAATTCAAATTCAGAGATGTCTTGCAAAGCCAAGTGTTCTAGAAACCATAAACTTATCAAACACTAAAAGTACACAGCTCAAGCAATGAATGTTTTATTTGTTCAGAACACAGAAAATAAACACAATATATTACATTTTACTCTCTTAAACAAAACACCAGATGTTTTGTTTGCAAAACTAGGGGTAGTAAGGAATAAAACAGGAACCAACATCACCCGTTTTCAGGGTTAAACATACCCTACAACTGCCAACTGTTCTTTAACACATCAAATCTTTCCACAGTCATGCACACTTTGATTACCACTGGGCTTGACTACTAAAGAGCACTCTACTTGGGAGATGCATGCTTTAGAAATTAATAAAATAATAATCCTTAACATTTTGGGTCTTTACATCTTTAAAGTGCTGTACAAATATAAATATTCAGATGAGCACTCTTGTGTCTCCCTGACAGTCCTTTCTTCCCAAAAAGCCTTCATCTTTGCTGAAATCTGTTTAGGAGTCTCAGCATATCCAGTAATCTCTTCTGGGCCAGCTGTGTACTTCAAATGTAACACTTTAAAGGCCTTATTCAAAGACACAGACATTCATCCTCAGCATCTCTGACCCGGGAAAGCCCTAGACTAGAAATGCAAAATTGTGATGAAATTAGCCAGCCAGAGCTTAGGGCAGAGTGGGCCAGACCTGAGATGTTTCACTGGATTATCACTATAAGCAAAGGATCTGTATGGGGGTGTGAGGGAAAGAGAAAAGAATACACAGATTGCAACTATAAAAGCATCCCATAAATAGTCACCCAGGGACAATGTTAAAAAAAAAAGTCACTCAAAATTGTGGGAAAACTGGAAAGGACAACAGGGAATGGGAAGAACTATCTGAGGACTACTTCCATGGGGGGGGGGGGGGGTGTTAAAATGTCCATGGAAGCAATATCCTGATATAGGAAAAGAGAGTTTGTTAGCTGCATATCTATTAGAATGTCTCTCTAATGACTCACTTACTGAAGTTGCATTGCTAGTGTCTTTGGATCAGACAGCTTATCTCACCTTATTGCTTGCCAGGTGCTGTAATTGTAACAGCAGCAGAGGAAATTAAAGCTCTCCCCAGTTCAAAGGAAGTAGAAGCACCACCATGGTCCACCCCAAAATAACCTTGGACTGAGCCAAACTCAAAGTTTACTCATAGAAAACTATGCAGCCAAGAGGCAAAGGGAAAGAAGAATCAGCAAGGCACTACAATCACACACGGATTACTGTTATAGACACTCTAGCACCAAAGGGCTCTCTCTCATCCCACTGCCCACATAGACTGCCAAGGTTCTTAGCAAACCTATGGCAGAAAATGCAAGGAGGAAGAAACCTGGAGTGTTGATGGCAGAAAATACAGGGAGACTAAGGAGCAAAGAATTTCTGTAAACTCAACCTTCTTTAAGAGAGGCAAAGAGTTTATCTCTGCTCTCCTCTACCACAGAGACAGCAAAGTCACACCTTGCAGAATTTTTCTAGATTGTAAATCCCTACATATACCCATATGTCTCCACCCAATCAGAACACAGCCCTTACTACTGCATGGAATTACATCACAGTTGTGCAGAATACCCTCAGAGGCCATCAAGAACAAGAAGCTAAGATCAGGGCTAGAAACACAGAGTCCTCTTCCCAAGAATTCTGCCTGTTCACTCCAGTAGTAATTATAGTAGACTGACACAACCACAATCAGCCTCCACTCAGGGACTCTTTCCCCTGCCATTCCTGGACGGTAAAGAAAAGGGAACACCGGGAAGGAATCCTAGCAACAGGCTGTTAACATCTCCTTTTGAAGGGACTCTACCAACCACTCTCAAACATACAATAGTCCAACCAGAATTTAAAAACTATCCCGCAATTCCAGAAAACTTGGAAGTCACTGCTCAGCATCTAAGCTTCCTTCTCCTAAGAGAGAGCTGGCAAAAAGGGATCTCCAACTCCACTTGTTATCTGTCAGAATCATGGATCCCTCTAAGTGAGGCGCGAGGGCAGGGAGTATAATACTGAGACCGCATTTGTTGCTCTGGTGGATTAACCTCTCCAGTCCATGCCCATTCTACTGGACTTGTCTGAGACATTTGATACTACTGATAAACACACCTGTCTTGCCTTCAAGAACTGAAGGAATGAACAGAAATGCTTTGAATTGGCTTAACTCCCTCCTCTCAGAACAAAGCCAGAGTATCACTATGGGTAACTGTTCCTCTAACCTCCTAATTCCTCACCTATAAGACCAAACTCAGTTCCTCTCCCATATTATTCAGCGTCTATGAATAAACACTGGGAGGAGTGGGAAGATAACACAGACTGAAATGCAAGCAACACCCAACTCCATAGTTCCTTTACACCAAGCATAAAGAGCACTATTTACCAGCATTCTGAATACCTAACTGAAATTACCTTCTGGATGAAGATCAGACAGCAAAAACTGAACCCAGGCAAAGCTTGGGTGATGCTGCTAGGAAGACAGAACTGTTCTGTAGAACTAGTTTTCTCTATAACCATCCCTACTTTCAAGAATATCCACTCATGTTTTTATGTTGGTCCTCGGCCTCACAGCTCTCATAGTGCTGGTAGGAAAAAGTCACCACCCTCTACCTCCTGCTGGCCAGAAAATCACACCCCATCCTATCAGCCCCAGACAGTATTGATCCTCCACTTGCAGAACTAAATGCAAAACCCAATTATTCATCTTAGTTTTCCCTCAGTTTCTTCTCACATACACACACAAAACCCTTTCCCTTCTCACCCATATACAAATCAAGCCTTTTCTCCTACCAGTGGGGAAGGAAGAGACAGATTATTTCTGTTTCGAATACTTTGGAGATATTCAGATAGTATTGCAGCGAGGACTGTGTAAGTACACAGATAGATTAGACAGAGATGGGGAAGTAAAAAGAAGAATGCAGCCCAAACTAGAAAGCTAAACATCTGAACATTTATCTGCCTCACCCCTCAGAGACTATGCAAGGTGATTGAAAAAAATTGTGTGACAATTATTTAGATTGTCGTAGTGCCTATTATGTGCTTTCCAAATGTGAAGAGGCAGTCCCTGCTCCAAAACAACATACTTTACTCACCTGAAGTATCTATCACAATACCACCTGCCTCTCTAATAATGACAGTAGCTGCTGCCAAGTCCCAGCAATGTAAACCAAACTGGTAATATGCATCTGCAGCACCCGATGCTAGATGGCACAGAGCCAAGGTAGAACTTCCGATTACACGGATCCTAGAAGCAGAGAGGTATAAAAGAATGAAAGGGGGAAAACTGCTTTTATTTCAACCCAGGTATTTATTAACAGGGTACAATATGCATCATATTTGATTTAAGTAGAATAACATTCTGCTTGGAATTTTAGAAAGCTGAGAATGTTTATGTTTTTTAACATAATAAAAATTTTTCTTAAAATCCTTACCCATGTACTTGGGCTTTGAGTAAGCTCTCCATGTTACCGAGGAACAATTTCAAAGTCTCAGGGTCACGTTTTGGACCAATTTCTGTTAAGATCAAGGCCTTTGACTTATCTGCAATGTAGACAGTTGTTTCTATTAACTCAACAACCTTTCAAAGTAGGTCTTGGCAATTTCTTCACATTAAATATGAAGAGACTTTTCACAGCAAAACCATTTCTCATGCACACAAAAATTGTTCCTCTTTTCATATTCTTTCTCAGGATGAGAAACTGCTTTTGTCTAAATGACTGTAACAAGACTAAATTGCTCATACAGTTGGGTTATCTAAAAATACTTGTTTGGGAAAAGAAGGAAAGGAAGAACAAGAACAAAACTGCAGTTTCTATGAGTTTCCTTTGTTCCCATGGAATTTTTCCTTCATTGACCAGTCAAGCCTTTGGTGACCTCACAAACTTTTAGCAGTCAGCTACAAATAATTGACATAGGATTTATGCATTCCACTGTAAATGAATTGTATTTTAAAGCAGAATGCTTCCTGAACAGGGAACTTTGATCTCTTGGATTATACCATTCATTTTAATTAGACAAAGCTAGGTGTATGATAAGTAAAGATCAATTAAAAATATTCACCAAAAACTCCATTTATCTTGCCAAAACTACCCCCTTTTACATTTGGACATTGGAAAGACTACAAAAGTCACAAACGTGCAAGTATCAATATATTTTCCAGCTATTCCATATAAAAAAAGTCAGTAGGTCTAATTCTGAACTAATTTTTGTGGCATTAGTTTTTCCTTTTGTATTGTGTTCAATTCAGTAACTTCTGATTTACAGCAGTACAGGGACCTAATCAAAGCCAAGGACAATTAAAGCCAAAGGAAAGATTCACAGAGAGTTCAACGGGTATTAGATCAGACCTTAAGTGAGGTCACATTCAGGCCTACAACATATGTAAGATTTTAAGAAGTATACACAGTATTCCTTCCAAATGATTTCAGTAGGGACAGTGGACCAAATGCTGTGGTGCTAATGAGTGGTATTTTCATAGACAAATTAATGTGGCCTGAGATATCTTGTAATTAAATTGACATGCCAGGTACTGGCCACCTACGAATGTAAAAGGGCATTATGGATTCAAGCAAGCTGATTAGCAATGGGTGAGTAATATACATGTACTTAGAACAAAACAGTCACCGGATATCACAAATATAACTGCAGAAACACAGACTTCATAACCATTTTGTAAAATGTTACATTTAAGTATAGAAGCACAGTTCTACTTTAAAACTACTGGGACACAATGCAGGGCATGCACTGCTTTGCCGTAACTGGAAATTTCTGGAGGTTGAAAGTAATCCGCCTTTGGTCTTCTGCATAATACATTCAATGTTTACAATTATGACACACTGAATGCATGACTTACTACAGACATTATTATTAACACCATACATTCATGCAAAGTATACCTTGGTCATAACAAAAATAACTATTCTATGGAACTGTGAAAATGATTATAAACATATTTCTGATGAATAAACAAACATTTCCTAATACTAAGTCAAAGTTATGCTAATTTAGGAATTGGATTTAAAGACTGAAATGCTTTAAGGAGGTTTTGGGCTTAAGGAGGAATTGAATTTAGGGAAGAGACCATCTAGTGAAAAGACACAAGGTGGATTCAGGAATTCAAACTACAGGAGACTGCTGACCAGAAGACAAGTTCTCCACCCTGATGAGGGGAAGAGAAACAGGGAGGGTTGGTAGGAGAGAGATGACAGTGACCTGGGTAAATGTGGTAGGAAAAGAGACCAGGGACCAACATTTTTGGCTATTGAAGGGGAAAGAGTGGAGACCAAAAAAAAACCTCACGCCATTTATGGTATCAACACACGTAAGGCCAGGCCTGGCTTTAAACTGTGACAGCGTTTGTCAAAGGGAATTTTATATCTTTGGGATGTTCCTTCATTATGATTATTTAAATCTGTGAGTGGCAGATATCCCAGACCACAGCTCTGTTTTCTTACTGTGATATAACCTTTGCAAAATTCTGTCATCACCATAATATGATTCTCTTTAGTTCTGAATTGTTCAATGCTGAACATATCTAGCATTAATCTAATTTTATACTGTACATCAACATTTTCTATACAAAATACATTTCCTGAAACAAAAGCACGAGCTAACACAGGAGCCTAAAAGCCACAAATTCCAGAAGCCAGAACGAGGAGAAACATCTTGTACTCAGAGGTGATTCATTCTATTGAAGTCAAAATCCTTATTGGACAAGAACCACCATAAATGGGCTACATTTAAACACCATACATATCAATAAAAACATTCTCCATCTTCCCTGTTCAAAACAGTCCACACAAATGAGTACATCTCAAAAGAGAAAAAATTATAAAGCATCTAAACAATACGGGATCTGACCCTCCCTTTATGTTCTGGACTCCCACATTAGCAGAAAGTACACAGGGAATGGGGAGAAAGTGGTGCTGTATCCCACAGCCCTTGCTCAGCTGAAGGCCCAGGACCATTTAGACATAAAAGTGAATGGGGCCAGTTTATGAAGGATGCAGGACAGCTGGGAGATGCCCTGATTCCGTAAGCCTCCCAGGCATACTCTGCTAAGGGGATTCTTGTGGAACATGGGCTGTATTTTAAAACTTCCCTCCCTGGACAGAACACCTTTGGAAGGGTGGCTAGGGTAGGACCATGGACACCTATTTGGGGTAAATGTCCTCCCTCCGGCACAGCTGCTCCTGTGGGGGAGAAATGTACCACTTGTACGCTCTTTCTCCAGACAAATAAACCTGGCCCACTAAAGACTGGTCCAAGTCACAAAGCCTGGATCTGGATCAAATTTTTTCAACTATCAGGGAAGTTCTCATCATCCAGGGTAGGTCTAGACTCATATCTAATCTATACATTAAATTGCTTTAATTTACAATGATTTCAGTCTGCACCAAGCCAATTTTCTACTGTAATTTTTATCATTTCTGGGGTACAAAGATACAGCTCTGTGACATCTGCTTGCTTCTGTTTGCTAATTAT
This sequence comes from Chelonoidis abingdonii, assembly GCF_003597395.2. NCBI lineage: Eukaryota > Metazoa > Chordata > Testudines > Testudinidae > Chelonoidis > Chelonoidis abingdonii. The sequence continues at coordinate 207,269,658 of NC_133770.1, forward strand.
GCTGCCTTATCTTCTGCATTGGATTTGTTAAAAGAAAGTTTCTTGTCATTATGTGCATTTGATTGAACTTAACTATTATAACTAGGCAAATGCAGAATCACTTTATTCGTTTGTAATAATAAATCCCAATACAGTACGAACTAAGTGTTCTAACTAATTGTATGATGAAACAGACCTCTCACACGCATCACAGCAAGTTGTTTTTAAAGTAGTATAATGTATGCATCCATTAATTCCATTTACTACTGGCATACATGTGCTTACAAACAAGATACAGTATATGGCACCATTAAGTCATCTGAAAATAAGTGAATGACAGATGCCATAATAATGTGGACCTAATCCATCATTCAAGCTGTACTTTGTATCCCAGAGTTACACCAGTACACAGAAGGCATGGTATAGTGGTGAATTTCATCCTATTTCTTTATCTTAAAGGAGTGGTTTTGGATCAATACTGATCAATTCGTGTGGAAATTGCAAAATATTTTAGGACCATTTAATACTAATTCACATAAAGCTGTATATTTTAAACAGAAATTTGAGAACATCCTTATGTTTCCAGGAAAGACACAGTTATAATGCAGGAAAGATAATTTCATTCAGGATAATAATTTCCATTTAGGATTAGCATCAACTCTGAAATTCAACATATTTCTTTTAGAGTTCTAACAAAAATCTAGACCAACCTGTCTCTTTTGATACCTGAAGCCTCTTTTCATTACAAAATGCCCCTTGACCTCTTCTACCAGTGTATAATCGTTCTTCAGTGCAATGGTAAATTACACCAAATTCAAGCTTTAAGATTTTGAAAAGGAAAGAAATGAATGCAACTCAAATTACTCATCACAGGTATACACAACTACTAATGGCAGAAAGATCAAAATTATTTTAATTAGCTAGATAACCAAAGATTATGCCGCTGCTAATAAATAATTTTACTGTTACACTGAAGTTTTAGATATACAACATATAAAATTCAGTTTAGAGAGATATTAATTCCATCTATTCACAGCTCATTTTTACGCACACTATTAGAATGGAATAAAAAGTTACTCTGAAATTCAGTTCAAGGAGTTATTGAGAATACGTAAATACCCCAGGGCCAGATTCTGAACACTTCACTCCCATTGGTGAGCAGTCACTCACATGAATAGGCTCATTGACTTCACTGGGGCTATTAATATTGCCAACCTCAAGCATCTGAAATTCATGACTCAGGCCTCCAAAACACATGAGATTGGCTTACAAATCACGCAACTTTTTAAAAAAAAAATACATAGTTTGCATGTCATAATACATTTCATTTGCCTTCTATCTTTTGAGCCCTTGAGGTGCACTCAAGTCATCTTTGAGTTTTTCTCTGCAATCATGAAGCCTAGAAGCTAACTGGTCTTTTAAATGAACACGGAGATTCTCGTGAAATCACCTGACTTCAGGAGCTGGGGCTTGAAGAAAAACACCAAATATCACGAGACTCATGATAAAATTATGAGACTTGGCAACACTGAACTATTTGTGCAAGCACCTGCTTACAAATGGGAATAAGGGGTTCACAGCTGGAGCTTTAATAATCCAGGCCCAAAGTACCTAATATTTTGCACAACTATAGTACCTTCCATCAGAAGATCTTAAAACACTTTACAGACATTAATGAATCAATCCTTACATCAGTACTATGAGATAAAATATTATCTACATTTTACTCATAGGGAAACAGACATAGAGAAGTGAAGTGACTTGCCCAAGGTCACAGAATAAGTTTGTAGAAGAGCCAATAATAGGACTCAGATCTTCTAGACTCCCAGTCCCTTGCTGCAACCATGACCCATACTACTTGAGTGACCACCTCTGACCCAACAGTCCTCAAAGATAGCTCAGAGGGAATGGATTTTCCTTAATATTCATCATGAGGTCCCATCTAAACCAACCTGGAGTCAGACTCTTCTTGATTCAGGGTCCCTATGTATGGAACTCCAGATCTGAAGACATCCACAAAAATCTCTCTTTAGCAATATTCAGAGCTTGATGCTAGATCTTTTTATTCACCTATGCCCATTTTGGCTCCTTTATTGAGTTATTTTTTTTTTTTTTACTTTTGCTTGTTTTTTTACTACAATGGATGGTAAAATTTAATATTATTGTTTATTTTTGTTTTAGCAGCATCTAAAGCATGATGGGTGCTATAGATAACAAACAAACACTAAAAAAAGCTGTTTTGTAATTATATGCAATATTTGAAAACATTTGGGAAGGAATAATCTTTAGAATGGCACTAAAGTGTGTCTTTACAGTTTCTATGTTTTTAAAGACAAGCTGCAGTCAATTTAGATATACATATACTGTCCAAACCAAAGGGAGTTGCTAGTCCTCATCACATTTGAGAATTAAGCCATCGCTGAATTTGCTTGATGCTGGATTCCTTGCACACATAAAATTCCTGTTGGCTTCAATGGGAGCTAACGGCATGTCAATGCATGTAAATGCAAAGGCCCAAGAGGCACATTTTACAATACTGTGAATAACTACTTAAAAATAGCAACTTTTATTACGTAAATCAAACTGTAAAACTACAGTAGCTGTACAAACCCCTTCAAAATGAATTGTGAGAACTAGGAAATTTTAAAATAACAGTTTCCCAAGCCCTAAGGCCAGGTTCTGTGTTTTTCTATGGACAGGCTCTTATGAAGGTATGTGGAATAATACTAAATTTATTGCATCTCAAAAGCACACAAAGGCAGATTAAGGGAATCCAAACCATAACTTTGCACGTATCACAAAAAGTAATCCTACTATATACTGTACATCAAAAAAACTGTCCGAGTGTCATGGAGATTGCTAACAGCTTTAAAGCAATAGGAATCAGCATAATAACAAGAGAACAGTAGAAGATAAATATAGAGATGCTTAGTCACAATTTAAACATAACTTATTAATGACTGATTTTGTTAGCTCTTGCATCAGTAGTCACTTTTTAATAATATATAAATCCAATTAACATGGGGACTACCTGCAGGAGTAACTGTTTGCAGAATTAGGGTGTCACATTGGTGTGGTGTGACCAAACAAATTTCAATAGCATGGAAAGAGCCTTTGTATTAATTTTTTAGTTCCCACATGGCTCTGAGGTTTATCTCAGGTTACCAACTCACAGAACACATTTTATACCTCTTGGTTAACAGCAAATCCAATGCTAACTGCCACTGTTGGAAACCTGTGAAGAATAAGAAAGAAAGTACTATTCATGAATAATCTCTTTGAACATGCAAATTCCACAACTCCCAGCAGCAACTGAACCCACAGAGAGCCCTGTAATTTTACTCAACTAAAAACTTCATCTATATTATACCTTCCCTCTGTTTCCACCCAAGACTGTCCCTTGTACTTTGTCAATTCTTTTTTTTTTTTAAATCGAAACTAACATTTCAAAAAGTTAAAAAAGAAATTTATGAAAACATAAATAGGCTGTGTATATTAAACATATATTTGAAATTTTAATGATTTTTTCCCCTTAGTGTAACTAAATAACCTGATCTTAAAATAATATTGTAATAAATAATTTATACGTTTCAATCAATGATCTCAGAGCACTTTGCAGACAGTAATTAATTAGGGAGAAACTTTGTACCTGAGGTCAACAATAAATGAAACCTATTATACTACCTTCTGTCTTGCCAAAGTAATAACTACATATTTCACTTGCTCCTTTTGACATAGGTATTAATTGTTCCAAAATTTAAGTATGAACTGATAAATTAATAATGTCTTAAAACTTGCTCCCTGTACAGATATCTCTCCCCCTGAAACTGAGGAGTGATGGGTGCAAGAAGCGTGGCGTGAGGGGGGGGGGGGGGAGAGCAGTTTACAGAGCTTCCTGCAGCTGGGGGAGAAATCTGGAGGTGGGTGTGACCCGGCCCTGGATGCCATGCAGTGGAAGAGGAAGTCTTGTCCTCCCTAGCCCAGCCAGGACTAGCACCTGAGCCCAGTGCAGGGTAGGAGCCACCAGTCAGGTCTTTCCCAGTCCCACCCCTTGCCCCACAGTGATTTACCTCTCTGCCAGTGGCTCTGGGCACCTGAAACATACTGCTGGGGACCACTTGTGGCTTCCCTTTGCTTCCCCGTCAGAAAGTCATTTTTCTGTGGGGAAGGAAAGAAATCTGCAGGCGATATAAATTCTGCACATGCACAGTGGTGCAGAATTCCCCCAGGAGTATCAAATACTATATCACATATAAAAAGATACTGGAATGGATCCTGCAGGTCTTGTTCAGGCAAAACCCCTCAGTTTGTAAATATAATGGTGTAGGTAAGTGTAAATTGAGCAAACTTAACACAGTGAAATATATTTCAGTAGTGGGGGGAGAGAAGGATTGATAAGTAACTGAAGAGTTACTATATTTTAACAATTCTCCAAGTTACTGAATTTACCTGTGCACAAAATTGCAGGTTCCATCAATGGGATCAATAATCCAGGTAGGATTGTCAGTGAGGACACATTTTGACCCAGCAGCAGTGGATTCTTCTCCAATAAACCTATATTTGACATGAAGTAAAGTATGCTCAGAAAACTCAACTCCTCTTTCTTGGTTTTTGGAGACTATTGTTACATTCACGTATTTTTAAAGTTTAGTTACCAAAAACAAAACAAAACAAAAAGCCCACCACCACCACCCACCAACTCACAGAAACTTTGTAAAGAAGTTCTAAAAAGATAGCTCAGAAAATTGTTTTATACAGCATATTAAAAAAAATTCCATTCTAGTTCCCCCTCCCTATATGTTAATGATACATACTTCAAAATCATGTAATGCATATAGAGATGGATCTGAAATGAAACCCCAACTTTGGAAGAAATTTAGATCTGGATTGCAATTTTGCAGCAATGCGGGCTGCCAAATGTACCCCCCATTCTTTGCAGGTGAATAAACCAGGAAAAAATACAGCCTTAGAAAACCTACAGCCCCACTCCCACCACAATTTTTAATAGCAGAGTAGATCAGGAAGTAAAAAGTTCACAAAGCTGAACTTTCCTCTTCGCAAGACCCAGAGTAATTCAAGAGAATTAAAAAAAATTACAAAATTTACAGAAGCACATTGAATTCCATGCTGAGCTGCTGATTTTCTGTCCCGTCATACTTTATTTCAATAGGTTTTCTGTTTTCCTTTTCCTAGAAATTGTACCTCCTGTTCTGGCATCTGTCCTGCCTTCCTTAGTTATCTTTTCCATTCTCTAGATCAGCGGTTCTCAACCATGGGTACACGTATCCCTGGGGTATGCAAAGGTCTTCCAGGGGGTACCTCAAATCATCTAGATATGTGTAGAGCTCTGCGTGGATATAAATTTATATCCATGGATGCGGATATCTGCAGATGTAAATCGGTATCCGCAGAACTGCAGGGCTCTCCCAGGAACCGCAGTGGTGAAAGGAGCAGATCATGGGGCTGCTGCTCCCAGAAGCCAGCATCCTGCGACAGCTCTCCCGGCACAGCTGTACCACCCCCAGTCCTGTCCTCCGTCATGGGTGTACAGACCCCAGACAGGAGACGCAATCACGGAGACAGCTGTGTGGAAGGGATGGAGGCGAGGCTGGAGGCGGTACAGCCGCATGGGAGGAGCTGCCAGGACAGGGCATGTTCAGTTCTTGCCGTTGGGCCCCCTGGGGATTGGAATGGTGTGATGGCAGAGGCACTCTGCCTTGTGGAGAGAAAGGGAGGGAACAGATTCATGGTACTCGAGAGTAAACCATGTTAAAGAGAGACAATGACTGTCTCTGACGTGAGCCCCTTCTAGTCTTCTTTGGCTGGGAAGATGGTGGTTACAACTCAGGCCCTTGTGGGTGGGCTAGAAAGAGGGTTGGAGCAGTGAAGTGAGTGATGGCAGGGAGAGAGAGGATCCTCGGGGCTTTGACAGAGTGGGACATAGGGAGAAAAGAGCATGGTGAGGGGGAAAAGGAAGGCAAAGAAAAGATATTTGCTGTATAAGACCAGTTATATGTAGTATTTACTGTCAAAACTTTTGTAATGTAGGAAAGTTCCTTTGTAACCAAAAGTTTATTGGCACCATTGATTTTAAATGGACTTACACAGTAAAAATAAATGTACAGGAACAGAGCCTGATCTTGTGCCCATCTGAGTCAATGGCAAAGCTCAGTCTTGTTGACGTCACTGGTGCAAGGTCAGACTCATATAGTCTGATCCTGTACCCAAGGAAGTAAATGATAACAATCCCATTAACTTCCATGGGAGCAGGATCAAGCCCATAGTGCATAACATAGGGCTTGTCTACACTACTGTGCGGGGTCAATCTAAGATATGCAACTTCAGTTACGTGAATAGCGAAGCTGAAGCTGACGTACTTAGATATACTTACTGCGGTGTCTTCACTGCAGTAAATCGACAGCTGGCACTCTCTCGTCGACTCCGCTTACGCTTCTCATTCTGGTGGAGTACCGGAGTCGACGGGAGAGCTCTCAGATGATTGGTAGTTGCTCACCAATCCAGTGGGTAGTGTAGAGAAGCCCATAGCATTGAAAGATACTGCTTTGTGGTAAGAATAATGTGGTAAGAATAATGTCATTAATGGAGAACTATGTGATAAGTGCTTCATTCTGTGAAGAGTCCATACCATGTTACTATGTAAAGATACATTAGAAAAATCAGTCACCTAGAAAATACTCATTAAAATCCACGGAAGTACTGCAATAAAATACTGAAATTCTTTATTTTTAAAGAATCAGTAAAGCAAAAATGAAAACGGAGGCACAGATTAATGGGCTGACTCTCACCACTAACCAAGTAGGGATCTGGACATCCAGCGTAATATATTTTTAACAAACTTTTCCACTATTTTTCCCATTACCTGTGTGAAATCTTCTTGCTACTAGCTGATGCACTGAATGCATCATTCTGCCATATCACAAATACCTTTGATTGCAGTGACAACTCTGGTAAAGTTTGTCACCACTAGAATTTCCTTTTTAAACTAAGAAGTACCTGAACCAAAATAATTTAAGAAAAGAGGAATAAAAAAATCTTAAAATCTTAGTTGGATGTCCCTGAGAGCCAGATTACTGGCGAGACAGAGCACATAAACCTGTACTGAAGTCAAATTTAATTTTTTTCTTTGCACTTATCTACTGTATCTTGTATGTAGAAAGATATTCAGACAGAAGACTATATTCTGTAAACTGAAATATGCATTTGGGTCAATATGAACCCTGGCCAAAACATAACAACAGAAACTGAACTGTCTTAAAGAAAGCTTAGTTCACTAGTTAGCTTATGAAATCAGAAGCTAGGAAAAATGCACAGGCAAATTCAAAATGGAAGTAGACTGTAAAGGGTTAATAATCAGTACGTCCCTCGGCCTGCATCACTTCCAGCAGCTCCCATTGGCCCGGAGCAGTGATCTATGGCCAGTGGGATCCATGACTGGCTGGGCCTGCGGACAGGGCAGGTAACACACCAGCCCGGCCCACCAGGGGCTTTCCCTGCAGAAGCAGCGACCCCTGTTTGAGAAACCCCGGTCTACGTTGACCTTGCACCTGCTATTCCTATTCTAAAAAGCATGAATGCTTGTAACACTTTATGCTCATGTTACATGAGCCTTGTATGCTACACTTCCTCTGGCAGATCATCAAGGAAAACTCACATATTACAGAACAAACAACAGCACAGAAAGCAGTACTTTAGATGGATTATTACTCAAATAATATATTTGTAAATCCCAGCACTGCCTAAGAATTGCAACCAAATATTACATTTAAATTGAGTAGTACTGCCAGAGTTTTGGATCGCAAAGCAGATAGTTAGAAAGATGTACTTAATCTATAATTTTTTCAGTAATTATTGCATTAAGTATGCTCTTTACACCAACATGACCAATGGGGTCAGGTTTTTCAAATATGTTCCATTTTAGCTGAATTCTTTGGAATCTGACACAAAGTCAACCCTATATAAATGGCCAGTGCAAGACCTATGTGTGACGGTCTATACCTTGGGGTAACACCCTATAACCCCCCATAATCCTCATCTGCATATAATTGTGATATTGAATATAAAGCATGCCTTTTAAGGCATCACGGGAAAGATTACGATCTGCTGAAAGTCATTTCTCTGTTCATATTTGTGTATCATTAATGCATGTGAAGTTATGAGAATTGTGTTGTATGGTTGTCACTAAAACATACTATAAGTTGGGGAATCAGCCAGATATTAGCTTCCCAGAGGCAACAACAAGGAAACTAACCAATGCCCAAGGGAGCTACAATGCAATGACTCACCTGCATGAGGCCACAGCAGGAGAATTACTTAACCTTACTGGGAGAGACTCAGCAATGCCCCCAGACATGCCTGGACTTGTGTTTTCCAAGGACATGGAGTGAGGGTATGAAACAGATAGAGTGGACACATAGTGGGCCTTTTCTCCTGCCCCCACCTACGCTGCAAACAACTAAGACACTGAGAAGATGACAAGACTCCAACAGAGGAGATTGGACCAGGTTTAAGGAACAAACCTGTATATTAAGGACTGCAATATCCAGTGGGGTGAGAAAAACTGCTTAATCAAGATATTGCCCAGTCTAATAGGGTTGAGAGTTTAGACTGTATGCTTATATTTTATTTTATTTTGATAACTGACTTTTTTTTCCTATCACTTAATATCACTTAAAATCTATCTTTTATAGTCAATAAATTTGTTTAACTGTTTATCTTTACCAGTGAGCTGGTATGAAGTGTGGGGGGAAATCTGCTCAGGCTTGACAAAGGCTGATGTATGTCCACTTTCCATTGTTGAAGTGGTGAACCAATTAATAAATTAGACGGTATATTCCTGAGGTACAGTACTGGGAGCTGGGGGGTGGGAGGGATTTGACTGGTGTCTTTCTCTGTGTGATTCATGAGTGCCTCTGGGAGCACTCATGCAATCTAAATGGTTGTGGGGCTCCACATGCTGTTGTGCTGAGTGATCATAGTGCCTGGAGGGGTTTGCTGCTGGTCACTAGCAAGGCATTGTGAGAGACAGCTCAGGCTGGAGAGAGTTAAGGGGGCACAGCGGTTCCATGGTCACAGGCTGCACCCTGGGGGGATCCCGTCACACTGTGTACCACTTAAAGTACACATTATGTAGATTTAAGTGGCACACAGGCCTTGTATTGGCTCTATGCAGAGGGCTGAATTTTACCTTCATAGGTTAAAGGCAAATGTGGAAACCAGCTGTAAAGTATATATTTTGTGTGCATCAAGCCAATCTTAAGACATGTTTTATAAAGTCTATTTCCAATGTGAATATGCTAAAATTTATCATTTTATGGCTTCTGTTTACAGGGGGTTACTCTCAGATGGCCCTAATAGCTCAAGGGGAATCACATATCTGAATTCATGTTTAAGACCTACAGTTAAATCTTGTGCAGTAATTTGTAGAACATTTATTTTTGTATAGGCTAGGAGAGCTAAATGTGAATTAATGCTATACTCAGTCCAGATCCTGTGGACACACACATACACGTGAGTAAAACAAAATTATTCATATGAATGTTTGCACGACTGGGGCCTTAGTGATAACTGAATGCAGCTTGATTCTAATGCCCATTTAATGAAATATTCTTAGCGTTATATTACAGCAGAAAAAAAAGATACAGAGTTGTCAACAAATTAAGCTTTCTGACTGACAGTATAATTTAGAGACCCTTACTGGGGACAAAAGTGTTATAGTACCATTTAATTAAATCCAAAAAGGTTGCAAAATATTAAAAAACCTCAGATGATGATTCAAGTTAATCCAGAGCAATAATACTGTGTGGCCAATAATGAAAAATATAGTGTGCCTTCTCAAAGTAATTGTCAACATAAAAGTAATCTGGAACAGAATTTTTTAAAAGAAAGGAAGCTTAATTTTTTCCCCAATCTGCTTAAATTCAAGACATTTATTAATTCTTAACAATGGAGACCAGAACAGAGTGATATCTAAATGGTATTAACACTGAATTATTAGGAGGCAAATTACTATGTACAGATGTCATCTGACATCTAGGGACTGAATCTTATAAATTCCCTTTTAATGATGGTCACATACATGGCCTATGCAGGGGACAGGGTCTTGGGCAGCTCTCTCTCTAGAGATACTTACCTGTGGGAGGGAAACTTCTCTTTCAGAGCAGAAATAATCACATGTTCCACAAAATTATCAGTTTCTGTCACAAGATCTGCTGCAGATGTTTTTGTAGACACATGTTTTTCCTCTGTAAGAGCTTTCTTAATAATCTGAAAGAGGAGTACACACATCAGATTTATTTCTGACATTCCTTCCCTACACACTAACAAAATATATTACATATGAGGTTCTCTGTGGACCCTAAAATCTATTGACACATCAGTATGCTACCAGGCAAGAGAAGGGATCCAGTTCTGGGACTCAAAATCCATCTTGTTTGTTCAGGGTCAGAGAATACTGAGGCAATGAGGGTAGGACACACTTTGCATCTCTCTATAACAACCCCTCTAACTAGTTTAGGAAAGTCATTGACAAGCTCTGGAAGGAAATGCAGCCACAAGTATAGATAGTAAGGATAGCAGCAGATGGACACATTAAGGATTGGAAAAATTAGGGGAGAGACCCAGGGGAAAAAGGAGGATCCTCAGGGCTTAGGAGTTTTCTTTCCCCTTCCATCGGAAATACAATATTAAAAAAATAAACTACAGGGACAAAACTCCCACCTCTCACATTTTAAAAAGTGACAAAAAATGTAAACCATACTAGTTTGGCTCTGAAAAGAAGCCTTTTATATCAGATTTGGGCCAAGATTTTCAAACATGGGTGTCTAGTGTTAGGGTCCTAAGTCCACATAGGTGGCCAGATTTTAAAAAATGCTCAGCACCCTGTGAAATTGGTGGTAGTTGCTGGGTGCTCAACACCTTTCAAAAACTGGCCACTTATTTAAGTGCGTAAAGATGGACTTAGGAGTCTAACTCTGGGCTCTGGGTTTTTTGTTTTTTTTTTAAATCTTGGTGTTATGTTTTTGAAAAACTTGAAAGCCATACTAAACTAAAGTAAATATGATGCAAATTCACAAATGGGAAAGTGATGAATGACAAACTTCTTCCTACTTTCACCTCTCTTTCTGTTTCTTACTTCATAAGGCAAGACATTATGAAACGAGGCATGATGACCATATTTCTCTTGGAGGAACAACTAGCTTACTTTTATAACCAAAGACAATTATGAAGTACCTAAGAAAAGACATCAAAACAGTCAGTGATAGAAAAGACAAATTAATGTAATTGCTGGATTTATATATAACTATACAAAATAAAAACCAACATCAAACCAATATTCCAAACACAACCTCCTCCTGAGGCAAATATTTTTTTTAAAATCCTTCAATCAAAACTCTGGCATTAAAGTAATTTGAAACCTACCTAAAGAAAGCCATTTATGTTCAAATGGCAGTTTGTTCTACAGTACTGTGAATGGGACTAGAAACCAGGAAATTCCAAATTCCTACTACATTTCTACCACTTGTTTATCACCGGCAAAAATATTACATTTGAAAGGTTTCACTCTCTTAACTGTTACAGTGACCATCCTTACATAATCTGGACCATGACTTGCTGTGGGGCCGTATGAAAGTCCCACTACCTTTGTGTCTCAGTTTCATCAGCTGTAAAATTAAAGTTATACTTATTTCCCTAGCTCACAAAGGAGTTTAAAGATTAATTAATATTTTTACCTTTGAAGCTGGTACACAAAAGGTTCTGTATTATTACATGGCAAAATGTTTACTGCAGAAAACTCCTTTATTTCCTTATGTACTGCCCTGTTTTCCTGGTGGTATTGAACCTCTTTAGCTAACTTAGTGCCTTGTGTGTGCACGATATCAAGGCCCCAACCTTTTAAGAACTTTACACATGAGTAATTGTGCACATGGAACAATTCCAAATTCAATGGGCTCACTCACACGTGTAAAGCTACCATTATGTGTAACTATTTTCAGGATTAGGGACTAAATTACTACTCTCATGGTGTCCCCCAAAAGTCATAAGGTAGCCAAGTGAATTAAGAGTTCTCATTTGTATGATGTTATCAAATATTTATTTATTTTTCTTAACACAGGGCTAGACTGAGCAAGGAGAAGTAATACATAAACTGGTCTGCCCCAGGAGGTGTTCTGACTTAATGACACAACTCTGAGTCTCAGTTCCTTTCCTGATTTCTTCTTGCTCCTGGGATGTGCTAACAGCAAATTACTACCCCATCTGTACAGGCTCAAATGACTCTGGCCAGGGGTTGGGTGTGTGTGCATGGGGGTGTGGCCTAGGTTCTGCCAGTTTTCTGCCTATCCCCCGTTCTTCTTATATGGACAACAGATCCAAGGTCTGTGTAAGCTGCATAAATTGCTAAGGAGGGGGGTTCTTACTCCATCTCACCCACTTGCACCTGAAATCCAAGTCAGAAACTAGGAATAGGTCTAAACTATGGGGTTGGTCTGCACTATGGGGTTAAGTTGACCTAAGTTATGCAACTCCAGCTACATGAATAACGTAGCTGGAGTCAACGTAGCCTAGGTTGACTTATTGCAGCGTCTACCCCATGTTGCGTTGATGGGAGAAACCGTTGCATCATCTTACTGTATGCTTCTTGTTCCGGTGGAGTACTGGATCGACAGGAGAGTGATCTGCGGTCATTTTAGCAGGTTTTCACTAGATCTGCTAAATCGACCCCCGGTGGATCAATCGCCGCAGCCTTGATGCATGGTAAGCATAGACATACCCTAGCTCACCATGCTTAAATTTTTTGCATTATGAACAGAACAGCATTTGTTCTTCATAAAATTAAATTTAATCAAGTATCTCATATTGGGCCAAATTCTTTATGCTGAATAGCAAGTACCTTGCACCAGTCCACTGACGTCAGTGGGACTACTTGTGGAGTAAAATACTTCAAACCTGGGTAAAAGTATTAGAATCCTGCCAAACAGTGAAAAAAATACAGAGTATGTGCAACAGAATCCCATTAGGTTTGACACTTTACAGAACACTTGATATAAATACATTTTAAATGGCCGAATATAATCACCTAAAGCATTTGGCTAATCTTCCAAATTGAGTGTGGAGTCACGTAAAAGTCCTTCAAGATGATAAGAGCTAGACAGATAAGTGAAATCTATTCAGGGATCACAAAATGTGTAAATGAAATAAAAATAGCTCACCCCCCCGCCTCAGTATTGTGTAATGAAACTGGCAACCAAGCTGAGCAATTATATGTTGGCTATAAAAGTATTACACTAATCATCCTCATTAGATTACAGTTTGTCCATATTGTAACTGTTTAATTTTATATGGAAGGACAGATAATACCTAACAGCCCAGTAATTTAGAGAAGTATATATCGACGCTTCATTGCACCACTAAGAGGTAGATTGTGCCTGGCCCCTGTGTAATTGCACAAAGGGCAGACAGAAGTGAAGACGCAAGGACCCCATGCTTAAGAGTCTGACATAATCATGGTGTTAGTGTAGGGGATGACAGAGACTATTCCCATCTAGCACCTCTGGGGGTTCAAGCCACCCTAAAGGGAATGGAGAGGAGGCGGGGCCATTGCTCCATCTCCCTCCATACCACACAGTAGAGCAGTAGGCTGTGGAGGGGGAGATCATGCTATAATCTCCTAAGAGATGGTACACGGTATGCACTTGCCTGGCACACCTGAGCTTCAGGAAGGATTGTGCCTCTCAGCAACATGGGTCTGGAATTGCCCCTCAAAATGGGCTGTGCCTTAATGGCACAATCAAACCCTAAATACTGAATGCTTGGATGAGTGTAATCCTCCAAAATAAAATTATTCTTTAAAATCAGCCTGCCTGTGTTTCGCTACAAGATACCCTAAAAATGTCACAGAAAGACGAAACACATAAGGTGAAATCCTGGCCCTACTAAAGTCAATGGGAGTTTTCCCATTGACTTTACTAGGGCTAGGATTTCACACCTAATTCTGTCGGGCAACTTTCTCCTTGTACAGTTTAAAAACATATGGAAAGATTAACATGCTAGACATACACATTGCCTAATTTTTCTCTCAGGACCTCACATCTGGGGCTGGTCTACACTACAAAGTTAGGTCAGCTTAACTACATTGCTCAGGGTTGTGAAAACTTTCACAGTCTATGCAATGTAAGAAAGCCAACCTAAGCCCCAGTGTAGATACTGTTAGGTCAAGCTAGTAACCTCATGGAGAGATGGATTATCTACAGTGACAGAAGAACCCATCCATCGCTATAGTAAGTGTCCACACTACTGTGGCGCAGCTGCAGCAATGCAGCTGTGCCACAGTGGTGCTTCTAATGTCAACATACCCCTGGTTTTACACTGGTGTAACTCCACTGACTTCACTGAAGTTTCTCCCAATTTACACAGCATAAATGAGAGTAGATCAGACCCATATTGTCCAGTACTGTTGTAATATCAAACATATGAGATGAGGCCAGCCATATCTGTGTCATTATTAATTAGCTGCTTCCGAGCCTGTGGGGGTGGGACTAAGGAGGGCCACACCCATGTGACAGTTTAATGGACATCTGGGTCTTATGAAAGGACTCAGAGAGATCCATATGGGAGTTGGAGCCATTATGAGTGGGAAGGTTCCTGTAGAAGGCCCTAAACTTTAGTCTGCAGGAGGCCAAATACTCTAGGGGCCCCAGTGCTCCATACCAGAGCAGAGAAGGACACAAGGAACAGAGCCCAGGTGGGTCTGAGAATAGTACTCCGGGGGAATCAGACTGGGGTCTGAATGCTCCATCCCAGAGCCACAAAGACTTGCACAGCTAGCCCACAAAAGGGTTAGGAACAGGGCCCAGAGAGTTGGCTAAAGAGAAGCCCCTGAAGGGCAGAAGAACCTTTTTGTTTGTTGGGACTTTTTCAGTTGGACTTTCCTTACCCTGGAAGGGGTAAGTTTTATTTGTTATTTGGTTGGAAGGCTAAGCCACCTCTCCTGAACAAACTGGTGTCTGGCAAGCCATGAAAATCTACACTGGGGAGGGAAAATGAGGCAGGGGACTTCCTGCTCTGCCATGCTTGGCCAGCAGGGAATGCTACAGTGCAGCTACAACCCCACAACAGGTCCTAATCCCACTTACTTAACTTATGCAAAAAGTCACCCTGAAGTTGGTAGGTTTACTTACATGAATAAAGTAAGCAGGATTTGGTAAAAGAGTACTCAACAGAAGAAAGATGTGAGAAAGTCCATGGTAAATCCACAGGTATAGTGAATGGGGAGGGATTTCAATACAGGCCAGTTATGCACAGAAAATGGCCCAAGTTAAAATACTGAATCCATGCTCCCATGGCCCTCCTGAGTAACTGGATCCAAATTGCACAGCACAGACCCACATATGTAATATGCGTAAACAGAGCTAAACAATGGGTTCAAGCATGAGATCCACGACTTGGAGCAGGTACATTTCCAGATCAGACAGCATCACTATGACACATATTCATTCATGTAACCATTTCTTTATCAGCCTTCTGACTTTTGGAGACACTATTCCGAAAGTATTAAAAAAATTCCCATTGGTGGATATGTTTGCAAGCTCCTCTGCTAAACATGGATGAACATCTTTGAGAAGAAGAAGACCATGTCCTTTTTAAAAACAATTTCATGGAAACTGATGAATTTCCTCTTTCAAGTCTCATTCTTAAGGTTTTCTTCAAACCAAACAACCCCCCCCCCCCCACAAAACAAACAGGAAGCCCCAGAAGATGTAGTTCTGATTAACTTCTACCAGAAATCCATAATCTGGATTTCAGTACTCCCCTCCAAGAGATGCCTTTGGTAGGACAAATATCCCTGCCAAAATGTCCACCAACTTCTCAGTTGCTTTGGCTGACTCCCGAAATAGGGGTGAAAGCATGACCTGGAGAAGTTCTTCCACTGGGCAGTGATCCATGTTTACAACTCTGGCTGCTAGAAGCATGTGGACCCAAATGGCTCTGCTCGATGCTTTGGCAGGCTCAAACCACTTCTGGTCAAGTCCCAAGGGATGAAGGAATGAACAGACATTTTCTCACAATACACCAGGGATCGGCAACCTTTGACACGTGGCCCGCCAGGGTGGCAAGCGGCGGCCAGCACATCCCTCGGCCCGTGCCACTTCCCGCAGCCCCCATTGGCCAGGGACGGCGAACTGTGGGCAGCGGGAGCCGCGGTCGGCTGAACCTGCGGACACAGCAGGTAAACAAACTGGCCCGGGTCGCCATGGTGCTTACACTGGTGAGCCGCATGCCAAAGGTTGCCGATCGCTGCAATACACTATGAATCAAGCCGTAAAGCAACCATGGCTACCAAAGGTGCTAAGAAACCCTGAGTTATGCGCAAGAAACAGCAAGGTCTGACTTGAGTCTTCATACTGTAGAGTATACCTGCTGGCACGTACATGAGATTCAAACTGCAATGGAGTGTGGATGCTCAAGCATGAGCTTAGAAAGAATAAGTCTGCAAGTGTGGATCCCACAGACCTGGAATTACTATCCAGTGCAGAGATACCCCAGCTCTCAGGTTGAGACAGCTATTGACCTAAGGCCACTAAAAAAGATTTGTTGCTATACTCCCTCTCCTCCATGGAGACGGTGATACTGGCAAAAGAGTTCTTTTGTTAAGATATCCTAAATCACTTTCCTGTGCAAAGTAAGTTATAATAGCAAAAGGACTTTTTGGCTGGTATAATTACATCTACATTATAGCGTTTCTGGGGATAGCTGTTTTGGTTAGGGGTATGATTTTTTTCATACTTCTTACTGGCATAGCTATGCTGGCAAAACTTTTAAATGTTGACAATTCTTTATTTATACCACTGTAAATCTACAGTGACTCTTATCTGCCCCATTCTGAGAAGACTGGCAAACAAGAAGATAATAGCAGGCAAGAAATCAGTCATTCAGCTAAATATCCTTGACACACTCACTTTCTCAGAGAGAAACCTTACCTGTTATAAAATGGAAATATAACGTATTTTGGATATATGCATCATGATATGAGGTATCCTCAATGCCTCATAATCCAGCATTGTTATCACTGTATATGCTTTTTTCTTATTAAGAAAGAAAATACATTAAAACATGTTTGCTTTGACAAATCATTCTACTCTTATTTTTAAATATAAAAAAATGCTCCCAGTCACAAAATATGCCTGCTTCTGGAGGGTGTATTGGAGCCTTTTCCTTCATACTGCTAATTAGAGAATTAAAAAAAAAAACCTAAAAAACCCAAACCATAGACCATTATTTTAGATACATTCTGAAATTACTTTGAAATGTGAAAAAAACCACTCCCATGGTGGAATTTCCCTTAAACACCCTACTAAGACAGTATATCATTACTGCAGTCTCATTTTTCCTCAAGAAGACTATATGAGGATGCCATTCGTCTAAAAGATCATTACTGGTGGCTTGAGTATTTGCAGTTCACGCTGCTGAAGCCTGCAACAAACAAAATGATAGACTAAAGGCCTCATTGCTACTTTTGCTAAAAATATCACCTATGTTCAGCTTATATGAAAGCAAAATCCCTCATTGATATTCAACACGATGCTGAAAACTCAGCCCATTACGAGAAGCATGCAATGGCAGGTCTCTACCTCAACAAAAACATTTAGAGCCAATATGCTTTACAAAAAGCTTTTCCAGCTACTTAGTGTAATTGTTTAAAACGTTCCTGCAGGTGTTTAAAATATATACAATACAGTGTGTCATTTATAAGTCGGCGAAGAATCTGGATAAATGTAAGGCAGCTTTGTCACTGCAATTGACCTGACCCAGTTGGCTCTCTTACCTCCTCTTACACTAATCCCCTCCCCTTTAGAGATTTTTCCTGCACCTCTCCCCCACCGCCTGTTCCTTCGCCCGCCCTCGTTAACACCGCAGGCACCAACAGGTTAGAGTGCTGAGTGCACAGAAGTGTAGCCTGCAGCAAACAGTTCCGACCACTCCAGCAGCATTATTAACCCTTGCAAGCAAGCTTTCCTCACCCCGGAAAGGGGCATTTATTTGGCGGACCGTAGCAGGGAGAGAGCCTCTGAAAACTCTCTACGGACTGCAGCACACGTCGTGATTGACATACTGAGCAGATGCTGTTGCAAGCGCGGACCCTCCATTCCCTGGCAGGAGGAAGTGACTGACGGGTCAGAGGCAGGGACAAGCCGGAGGGAGGGGAAGGGAATGGCTCTAGCTCGCCCCTGCACATGCTATCCCCACGCTGTGACCGGGGAAAGGGAGAAGACCGAGGCAAGTACAAAGTATCAGTGTGTACTCTTGCTGCTGCTAACCTGCCCAGCCCGCCGCGCCAGCTGCACCGCCGCCTCCATACACTCCTTCCAAGGGTCCCCTCGGGCCGCAGCCCCCGGCCCCTCCTCTTCGCAGGGCTTCATCGCAGCTCCTCCTGCCACCTCTTCTCCTGCGCACCCCGCGCGGCAGGCAGGTCCCTGTCAGCCTCACTGCCAAGGAGCACAAGTGGGGGGCCGTGTTCCAGCTGCCCCCGAACCAATCAGATCTGCTCGGAAACTTCTCCGGCTTCTCCCCTGCCGCTGCTGTAGCTGGGGGGAGGCGAGCGGGGAAGTTCCAGCTGCCGAGTGTCTGTCGTGGTGCTGCTGCAGCTGCCTTCCCCCTCGCACCTCCACCCCCTTACCCAGCCTTTCCTGTTTCTCTCCTCCTCTTCCTTCTCTCCCCAGTGCACAGGGGACGGACTGCCCCGTCACTCCCTCCCCCAGTACCGCCTCTCTGCAATGAATGGCAGCCTGTGCCTGCCTACACAGCCTGCGGCAGGGAGGGAGGCAAGAGGGACAAGCCCCTGACGCTGATACTGGGCACAGCAAGGCGCGGGCTGCTGCTGCCGCTGAAAGCCTGCAGGCTACTAATCTGAGCTATAGGGGCTGCTGGGGAGGTAAGCAGCTCAACAGCGATGACTCAGTAATGTGAAGAACAGGATGTGGCGGAGAGCAAGTGATGGTGGCGGTTACTTGCTTTGATCTGTCTCCTGGCCCATAAACCTTGCGAGCTGCACGTAATCGCTGCCCTTTGTGCAGGTTGAAGACAGGCTCGAACAGCAACACTCGCTCTTCCCGTTGCGGTCATGGGCATGCCAAGGATTAATATCCACTGAACGCAGTAGTGTATAACCTTGATGATCTGAATCCCTCGTTGATCTCCAGCTCCGTTAATTGAAATGGGGTCTCATGTCCCCCAGCATCTATTAATTATAGCAGTCTCCTTTTGGTCCTGCTCTTACTCTTTAATTTGCCCCACCCCCGTTGGTCTCTGGGCATACTGCAGTACCTATCTGTTTTCCCAGGCTTTTGAGAGGATATGAGTTCCTGACTCATCTCCTGACAGGTGAGTTAAGAGTTTGCTATATTTGTAAGATAAAATTATTGTTTTTAAATGTTAACCCCCTAAGAATATTGCTGGGTGGACATATTGTAGACGTTCTAAATATATAAATACATCTTTCATAATAAATCCTCAGCAAATATGTTAGATTCAGTCATATATTTAGTATACAACTCTTATTAGATATACAGTTTGCTTTAGTGGGATTCTACTATACATGCAAAGCTATTTAAAACAACCGTCCTGTGGTTTTACCAGGTGCCCAGATATTTGCTGCCCTAGACAATCAAAACTCCTTAAATATTTTGCTGCACTAGGCAGCTGTCTGTTCTGCCTATATGGTTTGACTATTGTGAAAGATATACACTTTCACATTAAGGATTATATACTGTAACACTTGCTCATAAATCAGAGATAAAGGACAGATACTGAGTAGTAGACAGCCATTATTTTAGTTGTTTAGAAAATGCTCAGGTTTTAGGCTGTAATATAATATTAACTACTCTATAGAAGAAAAGGGAATTATTCTAGAAAATTAGGAGATGTACAACACAGTCCACTGGAACTTCTCAATGACAAGAGGAACAGAACGCAAAACCTACCGGTCCAGTAACTCAGGCCTCTACCACATAAACTAAAAGAAAATCTCTGTTAGCTAAAAACATGAGAGGGCCTATGACTCACAGATGAGTAGTTCAGATACCATCTAGTAGAAGGCAGTGGCACACACTAATACACACTCATAAACTAGCCAGTTCATTACAATATTTGCATTGTCAAGCAAGAAGTTCAAATAAAATATTCTGGATTTTTTTGCTTTAGACATCAAAATAAGGCTTTTCCAATGACTTCTTTGGGAGGACTCAATAGCACAAGGAATTAGTATTGAGACATAGATCCTTTGCCTCTAGTTATCAGTTCAGTCTAGCTGATTGTGAACAAAAGTGAGTACCATCAAATATCTGTTCAGCAGCTAAAATGAAAAGAGTTGGTAGTTCCAGACCACATCCTAGAAGAAAGGTGTAGGTAATGTCATCAAAGATGGCCAAAGGGTTCAATGAGCACAGAGAAGGAATCATACTAATATATTTTTTGGAAAAGGGCTGTGGACATTTTTATTGTCATTCTGTACCTGTTTTGTGGTTAAAGGGCTTCATTTTCCAGGATTGTCAATTTGATGACCTTTCAGAAACACACTGATTTAAATTGGAATAGAAATTACTACAAAAATGCCTGAGTCATGAGCAGGACTGGCTCCAGGCACCAGCCCAGCAAGCAGCTGCTTGGGGCGGCCAACAGTGAGGGGCAGCACGTCCGGGTCTTTGGCATCAATTCAGTGGCGGGTCCCTCACTCCCTCTCGGAACGAAGGACCATCCACCGAATTGCCATGGAAGACTGAAGTGGCGGTCGTAGAGCTGCAGATCGCGATCACGGCTTTTTTTGTTGTTGTTGTTTTTTGCTGCTTGGGGTGGCAAAAACCTTGAAGCTGTCCCGGGTCATGAGCATATTTGCATTTTAAAAACTATTTGTAAATCCCTAAATTTAGGCCTGGTCTATACTACAAAGTTAGGTCGGCTTAACTACATTGCTCAGGGCTCTGAAAAATTGCACGCCCTGGGCAATGTAATTAAGCTGACCTAAGCCCTGGTGTAGACACCACAAGGTCAATGGAAAAATTCTTCCATTGACCTAGCTACCACCTCTTGCAGAGGTGGATTAACTAAAGTGACGGAAGAAAATTCTGTCTCCGTAGTGTCTACACTACAGTGCTACAGTGGTGCAGCTGCAGCACTTCAGCTGCGCTGCTGTAGTATTTCTGGTGTACGCATACCCTTAGTCTCCCTTTTATAATTGGTGCCAATTCAGATATTTCTTGGGGGCAAGGGAAGGAATTCTGGTACCTGCTGCCCCTCCCATCAGGGTCCCTATTCTGGTCCTCGCTCATCCTCCCCACCCCTTCCTCCTTCTGGAAACCCACGTCTCCTTTGGCGGGGGAGTCTTGCTATCTCCTAGTGCATGAGCCAGTGCTGCCGGGAGTTGATCAGCAGAATCCCCAGTGCTCTGCCATACCGGAACAGACTCTTCATGTGCTAGGCCACAACACCATGTGGCTCAGCTTTCCCTCCACCTGAATGGAGGGGTGACCAGGCCTAATCTGAGTAGTTGCAACCCCATGTGAAATTGAATGTCTGAAGTTAAGCTCTTAAATCAGTACTTAAGTGGCTAAATAAGTGGCCTGATTTTCAAAAGTGCTGAGCACCCAGCAATTCCTTTTGCATAAGTAATAAAGATGGATCTTTTGACTCCCAGTTCTGTCCTCAGTCCTTTAGACCACATATGTTAGTTACAGATTTCTGGAACAGGAAGGTCTGTGAGTACAAGCCTTTGTCAGGTTTCTTTAATCATCTTGAATTATCTGTTTTTCTTTCATTACTATCTCTACATGTTATATCAACACACCACCAGTCTCAGAGAGTGAATCTGCTGTAGTTGAATATGATTATTCCACCTCTAAACCCTGTCTATGTAGCCATTGCATTTTCATGCTATGTTTCCACAGGGCACATCCCCATTTGTGCTGTCTGAGTCTGTTTTGCAGATCTTTTGCATAGAACCAGTTTTCTGTTGGAATTAAGTGTGGCATCATACTGAGCAGGAGGATTCGGTAACAACAAGTAGCATTTGAGGCTGGATTTGTAGCAAGTCGCTTTGTCTTTCTTCACTGCACACTCACCCCTTGATCTTAGAAATGAAAATACTGACATTCATGATTTACAAATCTTTACATGCAGTCTTTTAAATTCAGAGTGTCAGATCCTCAGTGCAAAGTTGATGTAGAGCTGCACTAAAACAGCAGCTGGAAACTCCTCTTGCATGAAGGAGCCTCTGGCTGGTATAGTGCCATGGTAATGTAAGGGGCAGGAAGAGTGTGGCTGGAGCACCTTGTTTTCTGATGATCTTGAACAGAATGGCCACTAAGAAGAATTATTGCAGTGGCAACATAAGTTTAAACAGTCCTAAGACTCCTTGGACTTATGCATGAACAAGCCACAAGTTGCCATCAGGTTTGGGGAGATGAAAAGGTGGCTTAAAGTCACTTTGCTCCTTGGCTTGGTTTCTGTGCTGAACATAGCTTGACCAGACCCAAGGTTCTGGCCCTAATTCTGTTTCTACACAAAGACAGACTGGATAAAAATACTTAACAGCAGTATTTAGTAAAGGCAGGTTACACAGTGGCAAATAATAAGCAAATCTACAAAGATAGGGGGCTTCATCTTAGAGGATACTTGAAGCAGGATTAAGAAGGCTGCTTTTTTTACAGGTGATTTATGAAAGAAGATTTTTGTAGTACTTGTAGACTGGCAACAGCAAAACAAGACATTGGATCTTTCCTTCTATAATTCAGCAATTATCTTTTTATTACTCTTATACAAAGCAGAACATTTCCTTTCTTGCTGCTTAGACCTGCTACTGGCAATTCTTCAACAAAAAAACTTCAAAAACAGACTTCAGCGAGAAACTGCAGAACTGAAATTAATTTGCAAACTGGACACCATCAAATCAGGTCTGAATAAAGACTGGGAGCGGATGGGTCACTGCAAAAAGTAATTTTCCCTCTGTTGATATTCACACCTTCTTGTCAGCTGTTGGGAATAGGCTACTTTCATCTTAATTGAATTGGCCTCATTAGCACTGACCTCCTACTTGGTAAGGCAACTCCCATCTTTTCATGTGCTGTAATATATATTCTGCTTACTGTATTTTTCACTCCATGCATCTGATGAAGTGGGTTTTAGTGCACAAAAACTTATGCCCAAATAAATTTATTAGTCTCTAAGGTGCCACAAGGGCACTTTGTTGTTTTTGTGAAAATCTAGTAAGTTGATTCAGGAGTATCCTGAGAACAATTTTGGAAAATTCTGGACACCTGATGAAATCTGGTTGATGGGAAAGGGGGAAAATGCTCTTCACAAGAATTTTTAGGAACTTTAGGGATAAGTCATCTCCAAAAGAGAGGGTTTGGTAGCATTCAGAGAGGGGGTAACTCCATCAGAGGTAGGGAAATTATCATACTACTCCCTTCAATATGGTGGTAGAATTTTAACAAAAGGCTCTTCTAAGCCCTGGGGAGTCCCTCCAGCACACTGAATTGCAAAGATTTTAGGTATGCAGTGTAGTTGTAGCTTTGTCAGTCCCAGGATATTAGAGAGACAAAGTGGGTGAAGTAATATCTTTTATGAAACCAACTTCTGTTTCTGTTTTGAGGTGGCTTCAAAGCTTGTCTCTCTCACCAACAGAAGTTGGTCCAATAAAAGATATTACTTCACCCACCTTGTCTCTGTAAATATTTTTAGTGGCAGAAGTATCAGTTGAATAAGCCATCATTTTTTGCAGATTCACACTGGCCATGCATCTGTTCAGATCATGCTGTACGATAAAAATGAAACAAAATGAAAAAACAAGCTAATCAGTTACTGTAAATAGTATTTTAAAAACCCCACAAATATTCTGTAGAAGTTGTAGTATTTCTTGTAATATCTACAAACAGATAGCAAAACTTCCTACCATTTTCTTCAGGAAATTTTCACTGGCTCTTTATTATTACTCTGCTGATTACACTGAGTTTATCCAAATGTGTCTTAAGGTCCAATCCTGCAAGGTGGAAGGCACCACCTACTATGCGGTGCTGAGTGCCCTCAACTTCCGTTTATTTTGGTGTGCACTGAAGGTGTGCTCCACCTTGCTGGATTAGGCCCTTAACCAATCTTTCATAATGTCTAAGATCTTTCATAACTTCTAATCTTTCATAACTCCTAAACACTGGCCAGTTCCTCTCACATAACAAAACTTGGAATCTGCCCCACCCTTGCTGTGTTGTTGCCTGCAGCTCTGTGACTTTCCAGCCTCCTTTCCAGGATTCTTGGGGCAGACAGTGTTTTGCTCTCATTCTCCTGGCTCTACTCTATGCCAGACCCTGAGTGAATGGTCAGCTCCCAGCGTCTCTGACCTCTACTTGCTTTTCTAGAGCTGAAGCAATGCTAATCCCATTTATGTGGGAAGTGACTGGCTGAACTGGGGCTTTGACATGTGACTCAATGGTATCCTGTGAAAGAAATAAAATCATGGCTGGTCCCTCCGTGGGGCCAGAGGCAAAAAACAAAACAAAAACAACTCTTATGGTCTACACACATTACTCTTATTTAAGCATGTCAGCTCAAAGTAGTTTCATTTTGACTGGATCTGAAATACTGCTGTTTATCAGGTACTTTGTTATTTGCCTGAATGCTCATCATCTTAGGTTAGCAGCTCTTACAGGTCACTGTTCCTCCACAGTTGCATAAGGGTCATGCAGCTTCTTTCTTTCAGAAAATGAACATCTGGTGAAGTGAAAACTTGTAACTCCTGATCTAAGTAGAAAACAGACTGTAATTGTAGATCTCTCTCTCTTCCAGGAAGTAAAGCCTTAATTGATATATTTGTCATTTAATTAGATGTGGTATTCTTTGTTTCCTGTTCTAGACAGTTGTGCAGCGTTAATCAATGCCAATGTTCTCTAAGTGCACTTCAGATGGCAATCATAGTCTATTCAGTTGTACAGTACAGAAAGGAGGGTCACCCAAAGGTGAAACTGCTATAATTTAAATTGATTTAATTACTCCTCAGCCAATAATTTGTCATGTCCCTATTTCACAGTAATTGTAAACTGCACAAATTTTACTATATTGGTGTAGTTATCACACAGAGAATCCAACCTCCACCATCCCTTCAGAGATCAGCATGAAATACATGGAAATCGTCCAGTTAAAAAAAAGATGAGACTTTCAAAGTTTGCTATAACCTGTGGCATGCACATACACTTATTAATATAAGCAAACATTTTCAACAGGCTATATTAGTTTTCGGTGCCCCTGGTTTTGGATGCCCAAGCTGAGATACCTTGGGCCTGATTTTCAGAGGTGTGTACCTGCAGCTCTCAACGACTTCATTTGGGACACTCCAAAATTGAGCTATGCAAAATCAATATCCACTTTTGAAAATTTTGACCTTAGTGTGTGTGATGGGACAAATGTCCTGCTATACCCTAACTTCCAGCTTTTTGCAAGAGATCTAGGATTTGGGGGGATTTTTAGGCCCTCCGGACCAGTGCTAGTTTAAGCACATTTGGACCCCTTCCACAGACAAGGCCCAAAATTCAGTTGTCACATTCCAGGATGCAGTCCAGACAAGTAAGAGATTGAGTCATCACCTTCCCCAGAACCTTCAGTGCCTCGCAATGTTTTGCTGTTATAGCTCCCACCCTGGGCCACAGTGTGCAGGCCACACCCTGGTATCTGTGCATAACTACATCCATGACCCAGCAGCTCTGATCTCAGCAGCCTGTCAGTCATACTCTGGCTTTCACCAGACTTGGTTACTACTTGTGGGATGCCACCCCCTCCCCCAACTTCCAATCTCAAATTTCTCTCAAAATATACTTTCTGCAGTGTTCAGCCCTGTACTGGGCAGTTCAGATATTAGGGGTCCTTTGCCCCTGTAAAGGGTCAGTATGCAACAGTTTGCTACTTTTACTGGAGCTATCCAAACAGTTCAGTCTAAACACACTTTATTAGCTTTCATTAAAAAAAAATCAAGTTTATTTAATTACAAAGAGAGATTTTAAGAGAGTACGAGGTATTAAAGTCAGAAATGGTTACAAGAGAAATAATGATAAAATGCTTTCTAGTAGCTAAAACTTAACAAGCTAGACTTGGTGCAAGGTAATATCCTTACCGCAGGTTCCTAGTAACATTGCTGACCAAATTCTCAGGTCTCTAATTGCTCTGCCATGCCAGCTATGGGAATGTAGACTTGAACAAGGACATGTAGTTCAGTGGATAGAACTTTAGACTGGGAATACTGAGTTCTCCTCCTGGCTTTGTCATTTACTTGCTATATGACATTGGCAAGTCACCCAACTCCCCTGTGCTTCAGTTTCCCATCTGTAAAATGGGGATGGTACCTATCTCTGTAAAATGTTTGAGATCTCTGGGTCTAAAAAGCTATGTATAAGTGTTACATTATTATAAAGTCTCATTAATAAATTATTATGGAGTTGGGAAATAGGGATTGTGTCCAGAAATGGTTAGTATATTTGCAGAAGGAGTTAAGGAAGGACTGGAGATCTTCAGACTTTTCATTTGGTGAACCATCTGGGACAGATCCTTTCATAGACTATCTTCTCTCATACCCCTTATACGTCTGATTGTTCCTTCTGCATGTTGTTCAGTGGGGTCTTCTTCCTTCTCTCTTCCACTTTCAGTGGGAGTTCCAGAGAAGTCCATCCTTTACCCCTTTCTCTTACCCTTCTGCAGAAGAACCTAAGTGGCTTATGAGCATAAGTCTTACCAAGTTGTTTAAATGCTCTTGAAAATACCACCCTCTTTGCCTCTATGGGCCGTTATCTTCTCACATGGCTTTAACTACTAGATTTATGAACAATTAATAAACAGAGACATTTCCAGATTTCAGAGAAATGTAGTGTCCTGCTCATACTCTCTATAATGGGATACCTCGTCTGACTTTTCCCTACTGCAGTGCTTCCCACCAAGGCTTTCTGTTGCCATTTTAAAAATGGGTATCCAGATAAAAATGAAGTAAAATATTTTTACATCAAATTTGTAAAATATAATTACAATTATAAAAGGGCATATGGAAAATAACATGTGCCCTTCTTTAAGTGAACTGAGCCAGTGACTGGTGTCAAGAAGCATCTTCTTTGAAGACTGCACAGGGTTTCTTGCTTTATTCAGCATCAGTTTGTCATGGTAGTAGAGTGATTGCCCTGTTACTACATGGCATCTCAGGGAATCTCATGAGCCCTGAGAGTGATTCCTGGAGGATTGTGTGGCTGATCCTGAGGATGAGGTAAACAAGGGAGACCTCACAAAGAGAGGGTGAGTGGCAGCTATCAGGGGCCTTACTAAAAGACCACAGTTTGTGTGTGCATGTGCTTGTGTGCAATATTGCCAACCCCAAATATTCAGTGCACGCATGTGCGCAAGTCAATCCCAGTGTGTGCATGTGCTTTTGCATGCAATACTGTCAGTCCCAAGTATTCAGTATGTATGCACGTGCACGTTTGTGTGCAGTACTGACAACCCTAAGCATTACATGTGCATGCATGTGTGCTCGTGTGCCCATGTACTTGTGTGCAATATTGCCAACCCCATTCAACGTGTATGCATGTGCACTTGTATGCAGGTCAAACTCAAGCATTCAGTTGTCCATGTGCTTGCGTGAAATACTGTCAACCCCAAGTATTCAGTACCTATGTATATGCACATGTGCTTATGTAGAATATTGCCAACCACAAGCATTCAATGTATTTGTGTATATGTGCAAAACTGTCAGCCCCAAATATTCAAAAATCATAAGTCAGTTTAAAAAATAAATCATGACTTGCTAAAAAATAAAGAGACTTTTAAAAAGTAATACATTTTGGGTTGTTGTCTGTCTTCTGGTTTTGGTGCCTTTAGAGTGAACTCGTTTCATATTTTTCTTCCCAAGCCTGAAAGCTAGATGCTCCCCTTTGAAAAAGATGGAGCACGTAATGTGATCAGTACAGGAGGACCCCGGCGGGACACAGCAAATATTGCAAGAAGACCAGCAATCAAATCAAAAGCCTTGGCCTGTACAGGCACATAGCACAGCGCACGCAGACTGTGCCACAGAATCACTTAGATCAGCATTTTTCAAAGTTTGGGTCCCGACCCACTATTGGGTCATGGCATGTCAGGCACGGGGTCGCTCTGGTCAGCACCGCCGACTGGGAGGTTAAAAGTCCCATCGGCAGTGCTGACCAGCTAAGGGACGCTAGTGCCTATCTGTTCCGACACCGTGCTGCGCCCTGGAATGGCTAGCAGAGGGTCCAGCTTCTATGCAGGGGGGCCTCGGGGCTCCACACTCTGCCCCAACCCCGAGCACTGGCTCTGCATTCTGGCCAATGGGAGCTGGGGAGGGGCAGTGCCTGTGCGTGAGAGTTGTGCAGAGCCACTTGTGCACCTGCGCCTAGGAGATGGACCTAATGCTGGCTAATTCATGTGCAGTGTGGTCCATGGTGCCAAGGTAGGTGGGAAGCCTGCCTCTGCATCTTGGCTGTATTGCTGACTGGGAGCCGCTGGAGGTAAATCTGTGCCTCAGCCCCACACCTCAATCCCCTGCCACAGTCCTGAGCCCCCCCAACCGAGCCCCCTCCTGCACCCCAAACCCCTCATCCCTGGCAACACCCCAAGCCTGCATCCCTAGCCCTGATCCCTTCCTGCACCCCAGCCCACAGCCCCCTCCCACACCCTGAACCCCTCATTCCCAGTCCCACCCAGTAGCCCTCACGTCTTCACCCCAACCCTCTGCCCTAGCCCTGAGGCCCCCCCCCCCAACCACTCACCCCCAGCTCCGTTGGGTCGCGAGCATCAACAATTTTCTTCAACTGGATCCCCAATAAAAACGTTTGAAGACCACAAGCTTAGACGGTTTGCTAGTCTGAGTTTCTGTTGGACCCGTGGGAGGAACTAGCCCCTCCTCTTTGCCTCCGTCTCCACAGCAAGCAGGAGGGGCCTGAAGCAGCATAGTCGCGGATTAATTACATCACCCACTTTCTGAGGTCGCATCCATCCGAGTAATTAGGTGCCCGAGGACCGCCTGCCTCGAGCTGGGAAAGGCGGCCGTGAGGCTGCACTGGCCTCCGCCTCTAAATCCTCATTCAGTATTAAAACACTGGCGTCCCTAGTCCCTGCACGCCCCGGGTGATGCATACGCGGAAGGAAAGCGGGCAGGCAGCGAATTGGGCACCTAGCCAGGGGGCTTTCAGTCCGCAGCCGCGGGGCCGTTGGAAAGAGAGGAGGCGCGTTGTGCGCGGGGGGAGGGATTGCCTTAGTCTCCGCCCCTTGTGCGTGCAGGGGGGTGTGTGGTCTCTCCTGTGGGGCTCATGGAGCTGCCCACCGTCCACAAGTGTCTCCAAGTGAGTGAGCCGCGGAGGCTCGCGTGGCGGCTGCCTGCGAGGGGCGGATGGTTCCCGGCTCCAGCGCCTCAACAGCCGGCGGGGCGGGGCGGGGCGGGGCGGGGCTATACTGGCCCGGTGGTGCTGTCCCTCCGTTGCCGCTGACGAGCCCCCGCTGCTCCGCCAAGGCAGAACGGGCCTTGTGGCTGTCGTAGCAACGCCCTGCGCCACCAGCCGCGTGTCAGTTTGGCGGGAAACGGTCTCACGTGCGGCGACTGCCTGGGCCGGAAGGAGAAGGGCGGGCGGGCCCCGGGGGGTTGTCCCCTTCCCGCGCTGAGCAGCGCTCTGTGGATTGGCGCTTTCTCTGCCCTCCCACCCCGCCTTGGGCTCAGCTAATTCGTAACCCCCATTTGGGACTGTCGCACCGCGCCATGGGTGAAAAACCGCGAACATTGTTGGGGGACTTAGAGGCACGAATATTATCTGCCCCTCCCCCCGTTATCCAGACTGCAAGCTGGTAGTGTTAAGCGTTTAGTTTGTAACTACCTTTAGGATAAAAGGAGATGAACGCATTAATTGTTCACAGTGACCACTTGGCATTTAGATAGCATAACCATTTATGTTGTTTTCATTGTGTTTATTTAGCTTTTGCATGTTTCCAACATCTTAAACTGTTCTTTTTCTTACTAGAAGATGGAAGTGTATGCTGCTGTTATTTATAATAGCTGAACATAAACTTCTTAAGATCTTCCAGTCTAGTTACCATTTGGATTTACAATATCCTAATTCATGTAAAAAACCGCCCCCATTTGAAGTGTACTTTTTTATTTTTAAAACTTTTCTGATCCTGCAAACACTTATGGCATCCTTAACTTTACTTGCTTGGGTATTCCAGTTGACTTCAGTTTAACGGTAATCAAAATGATAAGAGTTTACAGAAATAAGCCTAATCGTATTAGAATAGGTGGCTGGAGAACAGTACTGCAGAAAAGGATCTTAGGGTTACAATGGATCACAGATTGAAAATGAGTCAACAGTGTGATGCTATTGCAAAAAAGGCAAGTGACAGACTAACAGGAGTGCCATGTGTAAGTCATGGGAGGTAATTCTTCTCTAATGAGAGTGCCATGTGTAAGATGGCAGCTAATTGTTCTGGTCTACTTGACATTGATAAGGTCTTAGCCAGAGTATAATGTCCAGTTTGGGATACCACATTTAAAAAGTGTGAACAAATTGGAGAGAGTCCAGAGGGGAGTTAAAAAAAAGATTTGGAAAATACAAGAGTGAAAGAATTGGGCATATTTGGTTTAGAGAAGAGAAGACTGAGGACATGGAGATGAGAGTCTTCAAATGTGGAAAATGGTACAATAAAGAGGATGGTGATCAATTGGTCACCATGTCCACTGAGTGTAGGAAAAGAAGCAATCATTTTAGTTTGTAGCAAGGGAGATTTGGATTAGATATTGGAAAGTTTTTGCTCACTATAAAAATAGTTAAGCAGTGGAATAAACTACATAGGTGAAAATAATATAAATGTATAAAGTGCTTTGTATCCTAAAGCTATTTATATACTAAGAGCTTCAATGGGACTAATCATGTATAAAGATAGGCCCCAATTCTGCAGACACACTTGTGCTTATGTTTCAAAGTACAGTCCAACACAACAGTTCTCAAACTTCATTGCATTGTGAGCCCCTTTCTGACAATAAAAATTACAACATGACCCTAGGATGGGGGACCCAAGCCTCAGCCCACCCCAGTCCTGCTGCCCTGAGCTGTAGGGGTAACCCGAGCTGCAGGCCAAGGACTTCTGCCCTGAGCAAGAGGCATGTAACCTTAGCCTGTCTTTCCAGGGCTGAAGCTTTAGGGCTTCGGCCCTGGTTGATGGGGCTCAGGCTTTGGCTTTGGCCATAGCAAGTCTAACACCAGCCTTTGGGGTCCTGACCCACAGTTTGAGAGCCTCTGGCAACAGCATGCATATATTCTCCTTCCTGTCTGTGTATAGAGACATATTTTTCACTTGATGCACTGACAAAATAGAAGCATTTGGTACTGATTCACTAAACTGTACAGAGGATATTATATCTTTTGTGTATATCCTAAGGAAAGTATGTTCGGGTTCATTCTCCATAAAAAAAATTAAGCCAATGGCTTTCTGAAGTACCTTGCTTTATGCATATGAGTGATCCAGGGTGAACATACTGGGGTTTATAAAAATGTTAATCAGAAATGTTAGGAACCCACATTAATAGTTAGGAACCCACATTAATATAGCATTTGAAAATTTCATTTGGTAAAATGTTTTTCTCTTACTTTCCAGCTCAATAATGAAAACGAACAGCTACTTAAGAAGTTGAAAAGGCTGCATAGAAAAAATCAACAGCTAGAAAATGATTTGGCTCAGATCCAGGAGAAACTGCATCTGGATCAGTTAATGCGTGACTATGTCACAAGCAGAGAGTAAGAATTATTATTTCCCTGGATTAAAGTCTCGAAGTAGGGATGACATTGCCATGCAGAACTTGGGTACTTGTCCCCTGATGACATCTTTTAGAACAGGGGTTCTCAACCTTTTTCTTTCTGAGGCCGCCCCAGCATGCTATAAAAACTCCACGGCCCAGCTGTTTTTCTGCATATAAAAGCCAGGGCCAGCGTTAGGGGGTAGCAAGCAGAGCAGTTGCCCTAGGGCCCCATGCCACAGGGAGCCCTGCAAAGCTAAGTTGTTCGGGATTCAGCTTCAGCCCTGGATGGCTGGGCTTGAAACCCCAGACTTCAGCACTTTGCGGTGGGGCTTCGGCTTTCTGCCCTGGGCCTCAGTAAGTCTAATGCTGGCCCTGCTTTGGCAGACCCCCTGAAACCTGCTTGTGGCCCCCAAGAGGGCCCCAGACCCCTGGTTGAGAACCACTGTTTTAGATGAACCATTAAACATAATTTGTTCTGCTTATCGTTGTTGGCTGTCCGTTCAAGGAAAAATGGAGGATGATAAAAGTCTTGGGGCACGGCTCAAAAAAGAGTAGAGGGCAAGCCTGGTGCTCTGGACAAAATTCACATTGTCAGTGCAACAATAAGTTCTAATATCTATCTGTATGTATGTGGCTTCTGCATTTGCTTACTCAATGTGCAACTAGCATCCAACTTAGTGTAAAGTGCTCTAGGATATTTTGATGGTAAATAAACTATCAGTGAGTGTAATGTGCAATACTTTAAGTAATAATGTTACTTAAAACATCTGGAAGTGAAGTTTTGACTTTTAAGTTTTGGTGCTTTGAAAAGTAGCTGGATAGCATTCAGTGTAGCTCTATGTGCAGTATTTTCAGGACTTTCCATACAGAGTGAAAAACATGAGAAGTGTAAACTTGTATTTTGAGGTCAAAGGAAAAAAAGTCTTCATTTATCCTTCCTACTTTAAAATGTCCCATCAAAGTTCTGAAATCTGTTTGCATTGTTGAGTGGGAGAGAGACCATCCTTAAGCTGTTGCATTTATTTCAATTAAGTGTTCAGGTTCAAACAGAATCCCACTTATGGCACAAGGGAAGTGGCAGTCAGAACAAGGAAATGAAAGTAGCAAGCGAAAGTGCCAGGTAAGTTCTTCTGGGGACTTGCTTATTTGCAAGGTTATGAAGCATGTCTTTTCTTACTGGAATTAGCATACTTTAAGGGATTTATATGGTGATTCACTTCTCTTGGGTAGAATATGGAGTATATTATTCATGAGAAATGTCAATTCAAATTCCTACATTATGCTATAGAAATGAAAATTCATTTTGTTTAAGTGTTGAGAAAGGGAATGCTTTGACAGTGCTTCAGACAATGAAAGTAGAGAAAAATATATAAGGCTTGAGTAGAAATTTTCTCCACAACTCACTCACTTGGGAAAAATAGAGGGAAATGGGGAAGCTTAGGGAAAAATGGAAAGAAGTTAGAAAGCTTGTGGAGAGGAGAAAGATAAATGACATAATTTGAGGTTAGGAATCTAGAAGTATTAAATGTAAGTCATTCATTGGACAGTGCACTGTCCAATATAAAACCCCAGCAGTTAAATCATATTATTGCTTTAGTCTGTTATTCTTTGAACAAGAAGTGATTTATTTTACATTGGGGTTTGTGAATTATTTCTGACTAAACTCTCATAACTGGCTTTGATGTGAAGGGTACAGTTTTAGTTCAGTTCACAGAAGGAGCATTAAGGCTGTCATCATGCAATTTGTAGTGCATACAGGGTATTCTTGGCTTGCACGGAGCCATATTAAGTTCACTGGGTCTCCATATAGGTGTAGCAGTCCATTCATGCTCTATCAGTTGCAGATTGGAGTCTTACATTTTATTTGTCAAGGTTTCGGATCAAATTAAAGATTCGAATACATATTTTGTAGGACAATAGTTGGGAAGTCACCAAGAATTTGCCTAAGTGGTAGGAATTCTCCTACCTTTGCTAATATCAAATGTTCATAGTTAAAAATCCCTTTCCCTGAAGTCTGAATTATATACAATAGTTCCATTGACAAGAAGGAAGAAGACAGAGCCAATATCTTGATAAATGGTTTGCTTTTTCAGCACTTAAAGTGAATCTGATTTTTACAGTGTTTCTAGCGCATCACTATTTTCTATAATAGTTCATGATTATCCTTATTAAGGAGATAATTGTACTGCATGTGTGGCAGTGGTGGATTAATGATTTTGCCGCCCATAGGCCCTGAAATAATTGCTGCCCCGCCTGCCCCGATTCCACCCTTTCCCCGCCCCAATTCTAACCTCTTCCCCAAAGTCCGCACCCCAACTCTGCCCCATCCCTGCCCCTATTGGATCCCTGCCCCGGCCCCGCCTCTTCCCCCAGCGTGCCGTGTTCCCTCCCTGCCCCACGAAACAGCTGTTTTCGCAGGGCAAGCACTGGGAGGGAGGGGAGAGAAATGGGATGCGGCGGCGTGCTCGCGGAGGAGGCAGAAGTGAGCTGGAGTGGTGTGGGGGTGGGAAGGTTAGCTTTTCCATGGGTGCTCAAATTTGCGGGCCTAGGCCTAGGCCTTGTCGGCCTAGGCAATAATACACTGCTGATGTGTGGTAATGTTTGTCCTCCTGTCTTTTTATTGCACTATTAAAACCTATTAGGTGAAATAGGATACAACACACTCATGCAGTCATATTTTACTTTATAGGCAAAATGTAAAAAAAATAAAATCTTATACACCATGAATATTTCTCACTCTCTCTTCTCTAACTCTAGCTGTGAGGTGTTTCTGTGAAAGTTAATAAAATAAGTTCAATATGCAAAACATTCAGTATAAGCACCTTTTGTTTTATGAGACTGAGAAATAACTTTATCCATAAGAAACCTTCAGCGTTTGTATGTATAGCTTTATAGAAAACGGAGGTTTTATCATAGTGTCTGTTTCAGAAAGCACAGGATTCTTCACATAGTCAGTTGCATTTTGTTCTCAGTAAGAGCCCAATCCAATATCCACTGAAGTCAGTGACCTTTGAGTCAGGCTTGAATAGTCCAATCCTTAATCCATGAAGTCATTGGGTCTACTCATATGACTAAGTGTTGCATGTATGAACTATGCATTACTGTTCTTTGTTGATGTCTAGTGTATAGGTTTTTTTTTTTGTGTATCTATTTTGGATTCATTTCATATGAATGTTGGTATTTGAATGGGCATATTTCTTATACACAAGAATACCAATAACTTGGGTTATTACCTAAGATTATGCTCTGTTTCTAGGAGTTAATGAACATGTTAATGGTGTAATAGGAGAAACGTCCATGCGTATTCACTAGTTCAGTGGTTTTCAAACTTTTTTTCTGGGGACCCAGTTGAAGAAAAGCCAGACTGCTGCTAGGGCACAGTGCAGTGTTGGAAAAGATAGGCACTAGCCTGCCTTAGCTGGGCGGCACCGCTAATGGGACTTTTAACATCCCGGTCGGCGGTGCTGACCAGAGCATGGCAACTCAGTGCCTTACATGCCGGGTCGTGACCCATGGATTGAAAAACACTGCACTAGTTAATCCAGGGGTCGGCAACCTTTTGGAAGTGATGTGCCGAGTCTTCATTTATTCACTCTAATTTAAGGTTTCGCGTGCCAGTAATACATTTTAATGTTTTTAGAAGGTCTTGTTCTATAAGTCTATAATATATAACTAAACTAGAAGGGTTTAAAAATGTTTAAGAAGATTCATTTAAAACTAAATTAAAATGCAGAGCCCCCTGGACCAGTGGCCAGGGCCCGGGCACTGTGAGTACCACTGAAAATCAGCTCGCGTGCCGCCTTCGGCACCCGTGCCATAGGTTGCCTACCTCTGAGTTAATCTATGGACCTGATTTATGTAGACTCAGAGATATGAAATATAACTGCAATCCAAAGGGTTTCCGTATAACTAACATACTACCAAATGTGAGCAGGCTTTTTTTTAAAGGATTCTGGTATGAAGCAATAAAATAGTAATTTGCATGCTATATTCAGCAATTCATACACTTTTTTCTGTTGTTAGAATACTTCAGATGTATAATAACCTGCAGAAACGTTATGACAGAGAAATCAAAATAAACCAGGAACAAAGTGAATCAATTAAAAATCTCACTGTAAGTAGTGACTGTTCAGTTTAGTTCAAATAATTTAATGTGACACTTAAGGATAGGTTTTGAGCTTTCCTAATATTTGTATAAATGGTCATGAATATTTCTCTTTTCATTCTCTCTTTAAATTTTCTCTCTTTTCCTTGTTGAATTCACAGCTGAATGGTCTTATTTTGACTTTGAGAGTAAATTCTGTCACTGCTCTCTTTGGTCGATGACTTCAGTGTTGATTACCTTTAGGCTATTTTTGTAGATAGTTGTAAGAACTGGCTCAATCTAACTGGAGTTAGTGTTCATTGTGTTGGGATAAACATCATTTTTGCTATTGCCAGAAAAAAGAGTTGCACAATTGTTAGTTTAAAAACTTCATATTAATATTTTATAGTTTAAACAACAAAACAGATTTTAAAAATCCAGTTATGTAAATGTAGCCACTAGATAAAGAAAATTGTTGTATTTTAGTATTTAGTAAAAAAAATGTGGGACATGCTGTATCTGACAATACTATGTAATATTTCAAACTAATATTTCCCCAATATATTTAAATTCTTTAAGTGCCTCTTCAGATTTATGTACTGTGATTAATCATTTTTCAAAGTAGTGTCATGGTTGTTGTATGGCTGATATCAGTAAGTTCAGATCAGGACCAGTGTAAAATGTTTCATTTTTTTTGTGGGAGGAGGGTTGGTATTTCTTATTTGTTTGTATGTATTTCTAACAGATTTTTGAAAAAAATTGATGTTTGCAGGATTTGTCTCTTATCCTTCATGCTTTTGCTGGTAAATTCTGTTCTAAATTAGATACTGGGATCTTTAAATTGGTGCTCAAGAGATATTTCTAATCACATAAATCTGAGATTGATTTTTTTTTTGTACACTTTTGCTTTTAAATTTTCAATTTTTTTTTAACATAGATTAAAATTCATGAGCTAGAGCATCAACTTCAAGGACAAAAGCAAAGAATTCAGCAGCTGGAATGTAGAAAGGTCTCCCAGAAGGACAATACTGTTTCTGGAGTAAGGACTCCAACGGCAGAGAGAGAAGTAACATTTTCTCATAGATGCATATGTAAAAAGAAGAGAGCCTGTTCTTGCAAATATTTAGGTAATAGATATGTATAGCAGTTTACAAAACAAACATTGACTCTCTGCTCATGCTTTTATACATGTCATTTCTCATCAAAGAGGATGTGTTTCATCGTAAAACATAGGGCTCACTCAAGGCCATGTGCTTCATTTAGCCTTTTTTCAAAGCTTAATAGCACTTCAGGTACTACAATAAGGCCTATGTGAAAATGGCCCCATCTGATCAGTAGATCTGCGTTGTGTGGATTTAGTCTCATATTTTTTTATTTTAGTGACAAAAAAATTTGCTGCCTTTTTTTTTTTTTTTGCTTAGACCTATAAAGCCAATGTAGCTCTGGGAAAGGAGCTGTAGTCTATATCTTGTGTATCAACGTTATTTACTATGTTATAGTCAGCTGTACATGTACAAACCCATTGGAGGCAATCTTGTTGCACAGGTGTGCAGCTTCATACTTTTGACTTCAGAATCTTAATTTTTGTTGATGATGTATGAGGGAGAACCTAGCCAGATCTAACCTTTCCCTCCCTCTTCCTCCCTCCTTTTTTTTACAGCAAACTGGGTATCTTTGTTATGGAAGCTAAGAGACAAACCTAGACCCCACACAGTATAATTTTTATAAGGTTACTTTTCTAGAATAGAGCAGAGTGGAACAGGGGTTTATCTAACTAATGGAGGAACCCATCAGAGGAATAGTTTGTATATAGAATGCCCAGACTACTGTGACATCAAGGTTTTTATTTAAAGCCAAGAACTCATTGCAATTCCAAAGTCCTCAAATCATGTGTGAGAGCAGAGTTTCTGATTGTTGGATAGAATGCTAGCAAAGCAAAAATCTCGGAATAGGCTTTTATAAAAATGTACAAAAAACTATCCCACTGGCATATCCTATGATCTCATAGTTGTTGGAAATGGGTAGGATCAGATTTTTAAAGGTAAATAATTTTTTTTCTAAAATACTGTTATGCAAATTACTGCTCAAAACACATTGGATGTAGTATAATATGATGTATGAGAAGTTAATTGTAGTGATTAAAATATGAATTTTTAATTTGAATGTAGAGCTATTGCTGCTTGAAATTCAAAAGCTGAAGAAAAAAAATGAGAAGCTCTCTAGAGAAAGGAGAATGCAAAGAAATGAATTACCTGGATTAGACAAGGTACTTTGCTTTTAGGGTAAATTTCATAATAGACAAATTTATAAAACTAACTTCCTAGCGTATATTAACCATAGAAGTACTTGCTGTTGTACAAATGGACTCCAATATGTGTTTGCTTGTTAGCATTTAAAATGTCTTTGGTTTAATCTCCTCCATTCACACTTGTTCAGGAAGAGGAGTAATTGGAATTCAGATAAACTTTTGTTTTTACCTGCTTGATTCTCTTGTGAACACGCTTTTATCTTGGGCGACTTCTGTCTATAGTCCTCCACCTTCATGATTAAATTGAGAGATTATTTTCTCTGTGTTACAGAGACACTGACTGAAGTGTAAATCGATTGACTTAGTTCTGCCCAACAGATAGATAATTGCATCAAGAACAAAAACAAATTTCTCAAACTAAGTATCCTCTGCTGCTCTGTAATATTTGTGAGTGGAGGATTATTCTCCCATGGAGTTAATTACTCCCAGGGCAGGACTTTTCACTCTTCTTTGCTGGGCTTTTAAAATAGACATTTGGACCAAGGGGGAAGGGAGTTAGTGGGAAGTGTTTGTAAATCTTGAAATGAAATGGTAAGAGTTTGAGGGCTAATCTTACTGTTCATCTGAGGTATTTGAATATCTTCATTTTTAGCAGCAAATTTCCTTTCAGTTGTTTTTAGCTTTATGCAAACACAAAAATCAAATTATTTCAGCTTGGTCCTTCTGATTGGAGGACAAACATTAATCCATTGGCTCTTGGACTGGGACATTTGTAGCACATATTGGCATCATTGGCATTCAAGTGATTTGGGAACTTCAGTCCAGTTAGGTGCTTTTGTAATTTTATGCTAGGTGTGTAGAGAGTAATCCTAATAATTGTATAGTCCTGAGTGTTCGTTGAAGAATAAATTCAGATACTGATATCACTTTTCACTTGTTTTCAGTATTAACTTAGTGTTACCTCTTGAAGGACGTACTGCCTTGTCCTGTTGTTCTCATCAGCTCCAACAGGTTTTCATCTGGGTAGTTCTTACAGATCCAGCAGGAAGTGATGTTGGTGATTTATGGTGTGTGACTGTTTTCTAAGTATTGTTACTGAATCAATATGGCCCAGTCTGATGTTTTATTTAGGATGTAGGGTTACTACTGTGTGATTGAAAATCTCATATTTCAGATGAGAGATCTATCTGAGGACCTAATAATTTGTCACTAAGGTTGTTATTACTGATATACTAGTAGCTGAAAGCCTGTGATATCACATGGGTGTGGCAGTCGGGCCACATAATCTACGGTCTATGCAGCCTCTCTCATACAACCAATACAACTATTGCATGCAAATTAGCTATAGAGGAAGGGTGGTGATTGGTTGAGTTACCTCTGATATTGCAATGGTCTAGGACTCATGACTTGGCATAGATACATGCCTACTGTAGCTGCACACCACACAAGTGTAATTCATAAAATTAAAGTGGCTGAGAACTTAAAAATTGGACAGTAAAACAGTGAATTTGGTGATATTCAGAACAAAAAGCTCTCAGCCATGTTTGTAGCTGTTTCTGTCTCCTCATGCTGGCTCAATGGACATTGTAGGCTTCACAGTGACATACAGAGTAACAATTGTGGAATTTTATTATACAGATGACTACAAGATGTGTGTAGCAGGTTACAAAGCCAAAACTGACTCCTTTCTCCAAAGCGCTTAGTCAAAGTAAAAACAAGAGAAGAACACAGTAAAATCTGGAGGCATCTTTATCATGTAGTCTCTTTTGAAAGTAGTAGATTCTGTGTCACCTTTCGAGCTAGAGTTCTGGGTCATTACATTCTCCCTGCTATTGCTAAACTTCCTCTGTAAGTGATTTGGAAATGCTATTCTTTTTCTGTCCTAAACTTTGAAAGATTGCCTGTGCACGTCATTGCCTTGACTCCTCCATTACTGAAATCCGTATCCATACCTTAGTCTCCTCTCTCCTTGACTATTGCAGTTCCAGTCTTTATGAACTCACTCCTAACTCTCAGCTCTCCAGATTCCATGATATGTGGAATTCTGCTGTCTGGCTTTTGCAAATACAGGGAAATGTAACTACATTTCCATTAGCAGACACCTCTTCTGGCTCCTGATTCACTTTGAGATCCCATTGAAATCCCTTTGGTTTTTTAAATTTTCACTGATTTGTTTCCTGCGTCTTTGTGGACTTTTTCTCTCTTGAATCCATCTTACTATCTCTGTCCACACCAGTGGGTTTGTGTGACTACCTATCCTTCTTGCCATTTAGAACTACCTTTTTGTCTTTCTGCAACATTGACTCTTCTCTCCTTTGCTTCTCTCTTAATTTCTCTTGCTGCTACATATTTTTTACTTTACTTTTATTATTTGTCTGTAAAATATTTTGAAACTATTTGTATGAAAGATGCTATATAAAAATTGTAAGATGTTGTGCAGTATTGCAGTTAGCTGTTACATCTCAGTTCAGATGTGGTTGCAGCCTCACTGGTGACCAAAGTGATTCCTATGTATATAACTTGAGTACTCTTAGGTTACGTCTACACACCTCACAGCAGCGAGTGTCAGAGCCTGAGTTGATAAACTTGATGTTGCTGTGTAGACGTTCCAGCTCAGGCTCTGAAGCCCACCTCCCTCACCAGGCTTCAGAGCCTGAGCTCTGGCCCGAGCTGCAATGTTTATGCGGCTGTCTTTAGCATGTTAGTGGAAGTTTGAGTCTATCAGCTTGGGCTGTGAGACTTGCTGTGTCTGTAGCCTGAGAAGTAGGC
The DNA here is from genome assembly GCF_003597395.2 of Chelonoidis abingdonii. Classification (NCBI taxonomy): domain Eukaryota; kingdom Metazoa; phylum Chordata; order Testudines; family Testudinidae; genus Chelonoidis; species Chelonoidis abingdonii. The sequence goes on from NC_133770.1 coordinate 207,310,572, forward strand.
TGAAGCAGGGGAAAATTTTGACGTATGACCATAACCTTCCAACATCTAATGGAAAATGTAACTAGAACAAAAAAAAAAGATGACTACCTAATTTTCTTTTTTAGGAATTTTTCGACGAGATAGAAGATTTAAAGTATGCTCTGCAAGAATCAGTAAAACTGAATAATCAGTATGAAAAGTGCTTGAAACACATAAGTTCAACATATGGATTTGCTTTTGCCACACCTTTTGCAACTAGAAATAGTCGTATAATTTAATAGAAATTAAACATTCCATTTAGATTTTTAATGTTGAATTCTTTTCCCAAAACACAGACCAACCTGGTTACCAGGTTAGCACTTCATTTTCCACAATAAAATCATGACTTCCTTGACTCTAACATGCAATTTTACAGTGTTCTGTATCTTTTACACTGACCTTGTGCCTTTGCTATATAGTTTTTGAATAAACTGTCCTTTTATAATTTTGTTTTAAAAATTCAGTGGTTCTGTTTCATTTGTTTAAAATGGATGTTGCAGGAATAAATAATGTGCATTTCTTATCTTTGTATTTAACTAATTGTCCAGCTTTGCTATTTTATTATCATAGACTTCATGGGCTTAGTCGTCAGTTGTGGTAGAAGAAAGATCAATGCAGCTGAGGAGGGGCATTGCAAAGGTGGTTGTAAGGTGCTGTGCAGTGAGATCATTTGAGTGCAGGAGAGCAGAAAACAATTTGCCCCCCTCCCCACTATCCAGGGTCGGAAGTGGTCCAGTAGCTCTATGCTACTTGAGCTTCAGTCCAAGCAGGCAAAATCTCTGAAGGATTAGTGACCTGGCTTTAAGGTTGCTTTGTGCTAGCAGTTTGATATAAAGCTGCCCTAACACAGCCTAGGATCTGGCCTATTATTTGTAAATTCACTGAGGACCCAGTAACCCCAAATTCCTACTTTTGAGTTGGTTCCTTGAACATTTTACCCAGATGTTCCTACCTGCTATCTTATTCTATGTGTTTGTTTACTCTTTGCATGACAGTTTTTTCCTTATTAAATAAAACAGCAACTATCTGTCCATCAATTGTCTGGTTTCTCAAGAGTGTTTTACAGAGAGACACTTGGACAGATCTGAGGGAGGAGAAGGTGGTGGGTTTACATATCAGTTTTGGGAAAGTGCTCCCCCATGTAAAGGGCAACATGGAAGAAGGTGCAGAGATGTTGTGGTCAAATCCTTTTTTCCCCCAAATTCATAGGGTGCCCCAAATGAATCTTTTACCATCGTAAAAATATACAGCAAGGAGGAATAAAATTGTCATCCCTGGTGGAATCCTGCAGTTTGCAAAGTCTGCTGAATAATGTAGAAATCTTTATTATAATACATTGCCTGTGCCTGAGCCATTTAAGAAGGATCAAGAAGGTGAAAACCTTGCTGTCCCTTTTACCATGCTGTCTTAAAACTTTCAAAACTATGATCCCAGTTTCCTTTCCTTTAGAATGAGAATAAGCACAAGTCCTTTAACCTTTCCTTATTTAGATTCTTCATCAAAAGTGTAGTTCTAAACAACACAATCATCTACGCTAGGATATCTAGTAGCAATACGGTTGTCCTTTGATATTGTTAAAAAATAATTCCATTCCATCCAGTGAGATGGGTCTAATTGCGTGTTAACTGTGACCTTCAAATCATTCTAATGCTACCTGGCAGAAAACAGCTATCCTGTAACCGGGCTGCAGACATGGTGTGGATTTACTGTGGATCAATATACTACACCCAGTCTTCCTCAAAATAGCTTTTACAATCGAAAAAGAGAGCAGGTACAGCTGTGAACGAGCATTTCAGCTGTGATTGAAAACAGCCAACGAGAATTCAGCTGCAGCTGGCCAATGACGGAACCTCCGGGTTGAAGGGTAAAACAGCCAATCCGAATCAGGGTTTCATTTGGCCGGTACGAGGAGATGTCATGCTGCGTTCCTGGCTGTGAGTGCCAATTGTGCTCGGCTGGTCTCGGGATCTCCTTTCAGTAGCAGCAAACCGTAACCCAGAATTGTGTGCACGGATCAGACAACTGCGGCAGCCCTAAAGTCTAGGAGCTACAGATTAGCAGCAGCCAGGAGCAGAAACACTGGCGCAAGGGGCATTGCAGAGAGGATCCGCTACCCCGTCTGTTGGGGGTATTGTTTTCTGCTATTGCTGGGGTCCTTTCAGTGGCAGTTCCACTAGTTGTATTTTCCTGGATTATTGTATTTTCTGGCTTCTGGTTGTATTTTCCTGGATTATTGTATGACTGAGGACTCGGTTCTTTCACCCCGCCGCCCCCGTAGCTCTTTGCGTGCAGATGCATTATAGAAAGTTGATTTGTAAAAAGTCTTTTAATGAAGAGAGAGGCTCCCGGAGAGCGGTTGAACAATGATTATGAAATTGTAGGTTTTATTTGCCTTTTTTTCTGTTAAGAATGGCGTGGATTTGTGAATGTGAAGGGTCTTGAAGTTTTTTGCCTTCTATCTTTTACGTGCCTTGGTGCAACTCAAGTAACTTACTAACATTTTCTTTTAAGTCATATAATACTTTGGCAGCCCTTTGATAGTTTGTGGTTCCCCCATAACAATCTGTACAGCAGGAAGTAAAGATGGAACCCTGGTATTAGAGAGAGGTACGATTTGCACGGTAAAACTTTGTGTGGTATGTGTCTGCCTAACAAACGTTTCTGTTTTACACTTGTCTTTTCAATATGGAACATACAAACAAGATCCTGTGGTTTTATAATGCTGACCTTGTTTAAAATGCTAGGTAAGAATGATGTTAAAACAAAGGTAACCCAGCCTTATTTGTAGCTTCACAGCTCAGTTTGTAAAGTAGCCAATGGCTTTTTTTTTCTCTTGAAGCAGAGATTAGAGGTTTTTCTGGAATTGTAGTTTACTTTTCCAGTCATCTAAGTATACTTATTGACTTCTTCACAGATCTTTAGTTTTTGTGGTTCTGACATGGCATGTCCTGGGTAAGGCCAGCCAATGATGCTCTCAGCACCTTTCAGGATGGGGTCCCCAGTGAGAAATGTAAGCAATGTGAAGAAAGACCTGACTGGCTGAAAGAAGAATGACTCCCTCCCCCCCACTCTATTGTGAGGTGTTTATCTACTGCTTCTATTAAGATCTCCTTATTCCCTCTCCCTTCCCCCCCCCCAGTAATTTCAGATGTCTACTAGGAAATTGGAGTTTTCAGGAAAGGGAAGAGAAAGGGAAAGTCTTATTGTTTCTGCTTGTCCTGATTTTTATACCAAGTAGCTTACAGTATGTTTACAGAAACAAAAAATCCACCACCTGGATTCTTTTGAGGTCTGAAAGAACTTCCCCTAAAGGCCTTTTATCCACCATTGGGTGGATAAAAATGGATTTCTTCCCCTCTACAAATCAGATTTTAAAAAATTTAAATGTTTTCAAATAAACCTATTTAAAATTAAATTTGAAATAAACCATGTTAAAACTAAACTTACTGAAATTATTTAAATAAAACATTCAAGCAGTAGATGTTTGCTGCTGAAGTTTTAAAGAAACACCACTGAACTGCTGGATGTTCATTCAACTAGCTCATTTCAACTTTGAATGAACTAGTTACTGAAAAAAGCAGAAAAGCTTATTGTGCAGAAGGATGAGCTCTATTAGTTCTAAAATCTTGAAGTAGATATCCAGAAACAATTCATTATCTCACACACCTTATCTCTTTTTTAAATAATCAGTTAGCTTTAAATGCAAAACATGTTTTGATAAACTTACTCCCTCCCCCCTTATGTATCCAGCACATTTAAGGTAGCTATATTCAGCTGATAATACTTTTAAAAGCTGGTTTAGGTAAAAAAAAAATTAACCATAATCTAGTAAATAAGAAAAGCATCATTCATCATTTTCCAACATAAAAATGTAAACATTAAGAATCTGAATAAATGCATGTTAAACTATATAATTTCTTACACTAAAGCTATAAATAATTTACCCATCCTTCTGGTTAAGAAGTGCCAAATTTAGTGTGACAACAATATTTCGTAGCAAATCAACATGTTTTAATGTTGATCAGCTTTTCTTTAGGAAAACAAAAAGAACAAATGCAAAACAAGATTAAAATCACAGATTTAAATCAAAGTTTCCTGCTTGATGATTTAAATCATGATTGAAATCAGTAATTTAAATAAGTCTACTCTGACTGTTAGGGAGATTTTTTGTTCCTCCTTCTGAAATATCTGGTACTGGTCTCTGTCGGACACAGGGTACCAGATTAGACAGACCATTGATTTGCTTAATGTTGTAATTCTTGTGGTTCCTAAATTTAATTTGGGTGTAGGATGTTGGATTGCTGTTACAGTTCTTGTATCATAACCGAAGAATATTATATAACTATGCATTTTCTTCATAATAACCAAAGAATGTCATATAACTATGCATTTTCTTCATAATATGGCTGTTGTTCCATAGGACAACTTACGAGAGGTAATGACCCTATTCATAGTATGAAGAAAGAGAGAAAATCAAGTTTTACCAGAGGTGACAACAAACAAGAACAAAGAGGATATTTAGCATGTACTTGGGTATGCATGGAGCTGTCTTGTATATGTGGAAGCTATTTTCTTGCTCGTAATCTATCCATATGTAGTTGAATGAACAGAAAATGTGCATTTGCAGGTTATTGTATTGTGGCTGTTTGAGTGTTTTCTATCATCTAATGAGTGAGCAGTTGCTGCATTTTGAGGTTTTTGCCTTTGCATTATTTCCTGCACTTCTCTGAAGCACATAGCAAAGTTGACCCATTACTGTTAACATATTAAATGACATTGAAAAAGTGTAGTCCTTTTCAAGACAGCAAACAGGCATCAGTCTGGGACAAGATAATGTTTCTAAATATTGGTAACATTGACAAATCCATGTTTGAAAAGAGGTAACTTCATGATCAGGTGTAGGCTTTCTTGAGAAAGTAAGATGCTTTTGGCATGTTGCCAACGTTAATTTTCTTTAAGGCAGGGACTTATTGAGAGGCTGCCTGGCCCACTGGTTTTAGAGCATTCGTAGTAGGAAGAGCTGAATTCTGTCCTGATTCTGTCATTGACTTTCTGCTGACTTTGGGCAAGTCACTGACCCTTTCAAAAAGGTGACTTACTTTTTAGTTGTCCATCGTATGGCCTGGTGTTCAGAAGTACTGATTACTCAGAATTCCAATAAAATCCTGCCAAAACATCTGAAAAATGGCTACAGGCATGTCAGACCGAGCCATAGAGGATTCCAAAATTAGTGTATACATTTGAAATGCCTCTGTTTCTCCATCTGGGTAATGGTGCTGACGTGCCTTTTTTCAAAATATTTAGATCTCTATAGATAAAAAGTTTAATGTAAGTGCTAAGTATTACCATTATTTGTTGTCTCCTAATACTTAAGAGCATAGGAAAGCAAATAATGAAATGTCCAGTTCTCATCTTTAAAAGAAAGTGTGCTTGATTTTTTTGTAGCTTTCCCATTAATATTGATTCAAATTTCCATTAATAAGTATTTAGAGAAACACTGTCACTTGTGTTCCTGTTCCAGTTAATACAATCTAAGTGGCTATCTCTTAAAAGCAGGTGCATCCGGCATGTTTTGCTGTCTCCTAAGTGAAATTCAGGGAGAGGCTGCACATGGAGGACTAGGCATTTTGCTCTAAGGTTAACCTAGCAGCCCTCCTCTCCTGTAGGACTGCAGTCCCTTCTTTTGCTATTTCTTGCAGGCACTTGCCCCAGAAAGAGAGTATTTTTCTGCAAATGATTGTAGAGGAGATGCTATTTTGAAAGTACTGGCATTTCTTCTTCTAAACAGAAGGAAAGTGCTCTTCCCCCCCCCCCCCCCCCCGATATCCAGGAAAAGGTCCACTCTCAGGCCTTTTTGGATTTTCCTTTACTGTTGTTAGTCTTGCATGCTGCCAGATCTCTCTGTCAGGATGGAGAATCCATTTGTTTTGGATTAGGGTTAAGACAGTTTGAAAAAGTAATCTCTAGAAGGAAAGACTTTTTGTGTCACCGAGACTTTGAAATCTCCTGAATTCCCCTTTAAAAACACTGTCGCCCCCAGAGATCTGTTCCTCCTTACTGCAAACCTCTAGTAGATTTCCTTGAGGGTGTGGTAAATTCATTTAATCTGTTAGGCTTTCACACAGCGAAATTAATTGAAGTCAGTAAATCATATTGAATTTAGAGTCCTATTAAATTCTGGTGACTGTGCCAGAAAGCAGTCTCGTTTGCCGTAGTGTGTTCTGGGATGATTTGAATGTGAATATATTGGGCTGCTCTCCCTTCCCATCTCAGTGCCTCCTATACATCATTATTAGTTTATTAGTAGTAGTAATAGAATATGTTACGCTTCGAGGGTGAGCTGTACCTTTGACCCCCTCAGTCTCTCCATAGACACCGCTTCCAAATGACAGGCCAAGGCCTATACTTCTGGAATCTCACATTCCAGCCCACTGCTAGACAGGGTTCCCTGGTCACAGCATCCCAATTCACTAACCATGTGTCCTCAGCAGGGCCAGCTCGGTTTTGGCCCCTGCTACAGACTTTTTTGGGAGCCTGTGGCCAGTATGAAAATGAAGTGACAGAATAGCCTTTTCAAAACAAAGTACCCACTTGCATGATGAAAAAGACGGTTACTCACCTTTGTAACTGTTGTTCTTCGAGATGTGTTGCTCATATCCATTCCAGTTAGGTGTGCGCGTGCCGCATGCACGTTCGTTGGAAGATTTTTACCCTAGCAACACTCGGTGGGTCGGCAGGGTGCCCCCTGGAGTGGCGCCGCTATGGTGCCGGATATATACCCCTGTCGACCCAGCCGCCCTTCAGTTCCTTCTTTCTTGCCGGCTACTCTGACAGAGGGGAAGGAGGGCGGGTGTGGAATGGATATGAGCAAACACATCTCGAAGAACAACAGTTACAAAGGTGAGTAACCGTCTTTTCTTCTTCGAGTGGCTTGCTCATATCCATTCCAGTTAGGTGATTCCAAGCCTTATGTAGGCGGTGGGGTCGGAGTGAAATATGGCAGAATGTAAAACTGCTGAGCAAGGCTGCAGTATCTCTTGACTGTTGAACCAGAGCATAATGCGAAGCAAGGGTATGGACCGAGGACCATGGAGCTGCGCGATAGATCTCGTGGGTAGGTACACGAGTCAGCAAGGCGGCAGATGAAGCCTGAGCCCTGGTAGAATGCATGGTGATGTGGCTTGGGAAATGTGAGCCAAATCATAACAAGTGCGGTGCACGTTATCACCCAAGATGAGATCCCTGAGAGGAAACAGGTAGGCCTTTCCTTCGGTCTGCTACTGCGACCGAGAGTTGGGGCGTGTTACAAAATGGTTTTGTCCGCTCAACATAAATGCGAGCGCTCTACAGACGTCCAGGGAGTGCAATTGTTGTCCCCATCGCGTTTGAGTGTGGTTAACATGAAGGCCGAAACCACCTTAGGGAGGAAAGCCGGTGTGGTTCGTAACTGCACCTTGTCTTTGTGAACAATAATGTATGGCGATGGAACCACCATAAGAGCCCTGAGCTCGAAGACTCGTCTGGCCGATGTAATGGCTACGAGGAAAGCTGTCTTCAAGACAGGTATAGCAGCGAGCAGGTCGCTAACGGGTCGAATGGAGGAGACATAAGTCTGGTTACCCAGGTTGAGGTCCCAGGTTGGGGGCTGGGCGGCGTACCTAAGGGTGTATGCGCTGCAAGCCCTTGAGGAAACCTCGAAACCATAAATAAAGAGTGTGAGAACACAGACGACCACCTTAGCCTGGATGGAAGGTAGAGATGGCTGCCAAGTGTACCCTTGGCGATGACACCGCTAGGCCCCCTGCTGTTGCAGTCCAGAGGGTAGTCAAAATAGAGGGGATCGAGACCTCAGCAGGAGTAAGATTTAAGCGTGTTCGCACCTGTAGGAGAAAACGCTTCCACCTGGCCAGGTACGTTGACCAGGTGGAAGGCTTCCTGCTACCCTGATAGTCACGTAGCAGCCACACCATGAGGTGAAGAGACTGCAGGTCCGGGCGGCGAAGTCTGCCGCAAGTCCTGAGGTATGAGGTCTGGGTGGAGTGGCAGGGTAATTGGGTAGGCTATTGACAGGCCGAGCAACGTGGCGTATCAGTGCTGCCTGGACCAGCTGGAGTGATCATGATGATGCGCGCCCTGCCCCTGCGAAGTTGAGCAGGACCCAATGAGCCGGGGGAATTTGGTGGGAAGGCATAAAGGTGTTGGCCCTTCCACGGCATGAGGACAGCGTCCGAGATCGGTCCCGGGGAGAGACCTTGGAAGGAGCAGAACCTCGGACATTTCCTGTTCTCGCGGTAAGCGAACAGGTCCATATGTGGGGAAAAATCCCCACTTCTGGCAACAGAATGCATCACATCAGGCAGGGCGAGCACTCATGAGACAGGAAAGACCTGCTGAGTCGAAGCGCCAAGGAGAAAGGATGCTACCAGAATTTATCGAGTGGGCTATGCAAAAGTCCCAGAGATGGATGGCCTCCTGACAAAAAGGAGGAGGACCATGTCCCTCCCAGGTTGTTTATGTAGTACATGGCCGTTTGTGCTGGCTGTAAACACTGAGACGCCACGGCCTCGCAGCTGCTGCTGGACCCCCTGGCACGCCAGGCAGACTGCTCTCATTTTTGGACATTGATGTGGAACGCCAGCTCCTGAGAAGACCAAAGGTCTTAAGCTCGAAGGTTACTGAGGTGAGCACCTGAGCTGAGAGATGACGCATCCGTCGTCATCAGGGACAGTGAGGCTGGGGCGGATAGAGCGGCATCCCTGCCCACACCAGGGAGGGAGTTAGCCACATTCTAGGGAGCCTAGGGTGCTCGAGGGAATGGTGACTATCGTGACCATTGGGCCCCTGTCCGGGCGGTACGCTGATTTGAGCCAAACTTGGAGATGACAGAGGCAGAGCTTAGCGTGTTTGGTTACAAACTAGCAGGCAGCCATGGGACCCGGGAGACCGAGACAAGTGCGAGCCGAGGTCCCGTGGGAAAGTTTGCAGACCTCGGATGATCGGTGCCATCGCCTGAAACCGTGGCTGTGGTAAGCAGGATCCGGCTAGCTCGGAGTCCAGGATAGCCCCTAGGAAGTCTAACCTCTGCGTGGGAACCAGAGTGGATGTTTCCATAGTGATCATCAGGCCTAGACATGTGAATAGGTCCTTGACGATGCCACACGCTGAGTGACTTGTGTCTTGGAGTCTCCTCAGATAAGCCAATCGTCCAGATACGGAAAACGCATATCCGACGTCGGCGGAGGTGGGTGGCGACTACGGCCACACACTTGGTTAATGCCTGTGGGCTGTAGAAAGGCCAAACAGCAGGACCGTAAACTGGAAGTACCAATGGTTGGCTAGAAAGTGGAGGTATCTCCTGTGCGGAGGGGAGATGGCAATGTGAAAGTACGCGTCCTTCATATCGAGGCGGCATACCAGTCTCCAGGATCTAAGGACAAGGATAATGGTTCCCAGGGATACCATGCGGAACTTCAACCTTATCATAAAATCTGGTTGAGTCCTCGTAGGTCTAGGATAGGTCTGAGACCTCCATACGAGTCGGGGATTAGGGAATAAGGGGAGTAATGCCCCCTTCGTCCATCGGCGTCTGCACCTCTTGTAAGAGGAATTGCGCCCGAGAGGAGTCCCTGAAGAGGGACAGGGTTGGAACAAATTGGAGGTGGTACCCATACTCCACCATGTGTAGGGAACAGCGAACTGAAGTTAACTGGGACCACGCCAAGAGGAAGTAGGAGTGGATCCCGCTTGTAACCAGTACGCCCCTCGGGCGCACCTTCGAAAGTTCGTCTTTGGTCCCGGTCGTGATTGCGAGGGGCCTCGATCTTGGCCCTCTAGGGGTCCTGACGGTCGTCTGCGACCACCTCAGCCGCGCTGTCTGCCAAAGTCCTATCTGTGGCTAGGCACAGAGTGTGGCGGTGTGGCTGGGGACGGAAAGGCCTGCAGTAGGTTGTCGGCGTATGCACGCCGAGAGAGAGCGCATTTAGGACCCTGTTGCCCTTCAGGCTTTGCAGCCTGGGGTTGATTTCACCGCAAAGAGGCCTTTACCAACAAATGGTAAGTCGTGAAAGGCCGGAGTTTGAAACCTGAAGCCATGAGATGCTCCTCATGGTAACGAGGCCTGGAGAGAAGCTCTGGCCGCCTTTTTTCCCTTCCCTCCAAGAGGGCAGTGAACTCTTGGCGGGAGTCTTGATGGAGAAGCTCCATAAATTTATTCCACCGTTATCCAGGTGTTATGATTATAGGGGCTAAGCAGGGCTTATTGATTTGCCACGCAGGGCTATAGGGCCCTTGCAGAATACACCTTGCGGCTGAGTAGGGTCATTCGCCTAGCCCCTTCGATTTCGGGGCTGGCGCCTGTGGCCATGCCCGTTCCTTTTCTTAACCAACTGAATGACTAGTGAGCAGGGAGGAGGATGGACAGACAAGTAGTCATATCCTCCATAGAGTATCGGCATTCGCCTGGATGGTCCGAATAAACGGGTAGGGCCCTCTAGTGGGGCAACCGCCGCGATAGAATGTCCATACTGGGTCCCCTACCTCCGGGACCTCCTGCAGCTGGAGGTCCGCATTGAGTGCTACCCTTCCATAGGAGGTCCTGATGGCTCTCAGTTGTTGGTGGGCACACCAGAATCGCGGTCCTGAGCCAAGAGCTGTCCGCGTGGGAAGACACTGATGCGTGTCCGGATGGCCATGGAGGTGCTGAAAACCATGGGCAGAGTCTCTGACTCTACCAGACTTGCCCAACTCAGCACCTGGGACCGGTACCGCAAGGCGCACTGGTACCTGGAACGAGATCCGGACCTGCGACCAGAGCGGTGCCGGGAGGTCGACCGAGATCTCGAGGTTGGGAGCGGCTACGGAGTCACAGTGCCTGTAGCCGGTGCTGGGAGCCAGAACGGTGCGAGATTATCGGGTCGGTGAACGGGACACCGACCTGTGCGGCGAGTGCGACCGGTGCCGAGGAGAACAGCATCGGGACTGCAAGTGGCGTCGGGAAGGGGAGCGCCGACGGAACTTGGAGCGTCTGCGGGACCGTGATCATGAATGGTGCTGCTCTGCTGCGCTGACAGAGGATGGTCGTATCAAGGAGGCTTGCCAAGAGACTGTATTACCCGCACCAGCGGTGCCAGGGGTTTTGGCAGCATCTACTCTGTCATGGCAATGAGATCCCTCGTCGTTGGAAATGTCTCCCGTCTCGGCGTGGAGTGGGAACAGTAAGCTCGACCACAACGTGCTACTGGGGAGCTGTCAGGCACCTGGATTCGACGGCCCTTGTGGGACCAGGATTCGACGGTGCCGCGGGGCGCAGTCAGCAGACGTTGTGGGACTGGGGATCGGGTGCCAGTGTCGGTGCCGGGCAGGTGTCGGTCTGGCGACTTTAGATGAGCTCTCTGGCTGCGGTGCAGTTTAGCACGGAGCAGCAGGAGCAGTAAGAGCTCAACCATGGCGCGTGCGGGGAGCGTCCAGGCACTGGATTCAACGGCCCTTGTGGTAGACCGGGATCGACGGTGCCGACAGTTGTCAGTGCCGCGGCAGGTGTCGGTGCCGGGCGATCCGACTTAAACGAGCTCTCTGGCTGCGGTGCAGTTGGCACAGAAGCAGCAGGAGCAGGGGAGCTCAACCACGGCGCGTGCCGGGGAGCTGGTCGGGCACTGGCAGGAGGCAACGTGCGGCATGGGTTTCCTCAACCTCTTGGAGAGAGGGAGCGGTGCCACGAGTCGACTTCGTGCAGTAGGAGTTGTGGCGGTGCCAGTGGGTTTGCCGGTGCCGAGGAGGCGCTTCTGTCGCCGAGTAGCCAGCGCTCAGTGCAGAAGGTGGAGGGAAAGAAAGTGCCGCTCATTTTTGTTCTCGGCTTAAACGCCTTGCAAATGGGGCACTTAGCTGTGAAAAACGCACAGGGTGCGATCCCCCGAGGCACCGTAAACAGGAGTCATGTGGGCCTCTCCTGTCCGCAACGGCCTGAGGAGCGGCCAAGCACGGACTAAGAACCAGTGAGCCAGGCATGGGCTCGCACCGGTTGCCGGCAAGGGGGCTCCTCCAGGACCCCGCTTATCTATTAAACGGTATGGCTTCCGAGCAAAGAAAAACAACATCAGTATGCCAGAAATAGTATATAAAAGGATTATAACTATAACCCAGCTACGAGTAGTTCGGGTAAGCTCGGAGGCCAAGTTCGTGCGCTCCCTTGCTCAACCCCAACATGGGCAGTAGCTTCAAAGCTATCGTCTGGGTCGGCAGGGGTATATAAATGGGTCTGCGGTCTTTTTTTTTAGTCTTTCCGTTCTGATTTCTCCAGCTTCGGCACAATCGTGAGCGGCAGAAAAGCCGATCTTTATAAACTTCGCTTTATAGGCATGGGCTCGGCACCGTTTCTTTCCCCCCCCCCCAATATCTAAAAACATCAAGGAGTCGTGGGGATCGCTCTGGTCATCGCTAACGGCAGGGGCAGGCCCAGCATCTATTTTACTATATAATGAGCCCCTGGCCAGTTAAACTGCGGGGGGGCGAAGCGGAGTCCTAAGCCCGCTACTATGTTAGCAAGATAAAACCTACGTATATAACGATAGCCCTATAATATAAGCTATTAACTATACTAATACTAGAAACAAGAACTACGAGTAGCTAGGGAAGCGGAGGTCAGCTAAGCTGCGCTCCACTGTTCCAACGACTGACACGGGCGGTAAGAAGGAACTGAAGGGCGGCTGGGTCGGCAGGGGTATATATCCGGCACCATAGCGGTGCCATTCCAGGGGGCGCCCTGCTGACCCAGAGTGTTGCTAGGGTAAAAATCTTCCGATGAACGTGCACACGGCGCGCGCACACCTAACTGGAATGGATATGAGCAAGCACTCGAAGAAGAATTAAAGGACACTTGCTGGACAAATTTCCTTTCCTTGTTTTTGGTTTTCAGGCCTATTCTAGCAAAGGTTAAATAAAATTCTGCTCTTGCTTACAGGTATGCTAACTTGCTTCAGTCCACTGGGACCATTCTCTTCTTCTAGCCCACAAACTAGTTTCAGCATTGAGTGGCTCAGAGCAATAATAAGTGCTCTCTTTGGGCCCCGGTAACTGGAAGTGCACGGTTGTCTGACTCAGATAGTAGAGTGTGTGTTGTAGCCCTTTCTTTGGTTTGCTGTGCCCATGTGGCAGCTTAGCTACAGGATGGTGTTAGGAAAAAATGTCATGATCTAGGCTGCAACCCAGTCCCACAATGTGATTTTATAACTCTCTTGTCCTATTCACACTATAAATAATAAAAACCATATTAGAAATATAATGTACAACTGTGGGCTGGTGCAGTTAGAGATTTGTGTAGAAGAGCGCTATGCCAAACTCAGTACTGGAGAGTAGCAAGCAAATAACTGGTTCACTTTATTTTACTAATTTTTATTTCTATAGAATCTGAAGAGCTCAATAATTTTATGATGAGTTTAGCTTTGGAGCAGCTCTGTGAGGAGAGAGGAAGTATGTTACTGAGGCAAAGAGATTTTAAGTGAAATTTTTCCTGAGGTCAGTTTTTCCTGTGGTAGAGCCAGAAACTGTGACTCTCAGCCCTCTATAGTCTTAATCACACACCTATTCTTCTTCAGAATTAATTTACAATTAGAAGATTGGGGGAAGGAGAGGTGTGATTTGAGTAGCCTGAGCTTGTGATAAAGACCAGGATGGATTTTCAGATTTCCTTTGTCTGGGAAAGCAACTTTGCCACTGTGATTCTTGTTTTTAGTTACAGGGCTCCAAGGCTTTCAAAATAATGGTAGTAATTTAATAGGAATTGGGATGTGACTTTTCATCTTGTAAATGAGCTGTACTTGATTATTGATGACTGGAACACTGGGCTTGTAAATATCTTTTTATTGTATATTGCTTCTGCAGGGATTCTGTACCAATGTGGAGACCATATGAACCTCTGATTGGACCCCACCATTTCCTGTTGTATGAAGGAGGGTGCTTTGCCCTTGGGGAACAACTTCTCGATGAGATCTGACTTGGGCACTATGAAGATCCTTCACTTGAAGAAGAGAGGCTGTTTTCTGCTGAAGCTTTTGTGTCTGGTTGTCTTGATGTTAATCTTTTGTGAATTCTTAGTTTATTATGTGGTGATATTACAGTGTCATTGGCCAGAAGTTAAAATAGAAGCTCTCAGGAGTAGCAGACAGTCTTCAGCTTCTGTCTTGAAGGCCATGTTTTTATCTGATACCCACCTGCTTGGTGAAATCAAAGGGCATTGGCTAGACAAATTAAGAAGGTAAGAACTGAATTTAAGGAACATAGTGTAACCAATTTTTTAAAGCTTTTCTTAGCATCCATGTATAAGCAGTACTAAATGTAGTGGCATTTGGGGCAAGTAGCCACTCCGACTTCTGAGTTGCTTATCTGAATTTTGGGGGAAGAGAATAATGGAGGGTTAGGGAATTAGACTGTGTCTAATCAGTGCAGGCTCTGGCAGACCCCGGTAGCTAGTATTGCTGTTGTATTGTGCTGCCATAAGCTTCTGAGTGCATTGTCTGGATCAGAGAATCCTCTTCAGTTTATAATAATATTTATAAATTATACAGTGCTGTACAAAAATGAAGTAGTTGATCTCCACAACAGCCCTGCTAGTCAGGAATAGTATCCCTGTCTGCAGGGTGGGGGAATTGATAGTAACTCGTCCAGTGTCACACTGAGGCCTGGTCTACAGTGGGGGGAGGTGTTGATGTACGATACGCAACTTCAGCTACGGGAATACCGTAGCTGAAGTCGAAGTATCCTATTCCGAATTACCTCCCGTCCTCACGGCGCAGGATTGACGTCCGTGGCTCTCCCATCGACTCCACTACTGCCGCTCGCTCCGGTGGAGTTCCGGAGTTGATGGGGAGCGCGTTCGGGGATCGATATATCGCGTCTAGTTGAGATGCGATATATCTATCCCCGATAAATCGATTGCTACTCGCCGATACGGCAGGTAGTCTGGACGTACCCAGAGCCAGGACTACAATCAAGCTCTCCCAACCCCATGCCTAATCCACTAAACCGCATTGCTTCCCTCTGGTAATCCATAGAGAAGCAGAACTTTGAAGAAAAGTATCCGTTTTTCCATGGCAGGAGCTATGTGACTGAGTGGCATCAAACTCAATCTCTACTGAACACTCTTCTCTTTTAATAACCATAACTGTACTTAAAGGAAGAATTGGGGAGAGTGAGTTCAAGCCCTGATAATAGACTTGGGTGAGTCAGATGGGAGTCTCCCTTGCTCCACCCTCCTGAGAGGGAGAAACAGTGAATGCTTTTAGATGTAGTGTCCCTTCCTATGTGAGCTTGCATTGTCCAGTTGTCCATTGCAGAAACTATCAGAAGCCTGCATCCCAAGAAACGGGAAAAAATTCATAGGCAGGAGTTGTAGACCAAGCTGGATGAGCACGCATCTTAGAGAGGTGATTTAAAAAAAAGAGAGCCTACAAAGAATGGAAGATGGGAGGGATCAGCAAGGAAAGCTACCTTATTGAGGTCAGAACATGTAGGGAAAAAGTGAGAGAGGCCAAAAGCCATGTAGAGTTGGACCTTGCAAAGGGAATTAAAACCAATAGTAAAAGGTTCTATAGCCATATAAATAAGACAAAAACAAAGAAAGAAGTGGGACCTAAAGCTTAACACTGAGGATGGAGTGGAGGTTAAGGATAATCTAGGTATGGCTAAACAAATACATTGACCCAGTCTTTAATGAGGTGCTTAGGTACAATGGTAGGATGACAAATAGGAATGAGGATATGGAGGTAGATATTACCACATCCGAGGCAGAAGCCGAACTCGCCAAACTCAAACAGCTTAATGGGACTAAATCGGGGGCCCAGATAATCTTCATCCAAGAATATTAAAGGAACTGGCACATGAAATTGCAAGCCCATTAGCAAGATTTTTAATGAATCTGTAAACTCAGGGTTGTACATGTATGACTGGAGAATTGCTAACATAGTTCCTATTTTTTTAAGAAAGGGGAAAAAAGTGATCCGGGTAACTATAGGCCTGTTAGTTTGACATCTGTAGTATGCAAGGTCTTGGAAAATTTTTTGAAGAGAAAGTAGTTAAGGACATTGAGGTCAATGGTAATTGGGACAAAATACAACATGGTTTTACAAAAGGTAGATCGTGCCAAACCAACCTGATCTCCTTCTTTGAGAAGGTAAAGATTTTTAGACAAAGGAAACGCAGTGGATCTAATTTACCTCGATTTCAGTAAGGCATTTGATACGGTTCCACATGGGGAATTATTAGCTTAAATTGGAAAAGATGGGGATCAATATGAAAATTGAAAGGTGGATAAGGAACTGGTTAAAGGGAGACTACAATGGGTCATACTGAAAGGTGAACTGTCAGGCTGGAGGGAGGTTACTAGTGGAGTTCCTCAGGGATCGGTTTTGGGACCAATCTTATTTAATCTTTTTATTACTGACCTTGGCACAAAAAGTGGGAATGTGCTAATAAAGTTTGCGGATGACACAAAGCTGGGAGGTATTGCCAATACAGAGAGGACAGGATATCATACAGGAAGATCTGGATGACCTTGTAAACTGGAGTAATAGTAATAGGATGAAATTTAATAGTGAAAAGTGCAAGGTCATGCATTTAGGGATTAATAACAAGAATTTTTGTTATAAACTGGGGATGCATCATTTGGAAGTAACAGAGGAGGAGAAGGACCTCTTGGAGTATTGGTTGATCACAGGATGACTATGAGCCGCCAATGTGATATGGCCATGAAAAAAGCTAATGCGGTCTTGGGATGCATCAGGCGAGGTATTTCCAGTAGAGATAAGGAGGTGTTAGTACGTTATACAAGGCACTGGTGAGACCTCATCTGGAATATTGTGTGCAGTTCTGGTCTCCCATGTTTAAGAAGGATGAATCAAACTGGAACAGGTACAGAGAAGGGCTACTAGGATGATTTGAGGAATGGAAACCTGTCTTATGAAAGGAGACTCAAAGAGCTTGGCTTGTTTAGCCTAACCAAAAGAAGGCTGAGGGGAGATATGATTGCTCTCTATAAATATATCAGAGGGATAAATACCAGGGTGGGAGAGGAATTATTTAAGCTCAGTACCAATGTGGACACAAGAACAAATGGATATAAACCGGCTATCAGGAAGTTTAGACTTGAAATTAGAGGAAGGTTTCAAGTGAAGTTCTGGAACAGCCTTCCAAGGGGAGCAGTGGGGGGCAAAAGACATATCTGGCTTCAAGACTAAGTTTGATAAGTTTATAGAGGGGATGGTATGATGGGATAGCCTAATTTTGGCAATTAATTGATCTTTGACTATTAGTGGTAGATATGCCCAGTGGCCTGTGATGGGATGTTAGATGGGGTGGGATCTGAGTTACTACAGAGAATTCTTTCTTGGTGTCTGACTGGTGAATCTTGCCCACATGCTCAGGGTTGAGCTGATCGCAATATCTGGGGTTGGGAAGGAATTTTCCTTCAGGGCAGATTGGCAGAGGCCCTGGGGGTTTTTCGCCTTCCTCTGCAGTGTGGGGCACGTGTCACTTGCTGGAGGATTCTCTGCACCTTGAAGTCTTTAAACCATGATTTGATAACTTCAGTGGCTCAGACATAGGTTAGGGCAGTGGTCCCCAGCATGGTGCCTGCGGGTGCCATGGTGCCCGCCGGGGCATTTGTGTGCCTGCCTAGTGCCCAACAGGGGACCTGCCGGGGATAGAGAACTGAGGCTGTGGGCGCGGTGTTCTCTGTTCCCGGCAGGTGCAGGGCCTGCCTAGTGCCCAGCAGGGGAGACAAGCCGCAGCCCTGCGCCTGCCAGGGACAGAGAACTCTGGGGCTGCAGGCGCTGGTGTTCTTGGTCCCTGGCAGGTGTGGGGCCGCGGCTTAAGCCGGAGGGAAGCCGTGGCCCTGCGCCTGCCGGGGACAGAGAACCCTGGGAATGCAGGTGCTGGTGTTCTCGGTCCCCGGAAGGTGCGGAGCCCACCTAGTGCCCAGCAGAGAAGAGAATCTGGGGCCCTGCGCCTGCTGGAGACAGAGTACTCCAGGGCTGTGGGCACCAGTGTTCTCTGTCCTCACGGCTTTTCTCCGGCTTCTCTCTGGATTCATATATTATGTTATATTAAATATGGTTTTTTGTATTATTTAATGTACAAATACAAAATAAGTCTTGAAAAATTGTTGGTGCCTGCCAATGTGTTACTGGTCACAAAAAGATTGAGGACCACTGGGTTAGAGATTTGTTGCGTGAGTGTAGATGTGCACACTCACCCCTGCGGCGCCTCCTGCTGGTCTCTCAGGGAATTAGCTCTTTTACCAGCCAGGAGCACCCTCTGCAGGCCGATGATCCACCTGTCCTCTGGCTTCCGTCTCCCTCCCTGGACCCCAGTGCTCTTGTACCTGGGGTGTTGCCCCCTAGCAGTAACCCTTCAGTCTTAGGATCTCCGCTCCCTGGGGAACCCCCACCCACTATTCCCACCTCATCTCAGTATAAAGCTACTGCCAGTCATTATCTAGCCCCACAAGCTGGGGCAGACTGCAGTATCAGCCTACTCATCACCGGCAAGGTTGGGTTTGGACTTGTTGCCTTGGCCTACCCCTGGGCTGCCCCCTGCAACTGCCAGTACCTGTTGGCCTTATGCTAGGCCGCAGCCTGGGGCTTTCCAGGCTGGAGCTCCCCAGCTCCTCAGCCTTTCCCCAGTCCTGCTTTACTCAGGTACCCTGTCTCTAGCTTCTTGCAGTCAGGCCCTTCTCCCTCTACAGGCAGAGGGAGACTGTTGTCTACCCCTGGCTTCTCTGCCTTTATAGGGCCAGCTGAGTCTGTTTGGGGCGTGGCCTCATCTGCAGCCACTTCCGCCAATCAGCCCAGCCTTTTAGAGCTGCTTTCTCCAGCCACAGCCCCCTCCCAGGGCTGGTTTAAGCCCTTTAGGGCAGGAGCAGGGTTGTGCAGGAGGTCAGACTAGATGATCATAATGGTTCCTTCTGACCTTAAAGTCTATGACTCTAATTAGATGAACTGATAGACTTCCTTATTTATTTTACTTCAGCACTGGAAATTTCATGTGATATTAAGACATCTTAAACACTTTCAGTTCTGCACTCAACCTAGAGAAAAAGCTATTACTAATAAAACTACTAAGTACAGGTAGTTATTACGTATCAGTATAGGACAGGGATCACATGATATAGTAGTGTAAGTCTAGAATATTTCTGCCAAATTCACTGGTGTTAACGTTTATAATCCAGAGCAGAATCTGGCTTATTCTGTGTCCCGGCAGAACCTTGCTCAGATCACTGCGGGATGAAATTTACTAAAGGAAGGCTCGTCCCTAGGGGACTCAAAACAGTGGCTTGATCTTGTATAGCAAAGTTGCTGGCTTACCTATGCACACTAGTGTCAGCTCTATCAACTACCATTTTGACACAATTCATTATAAGGTTTTAACGAAATGGAAATTTGTTACCTGTGTCTAGCAAATAG
Organism: Chelonoidis abingdonii; assembly: GCF_003597395.2. Lineage (NCBI taxonomy): Eukaryota > Metazoa > Chordata > Testudines > Testudinidae > Chelonoidis > Chelonoidis abingdonii. The sequence continues at coordinate 207,330,041 of NC_133770.1, forward strand.
CAGTATAGTAATTTACTCATTTTAAATTGGCTTATCTGGAGGTTTAATTTGTGTCATTGGTTAGATGATTTGTAGTGATGTTTCAGTATCCAGCATGGGGGTTTGTTCTGAGCAATCAAAACCTTTTGCTGCAGGAACAGATGCAGTCGGTCAAGTGTGTGTGATTATTCAACATACTTCCACTGAGCAGTTTTTACATACTTTGAAAATAACCCATTAACTTGTGATAAAAGGTTAGTATCAGCACTTCATGTCTGGTGTCCCCATGAGCTGGTGCTGATCATAGTTTTTGATGGTGGGGAGGAGCAGGGAGGTAGCCCAGGAGCTTGTGTTAAACCTGACATTTAAAATCTAGCTGGGTTTCAGAGTAGCTCTTTCAGTCTTTGAGAGTCTGCTTCACTGTCCTGTTGGGCAGTGTTGTCCTTGTTTAATCAGAGTAAAGGATCAGGCAGTTAAGAGAGTCTGTTGATTTCATGCTTCGCTTTCTTAGGGAATGGCAAATGGAGAGAGCCTTCCAAACTGCCTTGTCGTTACTGGAGCCAGATATTGTTTTCATCCTAGGAGACGTCTTTGATGAAGGAAAGTGGAGCTCCTCCCAGGTAAAAGGTCCACATCTACTGGTTTTAATGTCAGAAAATGCTGAACTGCTTTAAAAGAAATGTGGTTTCCTGGAAATAAGTGGCATGCAGAGCAAGCCAGGCTTTATTTGATTTTCCTCTTCCACAATTGATGTATTGCAGATTTGTAGGCCGTGACTCTAATTTCTAGTGTAGTGTGACATAGTCGCTGCAAGGCAGTTGCACTCCGGTGTGAGTGGAGGGTATGTGTGGGCACAAATAAGATCAGGCAGTAGGCATAGTCTTTTGCAATGAGTTGGTCTCCAGCACCCTACAGTGCAAGGTTAAGAGGAGATGAATGTGCATGTCTGGGGAGATACAAGTTAAATGGAGTCCTCCTCATGCTTATGAAGTACTGAGGCTGTGAAAAGGGGATTAGGAGTGGTGCTTCCTAACAATAATCAGGGGAGTAGTATGGAAAAGAGGTAACATTTATAAATGTTTGTGGCCACCACTATGATGCTAGGTGTAAACACTGACAGTATTAGCATGAGTGGCCAACAGTCCAAACTTTAGAATGGCAAATGACTAACCCAGCCTTTTACTTTAAAAGGCATTATTGGCCTTCTGAAACCCAAAGAAGTGCATTGCCTAGTGTATTAAAGCTGTTGGCAAATGAATTTTGCAAATATAAACAAGGGAATCAGTCAGGCCTGTGCATTACTGGGTATTAGTGTTTGGGGCTCTGACCTTCCTGATAGCTGGTCAGAAAGTTCTATTTGTGTCCTGAATTCTAATGCCAGTTCATTGTTGTTGCAATATTAATGATACTAATAGCTGTTTTAATATTGTCCATATTCCAGTCTTAGAGGATATACAATGGATGCTGCTCTCGTCTTGGCAGTGGTAGTTTCCAGTGGGTTGACTACAAACTGAAATTTGGTGATTCTCTCAGGACTTGATTTTTCCAATAGTTTCTTTCTGCTCTCCCCAACCTAAGCACACACAACATGAAAATGTCAAGGTGACAGCCTACTGCTAAATCCTTTCATAGTTGTCTTCAACATCATTAGTTTTTACAATTTTCCTGCAGGCCTGGGCAGATGATGTCAGGCGGTTTCAGAAAATGTTCCGACATCCAGTTCGCACTGAGCTAATGGTGGTTGTTGGCAACCATGACATTGGCTTTCACTATGAGTAAGTATTTCAGAAAAATTCAGTGCACTGTCAGGTATGAAATGTCAGGATGTAAACAGTAACTCAGTATTGTCAGCCTCAAGAGATCAAATAACATCAGATTGGCCCCAAAGTCAAATGTTGGTTTTTAGTCTGACTTTTGACTTTAATGTCTCTCTATTCCTCTGCCAGTATGTGTGAGACGTTCAGGTTGAAGAGTCAACCTTTAATACATGCTTCTCTCTGGCTTCTCAGATGGAGCTCCCGCTTCCTCTCCCTCAACCCCTAAGACAGGGCAACTGCCATCCATTTTCTATTACTGTCTTACTTTCTCTCCTGCTGGATAAGGGCTATACACTGGAACTGGAAAATGAACATCCAAGAAACACAAAATACTCTTCTTATGTATCAAGTGTTCCTATTAAGGATTTATGTGAGCTGAAAGGTCTTTACATGTACTAATGTCTTTACAGCATCTCCCACCTAGCTAATTACTGCAAAACGCCATGCAGAGCTATCTGTATCTCAGTGCAGTAATGATAAAGACAATCATTATTTTTTAAATCATTCACATTGAAAGCATTTCAAAAATAATTTTAAAATCAGACTTTGTTTGCATAACTTTGATCAGGTACATTAATAGATCAATTATCCAATAAGTTACAGTAAGTTCACCTTGGATTTGTCTGTCCTGGACCTGGCAGCACCTGTTCTCTGACCCCCCGGAGGAGTGGCTGCTGTGTAGCTTTTTCCTGACTCCTTCCCTCCACCTACATCTCAAGCACTGACCTGGCAATGGGTTTGTGTGTCGTTGGAGAAAAGCTGCTGCTGGGTCCACAGCAGAGCAAGTAGTGGGGTGGGGTTGGGTGTAATGCTGTTGGGCCCCAGATTCAACAGTAGCTTTTTCCTGACTCCTTCCCTCCACCTACATCTTTCTCTGTGTCCTGCTGTCCCAGGACTCTCTCTCTGCTACCACTGAGATAGTGCCAATCCATATGTGAAGGCAGGGCTCAATGGCAAGGGCAGATCTGTTTTTCTCAATTCCAGAGGCTCTCACTTGAGCTCTGCCTGTGTGACCAGCCCTGAAAATTGTGTGAAAGGAGTGGCTGCTTGGGTCTTTGTGAGAGTACCTCCTACAGGTTCCAAAATCCCATGACTCACCATTAATTCACAGGATTTGGCAGTATTAACTGTTGGCTTCCATGTGAGTCAGGCTTTTTTTTATTATTTAGGCTTTTGTCTTCAAGCATCAGTTAAGATGGGCTGGGTTGCATTTTTAGAGCCAGACTGTGGGTGTAGCTCATGTGCACAGAGTGAGAGTTAGGAGTGCCCTGTAAAGGTGTCTTCAAGGTCACATCATGGTCAGGCTGCTGCTATAACTCATGCTGTGCTGCAGTGACCCAAAAATGCAGCCAAGGTATTGTGGATATTCTGCCCCATTCCCTACTCTGAGCATCAGAGAGGGTAATTTTGCATCTGTTGTATTTCACATTGTTCTTGTACTGGGGGCAATACTCCCTGGCTTGGTTATGCTTGCTCTGGGGCCAGAACAGATTGAGAGAGGCTGTATCCATCCCATGGAGAATCTCTGTTTTAAGGTCTAATCTGGATCATGGAGCAGTACCTGTTAGGGAATTGCCATTTAAATCTGTAACACAGCTATATAAAATTACTTATAATGACAAGTTTCTGAGCATCATACTGCTTTTGTCTTTTAAACACAGAATGACTCCTTACAAGTTAAAACGGTTTGCAAAAGTTTTCAACTTCACCTCAGGAAAGCTAATAATCCGGAAGGGGGTAAAGTGAGTATAATTTTTGCCAACATTTTGAGCTTTTTCATTGTTCTTTTTTTTAAAACTTTTATTTTCCTGAACCCATTGTAGTGTGTTCTCATGAATATTTGTTAAACATAAAACATTTACTCCCAAGAAATGTGTTTTTTATAAATACTATAAAGCTGTTGTCTCCAATCTTTTTATGCACAAGATCACTTTTTGAATTGAAGATCAACCCAGGATCTGCCCCGTCCCACTCACTCTATTTCCCCCCTCCCTCCGTTGCTCTCTTTCCCCCACCTTCACTCACTTTCACTGGGCTGGGGCAGGAGGTTGGGATGCGGGAGGGGTTTGGAATGTGGGAGGGGGCTCTGGGCTGAAAGACATCAGAATTTTTTTTTGTCAGATAAAGTGAAGGGAAATACATTGTACTCATCTACACTCTGACTTATATTCTGACCACATACATTAATTCACAAGAATGTAGGAAATGAAGGCTACAAATGTATCACTTAATTTTTTTAAACATTAAGCGAGTATTCTAATCAGGCTGGAAGTGCTATATCACCCGTGAAAGAACGTGTGCTTCATGCAGGCTTATGAGAAAATAGACCTCCAGTTTAATACAACCATGTATTACTCAAGTCTGTGACCCTGAACACACATTTCAGCTAACATTCTTAAAATAGTCATTAAACAGGGACTAACATCCTCTCCTTACTCCAGACTCTGTGTATAGTACTCAGTTGACCCATCTGCTCATTGAAATGAGTTTGCCTTATTAATACTGCTTGGTAAATGTGTTCTAGAACACTAGTACAACAAGTAGCTATTTAGTGAAAAATGTTGGCAGCAATTTAAGATATGCTTTTTGCCAGCAACCCTTCCATGATGGAACCTAGCTCACTTTTGTATATAAGCACACGACTGTTCCCTCCTCCTGCATGCTGAGCTGTGAAATGTCCTTTCTCTGTGGGCTAGCAGGCTGGCCTAATATAAAAATAAGTGCTATTTATACTTGTGACAGGTAAGAGCCTAGTAGCAAGAAAAATTGTTTATTTAAAAGCTACAGCGAAGGTAGAGTTAAGTAACTACAGTGAAAGCTTCTCTACCCTGCTTTGCCAGAGACCCATGGTTAAGGGAGAGACACTTTTCTTTAAGTGTGAATCAAACTAAGGGCTTGCCTATGCAGTGGCAGAAGGCTGTGTGTTGTGCTGTAACTGCCCTGCATCTTGCACCCTCTACAGGGCATGTTAGAGTGTTTTACAGATCACACCCCTCCGGTGCACTTTGCTGGCAACCTGTACACAAGGTCCAGGTTCATTTGTGGGGCCTTCCCTGGGCAGAGGCTGCCAAATGCAGTATAGCTTTGCTTTAACATTGCTCACAAGGCCTCTCTGGCTTCTGAGATACAAGTGCCAAAGCAACTTCTCACCTTCAAATTTCAATGTTATGGATTATTGCACTGCAAGAGGATATAATTTTAAACAGTGTCTCACAAATTATGTGGATATCAGATTCATCACAGCATCTAAACTTTGCTATGCAACCTGACTGACTAGATTAGTGTCAACAATAAAATGGGTGATTATGGAAAGCTGTGGTAGCATGCAGTATTGGTATTTGAGAGATACGACTAGTGCAGCCATTCTCCAACTGTGGATTGGGACCCCAAAGTGACCAGGGTTGCCAGGGCTGGCTTAGACTTCCTGGGGCCCAGGGTGGAAGCCTGAGCCCCACCACCCACGGCTGAAGCCAGAGTCTGACGGTTTCAGCCCTGCATGGTGAGGCTCAGGTTGCAGGACCTCTGCCTGAGGGGCTGAAGCCCTTGAGCTTCAGCTTTGGCCCCCCTGTCCAGAGCAGTGGGTCTCGGGCTTTGCCAGGGCAGTGAGGCTTGGGCAGGCTCAGGCTTTGGTCCCTTCTCCTGGGGCCGTGAAGTAATTTTTGTTGGCAGAAGGGGGTCGCGGTGCAATAAAGTTTGAGAACCTCTAGTGTCTGGTCTGGGCACAGTTGTTATTGAATTTCATACACTGAGTGTTTTTTCTGAATTATGAACTTGTTTTTTTTTTTTTTTTTTAAAGAAGGGCTTCATCTCTCACCCCTAGTGCCTGGAGACCTAACAATTGTTTTTTCCCCCATTCCCTCTGTTCTCCCCCAGCTTTGTCATGGTGAACAGTGTTGCCTTGGACGGTGATGGGTGCACTATCTGCAGCAGGGCAGAGGCAAAGCTCATGAAGCTTTCTCATAAACTGAATTGTTCCCAACAGGTAAGAGTCCAATAGTCCATTCACTGTAATTGCAGAGTTGGAGTTGCAGTTATAGTCAGGCTGGAAGTCAGATTCTTCTCCTTTGAAAAAATCTCAGTCTCTAGTTTGTGTTTTGTCCTTCCTCTCATAGTGCTCTGGCCTTGTCTCCTTGATCATTCTTACCTCCATATTCACAGTGTATTTCAGTGTGCATGTTGCTGACTCCCCCTGCCCCAGTCTTTCTGCTAACTTCAGAAAGACTGGGGCACAGGTCTTCAATCTTGTCCGCTCTGTTATCTCTCCGTCAGCAAAATTCTGTAGCCTTTTTCTCTGCCACATGTAATATCATTTACGCTGGTCTCTGATCTTGTAAGGTAGCCTGCATAGTCTAATGGCTAGGAAGTCTGGAGACCTGGATTTTGTTCCTCACTTTGCCACTGACCTGCAAGTCACTTCATCTCAATTTCCCCATCTGTAAAATTGTTAATAGTTATTCTCCTTTGTAAAGCACTTTCCGATTTAAGTATTATTCTTACATGGACAGTGCCTTTTTCTATCTGCCTTTTTGCCTGTCATGTCTCCTCCTAACCTGAGCTCTCATGTGGCTTTTCAAATGTACTCTTTTTAAACACTCCTCCGTCTTGACCAAATTAATTTGTGAATTTACCTTAATTTCCTTCCACTACATCAGTACAATTTTTCTTAAGTAAAAAGCGTATCAAACTACCTTATTTCCTCTTTCCTATCTTAATGGAAACCTTTGCATTCTTGATGGTGAATTTTACATTCATCCCATATCTCCTGGATCTGCAGACTTGCATGTTGCCATTATCTGTCCAACGCTGCCTCCGAATAGTACTAATTTGATTCCCACGACTGCTGAAATCATCAAGCATGCTTTCATATCCTCTTGCCTTCAGTGTAGCTATTCCAGTTCTCTGTGGTTCAGCATGTTCTGTAAAGTGTTGCTGCCAACTTCTGATATATACAGAGAGAGTGCAATTGCATCCATGGCCTCCTCGAAAAATTTCACTAGCAACTTGTTCATTAAAGTCCAGTTCTAATTGGCAGTCTTGATTTGATTTTGAAAACACTTCATGAACAGAAGCCTGAAGCAAGTTCACGTAGTTCCATCCTCTTCTCTATCCCTTCACAATGTGACCTCTGTGAGGTGTGCTCTGGATCACCTGCCATTTGGAACAGACTTCCTACACAGCACCAGCTCTCTTCAAATCATCCCATCATACAGCTTTTCTCCCTTACCTATACCTCTTAATTTCTATCCTCTGATTTTACTCTGTAAGATCTCATATGATTAGTTTCTCTGATAGACACTGTAAACAAGTACTTTGCAATAATCCTTATACAGTACTAGTTGTTGTGTTGTGCTTTTTTTGAGGAAAATATCTTACATGGTCTTCAATTTTGCATTTCTGTCCTGGCCCTCCAAGCATGTAATAAATACAGAACTAGTGCTGCACAGACACAATTATGTTTGTCTGGCTTGATTTTATTAGCAGGAACAGAATCATTCCAACAAAAGATGCAATGGTATGGAACAGCTTCCAGCTTCAGAACCAATCCTTTTACAGGTGTGTTGGGGATTAGGTGGGCAGGATTTCACCATTTCAGCATATTTATCAACATTTTATAAAAGGCTGCATTAGCTAACAACTGGCTCTTGCTTTGAATCCCTGTCAGCATTACCCTCTTTACAGAAGAAGTGACGCTGAATGTATTGGAGAAGATTCTGCTCTTCCAGAGGAAAAGAATATCCCATTTAAAGAAAAGTATGATGTACTTTCTAGAGAGGCTTCACAAAAGGTTTGGTAATTTAACAACTTTATTTAATATCACAGTAACTTTACAGTGCTTCCTGAAATCCTTAATTATGTATATAATATTGGAAAAAGCAAATGTTAGCTGAGATAAGCTGAACACACAGCTCCTCCTGGTTTAGTGAGGCCTGGGGGAGACTGCTCATAGACCTGCTGGGCTCTACATGATAAGTCCAGGGACACTCAGTCTGCTGCAGAGCATTTATGCTCAGTGTAGCATTTTGTACTATGGGGTAACCCATTTTTAGTAGGACTAATAGAAAAAGTCAGTGATCTTGTCCAGCACTCAAAAAACATTACTTTCACTGATTTACTGATGATAAACAGAACATTCCCAATAAATGAGATTTTTCCTACAGCAGAAACGTATGTGTTCAAGTCTGAGGGCAGATCACCTCCAAATCAGTGCTACTCTTCATTTAAGACCCAGGTTTTCTATTTGTGGTGCTAAAGACTTGATACTAAGTGTTGTTCAAATTCATAAGGATCACTCTAGTAAAATATTACAAACTACCACCCTGTTTTTGTGATAAAGGTCAACTAGGGTGATTTCATATTAAAATATGAATATTGTATTAGTGGAAGACACGAGGATTTCACAAAATACTCTGCAAAAATAGTAGCCCAAGTAGTAATATGGAAGGAGAGCCCATTGGAAGCAAAACTAGATATTAAACTGTGTGATGACTTTAAACATAAATTCTAATTAATTTTTCATGTTTGTAATTTTGTACTGTTTCCACTATAGCTGTTATGGTGGTTTCATCCCCGTTTGATTCTGAGTGGCCATACCCACAGTGCATGTGAAGTGTTGCATAATGGGAAGATTCCAGAAATCAGTGTCCCATCATTTAGCTGGAGGAACAGAAACAACCCTAGTTTCATCATGGTAAATTTAAAGATTTTTATTTTTGTCAGGTAACTTTCATAAATATAAATCAACATGGCAATCAGCTATTTATTAAACTGCTGCTACCTGTTTGTTTTGTTTAAAAAGGCAGAACACCCACTCTCCCTCAAAACCCAACATTTACTTAATACACTGCATCCACTTTATAAAGCACATCAGGAGAGCCACACAGGTTGTGTGGTACAAGGAAGTGCTGTTAGAGGTGTAGTTTGTATATTTGTAAAAAGCATGTGTAACAGAGTTTCTTATAAAGAGGGTGCAGGGTAAACTATTGACTTGTAAAAAAATTAAAAAAAAATCATCAGTACCATGCACTGAACTGTAGAAAGGCTAGTTTTGCTTGGCTGATTTATCTACTATGAAAATAAGACCATATCTATCTCGGATTTCTACATGGCTTTCTTGCCTGTCAGACTCACCCATTAACCACTTCAGAGCGGGCAAGTTTTCATTTGTCTTCTCATAATCTGCCTCATTAGTTTCAATTCACACATTTTCTAATTTCACTTAGAACGTTGGTTAAGCTCCATCAGATAGTTCCAGTGTACAGTATGTATCTTGTTTAATATGTACCACATAGAGATGGAGAAAACAACCAGTTCTACAATAATTCAAGTTTTTGAAAAGTTCTGTTTTAAATAGCAAAACCTACAATCAGTTTGTTTACTTTTCAGCATCTTGTGCATGGGGAAAAGAAACTCAAATCTCATTACTCTTTGGTTTACACTCTTTAGTCCATAGACAACAACATAAGTTCCTTCTCAATCCATGTATTTTATTTAACAGTTAGCATGTTTCTTTTGCTAACTAGTCCTGCTTTTACCAGCTGCTACCTATCCAATCAAGTGCTTGTGCCTATTCTATTGTCCTTAAAAGTGGTTGCTCTCAAACCATGCACATTACCTCTGCACCATGTCTAGTCTCCAGTGCTATAGGGTGTGGACTGACTGCATGGCATTGGTACTATATTAGTCCAGGTTCTGCAACCTAATGTAGAACTTAAAACATCACAGCTGTTTTTGATGTAGACTCACTAAACCTATACCTAACCTCTTAGCAACAGCATGATGGTCTCTCTATCTTTTCTTTTTCAGGGCAGCATAACACCAACCGACTTCTCCCTCTACAAGTGTTTCCTTCCACTTGAGAGCAGAGTTGTTACTATATACTGTATAGCAGGGGCTCTACTTGGGGTACTGATACTAGCTCATCTTCAACTTTTCAATCCACCTTTTTATTTTGCTCAACACTTAATCAGGAAGCATAAAGCAGTATGAAGAGCCAGACATCTGCATTCAGTTACTGAAATACCAAAGCTGAGAACAGTCAAACATCAGACTATATTCATGCCAGCAAATGACCTAATTGGATTGTTAATCCGAAGGCAGGTCGCATTTACACATACCATAGAAATCCTACACAGTTGATATGACTACTACAGGATAAATAATTAACTGAAATTAACTGTTTTCATGCTGTACAAAAATACAGTATTCTACAATCAAATGAGTCCATTTCCTTGCTATAATTTTTGTATCAAATATGTATACTAAAAGTTTGTAACTGTACATTATGTAAATCCTACAGCCTCTGCACGAGTTTGTCCTACCTGGGAGGAGGCATAGTCTTTCAAGCTGGAACCATCACTGTATGTTTTATTGCTACGTGCCCTTCTAATGTGATACTTCTGTTTCTTAATGTCAGCAGGAGATAGATACATCAGTGGATTTCCTTAGCATTCCTAAGCTGTCTCACACACAAAACTGTTGTTTGGGAGAAATCCCTGCTGCGTTAATAGTTTTGGACTGTAATCCCCTGTCTGCTAGACCATCTTTCCACCCCTCCAGGGTCTACTTCAGCCCTTCCAAAAATTTGGGGTGGAACCTCTCAAGCTGCTCTTTTTAATAAAATGTGCTATGATAATCTTAAACTACCAGGCCCTGTTGCACCCTATAGGTCAATGTGGAGAGGTTTTCCCCAACAAGGGAGGTCAGATACTGCTGCAGTAACATTTTCCCATCTGCTTCATGGTGGAGGACCAGATACACATTATGCCCCTGTAGGATTCCAGAAGAATGTTAACGAAACTTGGTTATATTAATGCAGAGCCAGCTTTGAGCTGTAATGTCAACTTTAATGGAGTTTTGGGGATTGCTTCGTAAGGGAAAGCTGTAGCAGCAGAGCTCCATTGGAGCCACAGCAATCCTCAGAGCTAGCGTAGTTGAGAGGCTGTCTGCCTCGGGGGGGGCCAGAATCCCTGCTGCTTTACGTGGACAGGATAGACAAATGCAATTAAAAGAAAACCCATAAGGAAAGTCCACAGCAGGAACCACATTTCTTTTTGGTACTCCTGCAGAACAGGTGGTGTTTTGCCTACTTTTTCTTTTATTACTCATTCCTCCTTAAAAAGGTAAAGTTTTCATGTTTCTAAAATAATTTTGGAAGGGGAAGTGTGATAATCAATGCATAACCGGCAGTGGTAGATTTAGGGAATTATACCTATTACTAGCTAAACCCTGCCTTTCATTTTATAGGAAATACATAACTGAATTGCAAATATAGAAATAGCAAGACTATACATCCTACTAGCAGTTTCACTTGGAAGGATAGTCTTACAAAGATACTGTCCTGTCTCTAAAAATAAAATTACTAAATTTCTCTAATTTTAAGTAAAAGAGGACTGGGTTTATGAAAATCTGATTCATATTGTGTTAAACAACAATTCAGATCTTAATTTGTCCCTAAACTTTAAAACAAAGGATGGAGCTAGTCCAAGGAGTGATTAAACGATCTATGAAGTAATGTAGGCTAACACTTCTCTAGGTTTCTGTTATTGCAACTGTAATTTTAGACATTTGTACAGGTTATCTTGGACACAGGAAAAGTATATACTCACAGAGACATAAAACACCTATGTATAAAATATAAAGCAGTGTTATAGTTACTAAAAGGACATGCCTTATTGCTACAGCAATTCTTGCTTTTTATATATTGTACTGTACCACAACTTGTTTTGAGAATGTCATTTGCATAAATTATTCAAGTTTGAGAAATATTCACACAGTTTGATTCTACAATATTTAAAATAAAACAATTTTCTAATGTCTCTTTATTAAAAGAGAAATAAAAATGTCATCTTGTAATTCTCTTAGGCCAGACACAAGGGTTTATACCTGCCCCCGCCCCCACCCCCTTTCTTGCTATTTACTTGCACAATGAAAGCTGCTGTTGGTACAAAGATTGATGAGCTCTATAGAATGGTGCTTTACACATTCACAATCGGCCTGTGCAATTGTGACGTACTATGAATGACCAAAGAATTACTAAACATATTTCTAAAGTTAAAGGGAAAAAAAATCCTTGATTCCCATTAAAACAACACCAGGTTGCAATTTGGACACTTGAATGAATTCCAATGTTTTAAAGCTGAGATTTCAAAAGAGAAAGGCATGTTGCTGCAACATCCGGTGCCTGTAATACCTTACTTGAAAAGGTAAGTGGTTAATTTGCATAATTTATATATATATATATTTTTTTTTTTTTACTAAAGAGCATTGTTTTTATATAAACCAGAAAAAAATCCCTAAACTCTACAGATAAAGTTCTTACCCCCAGTCACTGCTGCAGGTAAGGTTGACATCAAGCTGTACAGCGCAATCAAAAACATACTTACATCTTAGCTCATTTTACAGGTACAGCCATAATCAAGGCACAAAGATCTTCTACAAGTATTTTTCTTCAATAAAGTTGTACAAAATAATATTACATTTTACAGTCTGTACAATATAATAAACCAGCAGTAAAACAAAAAATATATATATAGGGAGAGGACTGTTGTCCAAGAATGATCTAAACTAAATGGATCATTTGTGGACAGCACAAATAACATCAGTGAGGGTGGTACATTTTCTGCCTAGATGCAACAGGCTGAAAAAGTAGCTGTAATTCAAATGCCTGAGGTGTGTAGAGGCACTTAGCCCCAAAACCCCAGAAAAATTGCTTATCTTCACCATGCCTCTCATTATCTACTCTACTTCCTGTGCCAGTAACGGCTTAAAAGAGGAGGTCACTTTATCAGTTGACCTGCAACTCAGTAATGCTAAAAACTGTGACAGTAATAAATATTGTGGTGCTGCTACATTGTGTGTATACTTCCTCAACAGTATTTAATAACCTGATACAAAGTGCATTATTCTTTTTTCAACCATCAAGTACTCTTAATATCATGTTAAAAAAGGGACCCACACAAGGATAGGTATGACTTTAGTGTCATCCAGCTGACATACTAGTTTGAACTAACATAACCTGCTGGAAAAAATTTAGCAGGTTGTGTTCAATTAGCAAAAATAAAACCCAAAAAACAAAACACACCCCTAAAGCAACAGAGGTAGCCAAAGGGCTTAGTGGAATGACAAAGAAGTGGCATATCAAAATAAAGCACACAAATAGTCCCAAAAAGCATGGCGGAAAAGAACCCCACACTTGCTGCAAACCAGCTCAAAGGCAAAATAATTAAGGTAAACAACCTGAAAAGACTGACATTTCTGTAGTATTTTCTTCCACCCTGTGTGGCATAGTATAGAGAGAGAGAGCGCAAGAGAGTAAGGACCTATGTATTTAAAACCACAGGCTCCATGGTGATCCCAATCACAAGAGTTCATACTGGCGAAGATGCATTCTCTGAATGATGTCTCGACAATCGTTGAACACTCTGCGGATGTTTTCTGTGTCCACTGCACATGTGAAATGTGGGTAGCAATAATGTCTGCCATCTCCACTTGCTGTGCTTATCCTCTGCAGAAAAGGAAGAGAACATATTGAAGACATTGCTCAGGGGTCTGTCAGCTCATTACATCCCAAACGTGCCCAGTTGTAAAAGATTAGCTGAAGAGCAAGAGCCCAGTTTTCAGCACTGCCAGTTTGACTATCCAAACGCAAATCCTGGATATGCCTATGCCTATGCCTTCCAAAGATATGTCCATGTTTTCATATGATACACACTAAAGAAATGTATTAAGTAGGTTGGCATACAAACACAATTAGCCCTTTAACAGGTCAGCTGCTGGCAATCTAGTGAAAAAGCCCCCATTTAAGTTGACTTTCAATTCTTAGATACTCATGTTGAGAAGTTTATAACCCAGGCCACTTCAACTGCTTTAGGCAGTAGCAGATTAAATGGCCATTTAGGAGCCTTGCCTGTGGATCTAGAGGCATTCAGTGATTAGACATAGAAAACCCAAGGTTAGACAAAGAAAATGATATATAAGGGGTCTGTCAAGATAGATAACAATGCCTGGGTATCTTTAAGCTATACCACCTTGCTCTTGCACTTCAGATGAAATTATATCATTTAAAAAGTGCTCCATTTCTTGCCCACAAGCCTAGGTAGCTTTACATTCTCTGAAGCAGCAAATCATGGGATTCCAAGAGGGCTTGTTTTAACAGCCTTACTGACTGAGCATGTGAAAAATCTCATAGTTTATGAAGTATTACATTATACAGATCCTTTGACTTGGACATTTATGTTTAGACATGCTAGAAACTTTTCAGCATCTATGTATATGTAAGATAGAACCTTTCACTTCTAGGTCAATAGTTCAAATAATTATTGTTAAGCACCAACCCTATGATCAGCCCCATATGAACACAGAGGAATCCTGGACTGGTTTTAAAGCTTACATGACTGAACTGGTTCTGTCTGATGGTAACAGAACTCACTGCCAGCTAACAACTGCAGCCAATATTGGTTGGTTTTATAGTATGGGCCATCTACTAGGGGCTAGACTGTAATCATCACTGTAATCTTGACACTCAGCAAGAGAGACCAAGGAGTGAATGGGCATGAAGACTAAGCTACACTTCCCCCCCTAAAAGTTATGTTTACGGAACATCAAAAGGCTAGTGTGGGGAAATTTGCATTCCCTGTGACAACTAGCGAGGGGAGTCGCTCACAATCCATCCCACTACGACTGTCCTTAGAAACCAAAATACTCCTTTGTTTTGCACTAGGAAACAGACCCAGGAATGAGATCAGAGGGTAACTTTAAAGAATAATCATTTCAACTCATGGTATATTTTAATGTTACTATACACAAAATAATCATGCACTACCAGGAGACCTAATCAGTATTTCCAATTTATGAGTTGGGTAAACCCAGTAAAATATAAACAAGGTTTTAACAGAATATTAAGTATGATATTATAAGGTTAAAATACCATTAAAATACCCAGTATAACTGCATGAAGGGTATCTTGTAAGAGCTGCTATGTTATATATTATAGGTACATACTCATATATAACCTGTACTGTTAATAACCAAATACTGCATCCTATAATGCATCTATCTCAGGAATTATTTTTCTTTTTTTTTGGTGCCACCAAGTGGCAAAACTGTGAACTTTTATTTTAAATCAGCAATGTAGCTTGTCTACATGAATATACAGTTTGCATCAAGCTGGAGTGTGAACATTAGCTTGCTGTGGAGTTGCTGTGTGCATCATACATGTCATGTACAGCTTTATGGTAGTAACAAAGAACAGAACTCATCCCTCCTACTTCAAAAGCACAGAGCCCTGCTATTTGAGCGACAGAGAATTTCCATTAGCTATTAGGAGTACAGTGCTTATCATAGACAGCCAATTGCTGATTCCACCAAGCGAAGAACAAAGTAGCTAGTTCACCACAATGTTTTGGTGATGCCCAGTTACATTTGAGACTCTACAGCAGCATGTTAAAATATGTGTTTTCAAAATGTGGTATTTTTTGTGCCTTAGCAGTTAAGCAACCGTATAATTTTAGGAGATTATCCATCTACTGAATTTTCAACTCAAAACTTATTCTGAGGAGTCATTTTAGACTTGTATTAAGAGAAGTGAGTGCCAACTCAAGGAAAAATACACACCTCTACAATAACATTTAGCAGAAGAACCATTACTACACTAGAATACAAGAAAAGTATTCAAGTTGGATCCCTATAATTATGAACAGGTCAAGATTACTCAGAACACAACAGATTCTTCTGAAAGGAGCTAAATATACTATTCTTGGAATGCAGGTCAATGTATTCAGACAGTAGCTGCTTCAAGCCCAAGAAAAAAATATTCAGATTTTCAAAATAAAAACCAGAATAAACCAGATTTGCCCCGCTGCTGTTTCTGTAGGGCTGACCCATTGTACTGAAGTAAAACATCAGCAGATGCAGAATCCTGTATATAAAACATCAATATTTGTTTTGGGAGAATTGTAAAGAATAGATGAATGCTGGGTTCAACATTGTGAGGAGGAAGGATAGTCTTGTGATTAAGCACAGGACTAGGAGCCTGGAGAGTTTCCTATGAAACAGAGACCTCGTGAAATAGGAGACACTGCCATGAACTAGACATGTGACCTGACCTGGCAAGGAAAGAAACATTTTGCTAAGGCAAAGAGCTGTATTGCCAGTCTTGTCTTGGTGAGCCAAACAACTCTTCCTCCGATACCTAGCTAATGCTTTCATATATTGGAAACCAATGGCGTAGTTTGCACAGGTGCTGAATACCTGCAACTTGAAGTCACTGAAAATGAGAGAAAATGAAATGTCTACCTTCTGAAACTTACTAGCAATATTAGTCAGAGGTGTGTTTAAATATAAACACCTTTTTTTAACTAGTCTGTTAAACCTGTGTTTAATTAAGACAATCATCTGAAATAGAATTGGTGGCTGCAGTCCAGGTTAGCAGAGGGAGAGTTTTGAGAGTTGCAGTGTGCCAGGTACAGTTGGAGAGGGCTATAAGATGACACGACTTTCACAGGCTACCACAGCACCATTCCTAAAGCATCTTGTGCAGCAGTAGCAGGAGGCTGATGTGCCAAACCCATGAACATGACTATAGGCTACCAAAATTACAATAAAGAATGTGTAAGTAATAAAGGCAGATTTTCCAGGAAATGTAACAGAGCAGGAAAAAAAAAATACAGACCATAAAGAATTGAAAAGAAAAATGTAACAAAGGTAGTGAGATGAAAAACTTCTTCACTCTCTGAAGCATAACATGTTCATGGTTTCTCTTTCTAATTTGCTTCAGAACAGTATTTAAAATGTAAAGTAAAATAACTACTTCAGTCTTATTCGCCTGTTGCCATTGGCAGTGGCACAGTGCAACGCCTTAGGAATATTTTTACTAGAAATACTTTCACTTGCGCTGGCTGACATTTTAAATATCCATATAAGTGTTTGGATTCCCCCATTTTCTTTTATACTGAATAATGGAAAGAACAGATGTGTGAAAATTACCTGCCATAAACTCAAGGTGAGATTCTGTGCAGTGCTTCCACAGGGAGGGGAAGTTTAGGCTCACGTTAGCACCCTTGAAATCTTGGGTAGCTCCAGCTATCCCTGGGGACCTGTCTAAATTATGGAAACTACTCAGGCCTGCCAGGAATCTCTGCAGCACCATGTGCTCTGCTCCCACCCCAAAACACTCCTGCCTCAGGCACAACCATTAATCAAGACTTGTCAGGTGGACCTCAGAAGGCAGCCTTAAAGCTATCTTCAGATGTGACTAAACAAGGGGAATCCTCCTTTGGCCAGAGAGGGGACATTTAGGCCTCCTTCATGCTGTTCTGGCTCTTTTATGCCAGGTACAGGGCCAAAGCTGGGACGAGAATCTCACACTTCAGCCACCTGACTGCGGTGCTGAAGCTGATGTATGGGTCACACGACAGAGGGGACTGAAACCTTATGTAAGAGCAAAATCTGTGCTTGGCTGGGGGAACAAATATTTGATACAGGGCTCTTCAATTTAGCAGTCAGAGGTCTAACACAGTCATATGGATGTGAGTTGAAGCTAGACAAATTCAGACTGGAGATAAGGGGCAAGTTTTTAACTGTGAGAGTGATTAACCATTGGAACAACTTACCAGCAGAATTTCTCAACCCTTAAGGTGTGACCCAAAATTGGGTAGCCAGAGTATTTCAAAGGGTCATGGAGCTGGCTGGTCTCAGTGTCCCGCTCTGGGTGTTGAAACCTGGTGCACAGGGTCACAATGCTGGCAGTGGGGAGCTGACCCAGCCAGCTCCACAGGAAGGAGAGGATGGTGTCATGTTCACTGGTAAGTACCAGCCCCTGGATGTGCCCTCTGCCCCATAACCTTGCAACATCTCCTCTATCCTACCACCCATCCCGGCCCCCAATCCCCAAGATTTTCTTCCCCTGCACCCCCTGCATCCCCCGCCCCACCCACTACCTCTAATTTACCCATAGCACTGCAAATTTCCCCTTTACACTTGATCCACCCTGGGTCGTGTGTTTTCCGAGATTGAATGGACTCCCCCATACACCTCTGCCCCATACCCTTTCCCCAGCCTCCTGCTTCCCCCAATTCCTTCTCCAGCTTCCCTAGACCCCCTAACTCCTTCCTCCTCACTACACCCTATGTTCCCTGATCGCTCCACTTCAGCTCCAGGCCCCAAATCCCCCATTACTCTCTGCCATCCATGGGTCATGGGGAGGGGCTGTGTGTTTTTGGCCATGGTCTAGGCTCACCTCCCTTTCCTTTCCACCAGTTGCAAGTAGGGCATACTCCCAGCTGTTCACATCTGCCCAGAGCATCTGGAATCTTAGCTCCAAGCCCTTCCTGATAGACCCCTCGGGGGGGATGGGGGCATCAGGTCTGGGAGTGACTCAGGGGGTCAGGCCATCAAGTGACTCTCAGGCCATCAAGATTTACAAATGGTTCCTGAGCCCCAAGATGTTACAGTGATCCCCTCTGGCCTTGGAATCTATGAATCTCTCTCATCAGCTGAATATCTCAAGTTGCAGTGGGGGAGGTCTAGGTTGGATATTAGGAAAAATGTTTTCACTAGGAGGGTGGTGAAGCACTGGAATGGGTTACCTAGCGAGGTGGTGGAATCTCCTTTCTTAGGAGTTTTTAAGATCAGGCTTGACAAAGCCCTGGCAGGGATGATTTAGTTGGGGATTGATCCTGCTTTGAGCAGGGGTTGGACTAGATGACCTCCTGAGGTCCCTTCCAATCCTGATAGTCTATGATTCTATGATCGTTACGGAAACAGAAGAACTGCAGGAGGGGCCTACCTGCCTGATACTCTGCATTAACACTCACTAGAAGTGATTCAGGAGAGAGAATGTGTAGGTGTTTGTTGTTTTATCCCCAGATCTGTAACTCTTGCGTACTTTCCGAGTAAAAATTACTGTGTTTTCTGAAACTCCTGTGCCAGCCTGAGTTTCTTACTTTACCTGCCAGGTGTCCCCAAAGCCTTAAACTATAGTCCAGAGTGCTGCTGGAGGGGACTTTGGTGTGGGAGTACGCATATTTGACTGGGGAACCCAGAGAATTGGTTCAGGGGTCTAGGGCAGCTAAATTGTGTGTCCCACATCCCAAGGAATAGGGCCCAGATGGGAGGGCTACACCTGGGAGGTGGGTGCCTCAGAGGCCCAGAGTTAGAAACAAATCACTTGTCACTGCCCAGATCCAGCTAGCTTGGAAGCATGTGGGATCCAAAGGTTTGGTCCAATTACAACAGACTGCTGACTGTCTACCAGGGGGATTCAGACAGGTCTATAACTAGGGCCCTATCAAATTCACAGTCCGTTTTGGTCAATTTCACAGTCATAGGATTTTAAAAATCATAAATTTCATTATTTCAGCTATTTAAATCTGAAACTTCACAGTATTGTAATTGTGGAGTCCTGACCCAAAAAGGAGTTGTGGGGAGATTACAGGGTTATTGTGGGGCGAGGGGGGGGTGCAGTACTGCTACCCTTACTTCTGCACTGCTATACTAATATTGCCTTCAGAGCTGGGCAGCTGGAGAGCGGCAGCTGCTGGCCGGAAGCCCAGTTCTGAAGGCAGAGCCACCGCCAGCAGCAGCAGCAGCAGCCACTCTCCGGCCACCCCTTCAGAGTTAGGTGCCGGGCCAACAGCCACCGCTCTCTGGCTGCCCAGTTCTGAAATCAGCACAGAAGGGTGGCAATACTGCAACCCCCTAAAATAACCTTGTGACCCCCATCCTGAAACTCCCTTTTGTGTCAGGACCCCCAATTTGAGAAACGCTGGTCTCCCCTGTGAAATCTGTATAGTATAGGGTAAAAGCACACAAAAGACCAGATTTCATGGTCCACGATGCGTTTTCATGGTTGTGAATTTGGTGGGGCCCTATCTATAACAAACCTGTCGCTAAGCACAGGAGCTGACCTCAGTAATGGATTGTGAACACCATATAGGCCACGCAGCCAGCACAGAGATGTGAATGAAATCTGCTATGCAACAAGAATAAGCTTTTATAGATAGATAAATCCTCAGAATAAATCACAGAAATTAGAAGTGGAAGTGGTCCATATTACTGTGGCCATGTGCACAATGGCGAACGAAAGGAAAGAGGAAGACAGTCTGGGACCACAGTAGACTAAGTACCAGACTAGGTTTCAGGAGACTATTCCTGGCTCTGCCAATGACTCTCTATGTGTCACTTGGCATCTTTGTGCCTTAGTTTCACCATTTATAAAATAGGCTTCACCTTTTTGCAGTGCTGTGAAATGTATGGCTGAAAAAAGCTATGAAAGAGCTAAGCATTTTTTCCCCACCCTATTTTTGCAAAATGTGACCATATTGTCACGTGTGTTTAATGAGCATAACCTCCATTATACGACTATATACAGGTTTTTAAAATTACTCACTAAAAACTCATCCCGGATAAAGAACTTGGCTCTTGTGACTTTAGGATCTTCTCCAGCATCTGGTGTTGCTGTTTAATTAAAAATAAATTGTATCAGATAGATTAAATAAATGAGAGCTATTTTGCATATTTAATAACAGATGGAATAAATAAGAGATAGTTCTTTGCTATAGGAATTAAAAAACAATATACCTACATTACATTCACAATTGGTTCTTCCAAAACGAAAGACCACTTTAAACCAGGGTTTCTCAAACTGGGATCCGGTCCACAAAGACACTTCAGTTGGTCTGCGGGCCCCACTGATCAACTTTTCCCCCATCCTCCCAGCGCCTCCTGCATGCCGGGGAATGGGGGTGGAATCATGTCCGGGGCCACCAGCCTGCTGATCAACTGCTCCCCATCCCTTCCAGTGCCTCCTGCATGCTGTGGAACAGCTGTTACCTGGCATGCAGCAGGCGCTGGGAGGGAAGGGGAGAAGCAGAAACAAGGTGTGCTTGGGGGAAGGGGTGGAAAGAGGCACGGAAAAGGAGGGGCAGCGATGGAGCAGGGCAGGAAGAGGTGAGGTGGGACCTTAGGGGAAGAGGTGGCATGGGGGCAGGGCCTGGGACTGAGCGGGAGGCTTGGGGATCCACAAATTTTTTTAAATCAAAATGGGGTTCCTCAGGTTGCTAAAGTTTGAGAACCACTGCTTTAACCCATCTTAAATAAACAAACTTCTATTTCACGGCTTGTTATGGGCAACAGCTCCTTGGATAAATTTGGAACATTGCTTATGGCTTATTGCTTGGTCATACAAACCGTTAGAACGGATTGCAGACTTTCCAAATGCTTACTCACATTGATCACTTTATTCACATGGATCAGCGTCTGGGTTTAACTTGGTACCATATGCTGATTTGAAAAATGGCCTCAAGTGTGTAACACAATGAAGCTACTACATAGAGTAATTTGGCGTTACAAATAATAATAAGATGTTACCTTTCTTTAAAAGTAGATTCGTTCTCTTTTTTTAAAACAATGTAAATATTTTTCACACTAGCAACTATTTATAATTAGAAAATATTTCAATGTAAAATACATTTTCTTAACAACCCCTAGCATTTAGTAACAGGAAAACACTGAAATGTGAAAATAGCAATTCAGTAGTTAAACATTCTGTTGCTTTCATATCTGTTGACAAAGTTTTGATGCTGAAGACCATTTATTATATAAGTCAGGTCCTACTTGAAATGCAGGCTGACTGTCAAATAATTGTGGCTGAGATGCGGACAAGACATGGAAAATGGTAGAAAAGTAATAATGGATCTTTATTAATTGTGGTAATTTGGAAAACCCAGAGAAGACCTGTTTGTTTAAGGAAAATTTGCTAGAACAATATAAACACTTAAATATTATTTTATGTCTACTAATTTTTTTGATAACCAGACATCTTGCTACAACTATATTAGGGTCGTTAATGTGTGCGGCTGACAGCGGGAGCCTGCCCTCCCGCCCTTGGGGATGACAGCCAGAGCGCTGCTGCCTGGGACTGACAGGCAGAGCCCTGCCACTGTCAGCATGGATAAATGGGGAAAAAAGTGTGTGCTGCAAATCTCAAAATGTAAGCAAAACTGTGAACTGTGCAAAGTAAGCTAATTAAAATAAAAACTGCAGTGGAAGCTTAATATTACGGGATCTGCAATTTCCGCAATATAGTAAATTAAGTAGTACATAAGGTGTTTTTTCATCCTCAAGTTAACAGGGTACTTAAGCATATGCTTAACTATGCATGTGAGGAGTCTCCACTGACTCAATGGAACTACTTATGTGCTTAAGTATCTTGCTGAATTGGGGCAATATTGGTCAATTTTTTAATGTTCTTGTTCAGTACAGGAAATTCATTCCTCTAGATCACGTCAACTCTATTTGTTTTGGGTACAGAATTCATTTTATTCTGAAATAAGCAATTAATTGAAGAAAGAAGCTTGGTATAATTTGCTTCATTCCATCCCAATCTACCACAATTTTGTATGTAACTAAGATACGTGATCAGATGCTTACAAATAAAATAGGGCAAAAACCTTTCCCAAGTTAAGTTTTCCCTTTGTGTGTGTAGATGGATGTGTCCTATCTTTTCAGAGTGGTGTATCATCATTTTGATTGAAAGAATCTGCATGCTTTGTAGTACTTGTGAGAACAAGGATTATGCCTGCTACTTTAATCCCTACAGTTACGAAATCTTACCATCATCAGGTACAGTGTAACGCACATATTCAGGAAAGTAATCTTCAATTTTTGATTTCCCTGCCAAGACCTTTTCAGCTAGCATATCCTGTTTGTTCAAGAACAAAATGATAGAAATGGTCCGTAACCACCTGTGAAGAACAAACCAGATGTTGATGCCAACTCTAACACATCCACTGGACAACCATTTCATAAAGGAATCTTTAATGGCCTATTCCTATTTTGTGTGATTTTGTTTGATAAAAAAACCCAACCAAGCCAAACTAATATTTCAGTTATCTTGAATTCACATCCGTACTGGTTGATATATCAATAGCGTTTAAAATATATTGTTTTATAGATTAACCCTCTGCTACCAAATCACTAGCCGTAGGCACCAGAGCGTTAACATTTTCTAAAAACGTCACAGTAAAAACTCAATACTAGCACTCCTTAACATGTAAAGATGTGCTTGGTTCTACTAAAGCAATAGAGAAATATTGGAGGTTACCTATCTGTCTTGTACATTTTTCATACAAATTGCTGTATCTGAACTGACCAACTGACCATCCAAACCAGAATCCTATATAGTACCTGATGAGTCGGGGAAGTAAACCCCATTCTGCCACAATAATGCACCAGACTATTATTGTGACACTACACCACTGGAATTTGTGCTAAAAATTCTTCCTGACTTAGTCTGAGGCCTGGTCTACACTACGTGTTTATACTGAATTTAGCAGCATTAAACTGATTTAACTCTGCACCCGTCCACACAACGAAGCCCCTTATATCGATATAAAGGGCTCTTAAAACCAATTTCTGTACTCCTCCCTGACGAGGGGAGTAGCGCTGAAATCGATATTGCCATGTTGGATTAGGGTTAGTGTGGCCGCAATTCGACAGTATTGGCCTCCGGGCGGTATCCCACAGTGCACCATTGTGACCTCTCTGGAAAGCCATCTGAACTCGGATGCACTGGCCAGGTAGACAGGAAAAGCCCCGTGAACTTCTGAATTTCATTTCCTGTTTGGCCAGCGTGGAGAGCCACCAGCACAGGTGACCAACGCAGAGCTCTCAGCACAGTAACAATGCAGTCTCCTGAGATCGAAAAAGAGCTCCCGTCATGGACCGCTCGGGAGGTACTGGATCTGATCGCTATATGAATGGGAAAAAAGAGGATTCGTGCTAAAAAGAGATCCGTTCCAAGATGAAATGAAAACATCAATTTGAAAAAATTCCAAGGCATGATGCCAGAGAGGCCACACGGAGGGACTCAGTACAGTGCCGGTGAGTTAAGGAACCAGACAAGCCTACTACGAAACCAAAGAAAGCAAACGGAAGTCCGGGACAGGGCCTGAACATGCCGCTTCTCGCTGAGCGCCACAACTACCCACCCTCTGTCCGTTAGATTTGTGTGGGGGGGTAACTCGCCTGCGAGGATCTGCGGACTTGTAGGATATGAGGCGAGGAGAGGACGACGAAGCTGGCAGAGAGCACACAGCACCGTTCTCCCCAACAGACGGAGCTTTTCTACACCTTACGGAATTACCTTCAGCCCTCCCAGCCACTTCCCAGACAATGAACATGGAGAGATCTGGTGATAGTACCTTTGTTAAAAGGTCTTCAGCAGCGTTTTATGATAATTTGCCTGGCACTGCAATGCATCGCGCGTAGTTACTGGAGAAGTCTTTAACATGTCTGGGGATGGAGCGGAAATCCTCCAGGGCACTCTCCTGAGCTTCCTGGAGGTACTAAAAAGCTGCAAAGTTCCTGGGCAGCGTGGCCTTTTCAGTCCTTCTGTAGGACACTTGACCACGCGGATGCATGTAGCAAGTATCTGCATCATGTGCTAGCAAAGCCTAGCTGCGTAGGTATGGACGCATGTCACCGAATTAATGTGGTTAGTGTGGCCGCGTGCACTCAACTTTATACAATCTGTTTTAAAAAACCGGTTTCTGTAAAATCGGAATAATCCCGTAGTGTAGACAGACCCTGACCAATCACCTCACACCCGGGAGCATAAAGATAGACAGATCAAGTCTTGTAACTTCTCATGATCTTACACTGTATTTCATTTTTACTTATTATCAATTAGAAACCTATTCAATTGCTAGCTAGTTACCATATCTATCATTTACAGAGATTACAACATTAGTGTAATGTAAAAGAATGCTACAATTAGATTAGAGAGAGAAACTGTGGTAGCTGTTAAAATATCTAATTATATACTTATCATACAATACAACCTTGTAACTTCACACTTTAGTAAATGGCAAACTCCAAATTTCATACATTAATCTCCCTACAGATTTTGGAGCTGCTTGAAATGAAGCCCTGCAAGATTTTATGGTTGTATTAGGGATAGGAACAAGAAATGTGACATCATGCTGTCAACTGGACCTATCATGAAGCCCCATGTCATGCGCTAACCTTGACCCAAACAGTGGCTAAAGTTCTTAAAGAGGGCTACTTGCTTATAACTAGGTGCAGTCCCATTGGACTTGTTTTCAGGAGACAACTCTTAGGAGAGCCGCTGCCTGTACGCTCTTGTGGTATTGAGACTGATGCCATGAACGTGCATGAAGTTGGTTGTTGCTACTGCTACCATACTGCTGGATGAGAGGAGATCCTCAATGTATCTGCTCCCACCTGAGGGGGAGATGGAGCTGAAATATGAGAACATCCTGATCTTCCCCACTCAAACACAGCGATGGCAGAACTGGGTTTCACTCGCTTCCTTAGCTTAGCACTACAGAAATACAGAAGTGGTGGCAGCTCTTGAGACCTGGCTACTGACCTTTCCAAAGCCCTTCTCACTCCCTGCCTGAATCTGTATGCTTCTGGTGGGCCATCTGGACTGTTGGCTTCTTGTTCAATTCTATGATCTTGTTAGAATACCGAGAAACTGACATAGTCTTGTCTCTGCAGCAGCAGCAATGTACCGTAAGTACAATAGCCCTGTTCCAAGGCCATAGATGGTGTTGCGGAGGGGTTAGTGCAGTTGGTGGTGCTTCAGGATAGGTTACCAGGAAACATTCTGGTCCTGTCTTGACATTTTCTAAACACATAGCAATGGGGCCTGCTCACTAGTGAGGTATCACTGCATGCACTGAAGTACATGTTCATTGGCAACTTAAAAGTGGCAAACTTCTTTTCAATCGGTAAGGAAAGTATTTTATTTGAAATTTCTATAAGTTGCTACAGAGATAACAGATAGAAAAAGTACTTGACTGAGCCTTTAAAATTATTAACTAATGTTTAAATAATTAATACTTGAACAAAGCTTAGAAAAATGTACGTGCTAAATACTAATTTCATTATTACTGATACGTTAATGCTCCAGAAAGAGATTTATTTTTACCTATTGTTCCAGATGCTTTTGAAGAGATCCAGGGATTCCCGTAGTCTGTTTGTGTTATTGTCTTCCCTTATTACCATGTTGTAGCTGCTACAGGCCACAACAAAGATTATAGCAGTAACATCTTGGTGGAACACACAAAAGAAAAAAAATAAAAAGAACAGAATGTTTCATTTACCTCAAACAAACTCAACATTGTAATACTTTAATGCAGTCACACAAAGGCACCACACAACTCCGTCTGCAGTGTGTACTCTAATTTATGTTGGAAGAAATTATATGTGATGTTGGGTTCCTTTATTAATGTCACATGGTGATGTGCAGTTTTAATCTATGTTCAAATGAGACTGTTTTGCTGCAAACACTTCATTTGGTAAGAGAAACTTAAGAGAAGATGTAGTGAACTGATAAAATAACACAAAATTCACAGATGTTTTTGAAAAAAGAGACTGGCTTATTTAAATTTAGTGTAAACCAAAATTCTAAGAGCAGAAACTCTCCCAGCAGAGAAAAGATTCAAGCTAAAAATGTGGTGCAGACTTACCATTAAAACATTGGATCCATTTTCTTCTTTCATCTCTCTGGCCACCCACATCAAACATGCTGTTAAAAAGCCATAGGATGTTATATCATTTGTGTGCACTAGGAAATTCACATGAAGCATGCAGGGATAGGGTTCAGTCTGACAGAACTAAGGGCAAAAGCAAAGAAATACTGCCTGAAGGGGAAGAGTTCCTGAAATTGTGTTGCCATGTCATGCAGACATAACAATTCCATTTTCCCTGACCTGTTGGGAGAATTCCTCTGAATTTCTACAGAAACACACTTTTCCTGCAGGATAAATAGAGTTTTAAGCCTTTAGGACAGGGGTCTCAAACTCAATTTACCTTAGGGCCAGTGTAAGTCCTCAAATCCTCCCAGTGGGCCAATGTCACTCATGCTGCCCAGAACCCACTCCCCAAAAAACTCCACCCCCGACCTGCCTAAGGTTCTGGGCAAAGATTGGGTTGGGGAGGAGGTCTGAGATGGGGGATTGGGGTGCAGGCTCCGGGAGGGAGCTTGGATGCAGAAGAGGTGAGAGATTGGGCTCTGGGAGGGAGTTTGGGTGGGGGAGGGGGTCTGGGGTGCAGGCTCTGGAATGGAGTTTGGGGGCTGGGGAGTGTGTGGGGAGGGGATGCAGGCTCTGGGAGGGAGTTTGGGGGCTGTGGGTGCAGGCTCTGGAAGGGGGGCGGGGTGTGGCGCTTATCTGGGACTCCAAGGCAAGGCAGGCCGGGGGCCTCTGTGCACTTCTTGCGCCAGGAACCGTCCCCGCAACGTCTCATTGGCCACAGGGGCGCTCAGGGTAGGGTAGCACATGGAGGCACAACCCCGCCCCTGGACCGCAGGGAGGGGCCGGTAGCCACTGGAGCAAGCAGGCAGATGCAGCTCAGCTCCGCTGTGCTGCTGGGGCCCCTGGGGGTGGTATGTGGGGCCAAGGGAGAGATCTGGCCCCAAGCTGCTGGGGGCCACACTGGGGAGGCTCACGGGCCGCAGATGGCCCACGGGCCAGGAGTTTGAGACCCCTGCTTTAGAACTATATGTGGCTGAGGTTTTGTGTGGGACCCTTTTATAGGTTTGCCATCAAAACGTTTGGACCTACTGTGCTCTAACAGGCACAAGTTTCAGAATATTTCCAACACTCAGTGGGGAAGTTAAAATTCAGAGGCACAATATTGATAAAATATTTTGGTTAAAAATAATAACTACAAGCAGTCTGATGAGGCATTTGAAAAAAACTGTGTGTGTTTTAATAGAGAAACAATATAAAACAGTGGTGGGCAACCTGCGGCCCGCAGGGCACATGCGGCCCATTAGGGTAATTTGATTGTGGGCCGTGAGACATTTTGCTGACGTTGACCGTCCGCTGGCATGGCCCCCGCAGCTCCCAGTCACCGTGGTTCACCGTTCCTGGCCAATGGGAGACGTGGGAAATGGCGGCCTCGTGGCCTGCAATCTGATTACCCTAATGGGTCGCATGCAGCCTGTGGGCTCCAGGTTGCCCACCACTGATACTAAACCTCAAAATCCATAGATTACAGCTCTTCAGACCAAGAAGAGATTTATTTCTTTGGGCCTAATTCTTCAAACCCTTGCTGATGCAAATATTCCCAATGAAGTCTGCATTGATGCCAAAGAAAGTAAAGGAAGTACTGTGTAAATTGACAAGATTACATAAACATTATGAAATGAAATAATAAGCAACATCCACCACAGATACACTGTAGGATAGAAAGACACTAGGGAACACTACTACAGTTTTCAGCTTTCTTTTCTTTTTGAGTAAAAGCCAATTACAATGTGTCCTATAAAGACAAAGAGGTTGGAAGACCTACAATAGCTACAATATAAAAAATGTGAGGTAGGGACATCTGAATGAAGTGGTTCAAAGTAAGTACAATAACCATAAATTATTCCTAATACACTTACTGAAAATTTACTTTATCTACTTGAAATCTTGTTTCAAAAATCCCTGATGTCAAAACTCTGCATCTTAATAGATCCTAGAAATAAGAAAATAACACAGATGAATGACATTTTTACCCCCTTATTTTGATTTGAAAAGCATGGAATACTCCTTTAGATGAAAATCCTTGATGTTTATTTTAATTAAAGTAAAATCTGTCTTGTTTATAAGCATTTACCTGCAAATTCACACAATCAGTATACAAATAAAATAACATAACTAGATCTTGACTTTGTAGAAGCAGGGGGATGTCGGATGTTTTCGTCCACTAAACACATATTGAAGTCTGTTACTGATGATTGTCTAAAGTTGCACATGTGAGATGGATAATGTATTTTAAATTATATAACAATAAGTTTAAAATGTTAGGTTGCAAAGTCAAGCACTCACAAGTTAGGGAGTGCCAGATTTACAGTTGCTTATACAATCTTAATTCTGCCCCTCTTATGCCCTGAATGAGATGAGTCCTAGGGAAAAATAGTATGTGATCATGTAATTAAAGATTGTATCATAACTAAGAAGGGGGTAGAATTAAAGTTATATGCACAGCTGCAAACCTGGCATTTCCTATCTTTTGACTACTTCTTAACTTTAAAACAAATAATATTCTTAACATAGTTTTTAATGTAATTTCCTAGGGTTTTTTTAAAGGAAAAATATTTTAAAATTCTACCGTGTGCAAGAGAAGTTAACTCACCTTGCGCAGTAACTGAGGTTCTTTGAGATGTGGGTCCCTATGGTACTCCATTTCAGGTGACGGTGCATTCCAGCACCGTTGATTGGAGATTTTTGGCAGCAGTGCCTGGTCGGGCTGCGTGTGTGCAGCAGCTGTCTCGCGGCCCACATCCATCAGTTCCTTCTCTACCGTAGAATCCTCGTAGCGAACTCCAAAGTAGAGGGGAGGAAGGTGGGTAGTGGAGCACTCACAAGGACCCACCATCTCGAAGAACCTCAATTACTGCACAAGATGAGTAACTTTCTCTTCTTCTTCGAGTGTTGTCCCTGTGGGTGCTCCACTTCAGGTGAATGTAAAGCAGTATCCATTATGGTTGCGGGGGCTTTGGAGTTATGTGAATGTAGAAGTAGAGCGGACTGTGAGGTCTAGTGCGGCATCTGCCCTAAAGTCTTGAGTGATGGCAGAGTGGTTAGCAAAGGTATGCGCTGATGTTCATGTGGCAGTTTTGCAAATTTCCACATTGAATGCCATGTATGTTGCCATGGCCCTAGTAGAATGGGATCTAATCCCAGTAGGGAATTGTATGTTGTGTGTTTGATAACACAGGCAGATGCAATTGCATATTCAGTTGGAAAGACATTGCTTGGATATAGCAACACCTTCTGATCCTTCTGTCATCGAAATGAACAATCTCAGGGATTTATGAAAAGGTTTTGTTCTGTTTAAGTAGAAGGCTATAGCCCTCCTAACATCCAGGAGTGCAATGAAGCGTCTTATAGGTTTTGTGCGGCTTAGGATAGAATGCAGGGAGATGAATAGGTTGGTTGATATGGAAGGTAGACGAAGACCATGTAGGGTGGATTGCCCATCAGTGCACTAATCTCGCTAACCCTTCTAGCGGATGTGATGGCCACTAAGAATGTCACCTTCACTGACGTGTTGTAAGGAGCAAGTGGCTAGTGGTTTGAATGCGGGTATCATGAGTCCATTGAGGACTAGGTTCAGATCCCACGTGGATGTGGGAGAGTGTACTTTGGGATAAAGGTTCTGGAGCCCAGCTAAGAAGTGTTTCATGACTGGATGTGTAAATGTCGAGAACCCATCAATCTTGTCATGGAAGGTATTAATTGCCGAGAGATGGACTTTGATAGAGCTTAGGGATAGGTCTGAGTTCTTAAGCTCTAGAAAATGGTCTAGCACCATGGGTAGGGGCGTAGTGCAGGGAGTGAGGTGTTTGTCAAGACTCCATGTGGAAAAGCATTTCCACTTTTGTAGGCAGGTCTTCTACGTGGACTCACGTCTGTTGTTCATTAACACTTGTTTGACTTGTTCTGAACAGGTTAACTTTTATAAATGGAACCATGGAGCAGCCACACCTTCAGATGGAGCTTCTCCAGTTGCGGATGGATGATGTGGCCGTTGGCCTGTGATAGGAGGTTTGGCTTCATTGGGAGGATCCGTGGAGGACAAACTGACATGTGCAGAAGGTAAGGGTACCAGGTCTGTCTAGGCCATGGTGGAGCAATCATGATGGTTTTGGCCTTGTCATTCCTGATTTTGCGTAGGACTCTGTATATCAGAGGTATGGAAGGGAATGCATTCCAACTGATCAGGAAAGCATCCCCCAGAGATCAGGGACTGAGTCCCGCCTTGGATAGAACTGTGGGCATTTGTGGTTTTGCACTGTGGCAAATAGATCAACAGAGGGAAATCCCCATTGGTAGCAGACCTGTTGTAAGATCATATGATTCAATTCCCTCTCGTGCTCCTGCGAAAAGTGTCTGCTTAGTGTGTCAGATGCGGTATTTAGACATCCCGGGAGACAGGAAGCTGAGATGTCAATGTGGTGTCTCATGGCCTTGGTGCAGAGGGGGTGGGACCGAGCCCCCCCTTGTCTGTTAATGTAAAACATGCACACTATGTTGTCTGTTATCACCTTTATAGATTCGTTTCTTATGAGAGACAGGAAATGAAGGCAGGCTTTCTCACCACTCTGAGTCCAGTAACTTTCTGTGTAGGCCTGTCTTGGATGGTGACCACCTGCCTTGTACTGTGTGGTGATTCTGGTGTGCCCCCCAGCCCAGTAGGGAGGCATCTGTTGTAATCATGATCAATGGTGGTGTTTGTTGGAAGGGAATACCCGCACATAGGTTTTCTGGTTTGGTCCACTACTGTAGGGATTCTAGGACTTTGGGAGGTGGCGTAATGAGCTTGTTCAGGCTACATTTGGTGGGTCTGTATACTGAACTCAGCCAGCCTTGGAGAAACTGCATATGTAGTCTGGCATGCTTTACCATGAACGTGGTGGCAGCCATGTGTCCTAATAGTTGTAAGCAGGTCCTCGCCTCAATCCGTGGGCATATGGAGACGTTGTCTACCAGGTGTTCTATAGCCTGTATCTGGTATGGGATAAAAAGCTTTGTCTGGAACTGAGTTAAGGTGTGCCCTGATGAAGTCTAACTGCTGCGTGGGTACTAAGGTTGACTTCTGCATATTGAGTTGAAGTCCCAGTTTTTGGAAGAGATGGGTGGTCAGTTGTGTGCTTGTTTCTGTCTCTGTGAACGTGCGTCCTTTGAGGAGTCAATTGTCCAGATATGGGAAAATTATGATCTCTTGTTTGAATTGATATGCTGCAACTACTGCAAGGGTTTTGGAGACTCTCAGTGCGGTGGACAGTCCAAATGGGAGCACTCTGTATTGCAAATGATCGTGAACTGGAGGAATCATCTGTGAGCTGGGTGTATAGTGAAGTTAAAGTATGCATCTTGCAGGTCAAGGGCTGAAAACCAGTCCCCTTGCTCCAGTGCTGGGATTATTGTGCCTAAGGTGACCATCTTGAATTTTTGGGAGAGTGCAAATTTGTTGAGTTTTCTGAGGTCTAGTATCGGGCGCCATCCCGCACTTTTCTTCTGAGTCAGGAAACAGTGTGAATAAAACCCCTTCAGGCTGTATTGTGTCAGTACTGGTTCCATGGCACCCAGCTGGAGGAGACGATTTACCTCCAGCCTCAGAAGGTGCTTGTGAGAGGGGTCCCTGAAGAGGGACAGGGAGGGAGGGAGGGTAGTGGGGCAAGAAGTAAAGGGGATGGAATAGCCCGATTGAACTATTTCTAAGACCCAATGGTCTTGAGTGATGTGCTCCCACATCTGGTAAAAATGTAGCAGGCAGTGGCCAAACGGGCAGATAGGCGCTGGAGTCATAGGAAGGTCATTCAAACCCTTGACCAAACCTTCAAAATTGCCGTTTGTTTCCGGTGGGTTGGGGTGCTGATTGCTGTGGTTGTGCCTGCCGGCACCGAGGTAGTCTGTTCCTTTGTCTGCCCAAGTTATATGGACTGGGTTGAGGGTAGGTATATGGATGATCCCTAGGGAATTGGTAGGTCTGGTGTCTCTTCCTCTTCTGAGGCGGAGTGTATATGCCAAGTGTGCATGAGGTCGCATGTGAGTCCTTCACAGTGTGTAGAACTTCATCTGTTTTGGTGGAGAATAGTTTGTCCTTATTAAAAGGTAGATCCTCTAACTTCAATTGCAGCTCCTTGGGTACGCCCGAGGACAAGGGCCAGGAAGCTCTACACATGATGATAGCCACAGCAGTGATACGGGCAACTGTATCGGCCATATCCAGGACTGCTTGTAAGACAGTTCTCGAGACCAGCTGTCCTTCAACAAGTATGGTCTTGAGTTGTGTGTTCTTGTCCTCAGGGAGGTCAGTGGTAAATTCAAAGAGTTTGGCATAATTATTGTGATCATATTTTGTCAGGAGAGTGCTGTAAGTGGCAATACAAAATTGCAAGGTGGAAGAGGTGTATAACTTGAGGCTCAGGCGTTTGTGATCTTTATCCTGAGGTGTAGACCTGTGTTGTGTTGTTTGTCCCTATAAGCTGCAGCTTCCACCACGAGAGAATTTGGTTGAGGGTAGGAAAAAAGAAAATCCATTCCTTAATACTTCCTGTCTGCTCTTTTGCACGTCAAGGGGGGGAGAGGCAGTGGCTGGTTTCTCCATACTGTTGCCATACTGTCTCTGCCAGCTCTAGGATCGCCTCATTTATGGGGATGGCGAATTTTGCAGTAGAGGATGGCTGTAGTGTCTTCAGCAACTTGTGCTGGTTCTCCAAGCCCTCCTCTAGGGGAATGTCCTGGCTAATGCCTATTTTTTAAAACAATTCCTGGAATTGCTTGAAATCATCTGCCAGCGTTGGAAGGGGCGGCATGATGGCCTCGTTGGGGGGAAGAGGACAAGTTATATGCGGGCGACAAGTTCTTGGTGCCTGTTTCCTCCTGTGGTTCTTTGGTCGTCTCTTCTGGGGCCACCAATATTGTAGATAGCAGAGACGTTGGTGGAGAGCATCATTCTCCCCTGGGTGGTGAAGAGGTTCATGTGTAGTGGGCCATGTATGAAGTCCACGGGTCCCACAGCAGCCACTGCATGGGAAAACCCATGAGAGGGCACATCCAAAACTGCCCAAACCATGGGTAAGGTGGTTGCATGTGACAGTTCTTTGGTTCTAGTGAGCCCCCCCATTCCCTTTCTATGAAGAATGAGGGAGTGGTCCTGCTCCTCATTCTTGCTGTTGGTGAACATCAACGGTGCTGTGGGAGACATGGGTTGAGTAATAATCGGTGATCCATCAGTGCTGAGGAGAGGAGATTGTGGCACGGATGCCACAGTAATGTCCTTTTGGGTTAAGAATTGCTATGGTGCCAGTGGTTGTGGTGGACTTTTGGTCATCCCTGTCAGATCTTGGTTGGAGCTACTGCTCCATAAGGATCATTATAAGGTGGAGAGCCCAGTCACGACGGGCTTGAGGTTGTTACAGTGAGTGCACTTAGATGGTATGTGTGCTTCACCAAGGCACCTCACGCACAGAGTGCCCATCAGATCTTGGCATCACTTTGTGGCAGGAGCCCCATCTCTTGAAGCCAGGGGAGCCTGGCATTTCTAAGGAAAGTTTGTGTCCCTGAGGCAGACGCGAACAAGGGGAGAACTGAAATGAAATTTTTTTTTTTTTTTTTACACTACTAGCAACTATCTAACTAACTGTACTAGAACTGGGAATATATCTAACAGGTATTTCTATCTATTTAACTATAGGAAGAGGAGAAGATATCACACTGTTCCAAGCTCCATCTTCAGCCGAGGACAGTTGAGAAGGAACTGAGGGGTATGGGCCATGTGCACACTGACCAAGACTCCAACGGCCGCGAGACAGCTGCTGCGCACGTGCAGCCCAACCAGGCACTGCTACTGAAAATCTTCAATCAATGGTGCCAGGAGGCACCGTCACCTGAAGTGGAGCATCCACAGGGACAGCACTCAAAAAGAATTGTACAAACTTATCCTTATCATTGGGTTTGAACCCTGAACCTTCCAATACTGCAGCCCAGACTGCTATGACCTGAGCTACAGAATTAACTACAGTAGCTGGCAGCAGAAGATGGCTGTTTTCTCAGAGGTGGGAAGAAGCCTGATCTACCTCTCCCTCTTTCTCTTCTTCCCGCCTAGGAGACGGGGTAAGTCCTGTACCATGTACTGCCCTAGGAAGATGGCATGAGTTGCTGTGGCCAGGGACTGGTTGGAGCAAGCCTGTCCCAGTTCTCTCTCTCCCCATCACCCTATGAGTTAAGAGAGCTTTAAGCCCACTTGTAGTGCTACAAGCTGGAGAGGGGAGGGAAACGGGCAACTAGGGCTGTGTACTGAGTCTGGGGAGGGAAGCCCAATCTGGTCTCTTTCTCTCCCCTCCAACAGCCACTGCTACAGGTGCTCTGAGTAGTTATCAGTAAGTTTACGTTTTAGTCATGGGTATTTTTAGTAAAAAAACAAAAATTCACGGCCCATGACCAGTCCATGACTTTTACTATATACCCCTAACTAAAACTTGGGCGGGGGGTCGCGGGTGCTTGGGGGGGGCAGTCCAGGGGTGCCATGGGTGCTGGGGGAGGTGGCCAGGCAGCAGCGTGTGGTCCAGGGACCCCAATGGTGCGGGGGGCGGGGAGGTGGCAGGGGCTCCCTACCCGGCTCTGCATTTCCCTGCAGCTCCTAGGCTGTGGAGGGACCAGGAGGCTCCATGTACTGTTCCCGCCACAAGCACTGGCTATGCAGCTCCCATTGCCCAGGAACCACTGTGGGCAGGGCCTGCGGGCACAGGCAGCATGAGGACTCAGTACCCTGGCCCCTCCTCCACCTAGGAGCTTCAGGGCTATGCCAGTGGGACCTGGGGAGCTCCCCACCCTGAGGTAAGCACCCCCACCCCTGCACCTTCCAACCCCTCAGGCCAGGCCCTGAGCCAGCACTGGCCGCTGCAGAAGTCACAGAGGTCACGGAAAGATCTCTGTGACAGACTCGCAGCCTTAGTTATCAGACACTTCCCAGTAGTCCAGCTGCCAACATTTTCCTAAGGAATGCAAGTAATAGAAGAGAAATGATGATTTTTATAAATTCTCTCTCAGAAAAACCTGAATGGAATTTTAGGGGATAAAGACACTTGTCTTGCCCAAAGAAAGCCTCTCTCTCTTCCAAATCTCAAAGACCTTCTGCAAACAACGGACGTGTGAGAACTGCTCAAATAAAAAAAACCCTGGGACATAACTTTCTACACTAGCAAGCGTTAGGCAACCTAAGCATAGAAGTCCCTACCAACTCCAGGTATAATAAAGCCATCAAGAATGACAGCATAGCGTGCAGAAAGGCTCCAGAGGAACAAATGGGCCTAAGGAGATGGTGAAACCAAAGAGTAAGGCTCCCTCTTTGCCTATGTCTCCCCAGTTGCACCAGTAAGCTTGAAGCAGAAGTCAGGTCATGATTCTAGGAATGAGTCTTTAAGTCTTATGAAGGCGAACCTGCTCTGAAGCCACTTTCCAGCGGCAAAGTCATCATCTTCTCAGACAGCTTTAGTAACCTGTTGTTTGCATATTCTATTTCTATTTTGTATTCATTCTTCTGTATGATTTTTGCCTTGTGAATACTGTTTACAAATACTATAGTTATAATTAGGGCTATGTTTATGTCACAGAGGTCATGAAAGTCACAGAATCCATGATTTCCAGAGACCTACATGATATTCTCTGCTTCAGCTCCAGGGGCTGCAGGACTCTGGAACTAGCAGCCAGTGCGGCCCCAGCAAGTTTCCAGTAACAGGCGACAACAGCGACAGGGGGCCCCCCTGCAAGGTTCCAGCGACAGGTAACAGACTCCTAAGCCCTCCTCAGAGTTTCAGCAATGGGCAACAACCTCATGCAGAGGGGCGGGGGTGCCTTGGGTGAGCACCTGGGGGTATCCCGTTTTCTTTTTAGGAAATATGGTTACCCTGCAGCTTCCAGTTGCTGCAGGCAGAGGGGGAACCCCACAGCTCCCAGCCACCATAGTGGCAGGGAAAACCAGGGAGCCGCAGCAGCAGAAGTCACAGATAGGTCACAGCTTCCATGAATTTTTATTTATTGCCCGTGATCTGTCCGTGACTTTTACTAAAAATAACCATGACAAAATCTTAGCCTTAGTTATAATTCCTTTGCACTGCCGCATATCTCTTGGAGCATCTGGATAGTCTTATGGTTAAAGTCCTCAACCACAGGTGACTTGGATTCCATTCCTCGCTCTGCCATAGACTTCCTGTATGACCTTTGGTAAGTCCATTAATCTCTCTGTGCCCCAGTTACCCAACTGTAAAATGAGACAATACTTTCTATCTCCCACCCCATATATGCCCATTTACACTGCGAGCTTTCCAAAACAGGACACTCTTTTACTATGTGTATGTAAGACCTATCTCAATGAGGCCCCTCTTACGAGTTGGGACTTGTAGGTGCTACCATAATACAAGTAATGAAAAAATACAAATATTTTAGCCTACATGACTGGAGTGCTAAATGGACATAGCATCAAGGCATCTGAGAGAGGAGTATGTGACTAACAGGCAAATTTTTGGTACCCCTGCTGGAAGGCCTCTGGGTGCCATAACAAAATATAATGAAACAATTAAAAAAACAAAAAAACAAAAAAAAGAGTGGCCTGCCTAATGTTACTTTCAGTAGCTATAGAGAAGGAATGTCACTCTGAAGACTGATCCTGAAATATAAAGTTTAAAAATTTAAATGCACATACATGTTATTTAACTCCAAGTGCCCAGTCCCAATTGAATAAGCAACAAATTTGTTCTAGTTTCACAGTGGTACAAATGATATAATAAATCCATATGATGCATCTGTGTCTCAACATGAAACTAGAGGTCAACCTATAGTCCCACAAACAAAGCTTAGGTAAACGGGATTGCCTATGGGAAATAGGTGTTGGCTGGAGGGAAAGGGGAAGAAAAATAGAAATCCTTCCCCTTCTAGCATGTTTATGGCCTAGTGCAGGGGTCTCAAATTGAATTTACCTTAGGGCCAGTGCCAGTCCTCAAATCCTCCCAGTGGGCCAATGTCACTCATGCTGCCCAGAACCCACTCCCCAAAAACTCTACCTCCCAAAAACTCCACTCCCACCTGCCTAAGGCTCTGGACGGAGTTTGGGTGGAGGAGGAGGTCTAGGGTAGGGGATTGGGATGCAGGCTCTGGGATGGAGTTTGGGAGCTTGGGGGTGTGCGGGGATGTGATGCAGGCTCTGGGAGGGAATCTGGGGGCTCGGGGGGTGGGATGCAGGCTCTGGAACGGAGTTTGAGGGTGGGGGTGTGTGGGAAGGGGAAGGGGGTGCAGGTTCTGGGAGGGAGTTTGAGGGTGAGAGGGGGTGTGTGGGAAGGGGACAAGAGTGCAGGCTCCGGGGAGTTTGGGGGCGGGAGAGGGTATGTGGGGTATGGATGCAGGCTCTGGGAAGGGGTTTGGGGTGCGGTCCTTACCTGGGGCTCCAAGGTGGGGCCTCCGCGCGCTTCTGCCCCCAGGCACCGCCCCCACAGCATCCCATTTGCCGCAGGGGGGCTCAGGGCGGGGGCAGCGCACAAAGGCACAGCCCACCCTGCCCCACCCCTGGGCTGCAGGGAGGGGCTGGCAGCCACTGGAGTGAGCAGGCAGATGCTGCTCAGCTCTGCTGTGCTGTGCTGCCGGGGCACCTGGAGCGGAGGAGTGCCTGGGGGCAACAGGTGGTGCCAAGGGAGAGATCCGGCCCCAAAACCGCTGGAGCCCTGCGAGCCACACTGGAGAGGATTGCGGGCCATCTGGGAGTTTGAGACCCCTGACCTAGTGGATCTGCAGTGCAAACTCATTAGATATGCTTCCACCAGAGTTGCTTTCTCCTACACTCTAGCGTAGGTAGCTACCACAGAGCTCTGGCTCTGCCACATGCCGAAGGCACAGTCCCCAGTGCACCCCCTCTCTCCTGTTTGTCACCACTGCCGCACAGTAGAAACGAAACATTTCTTTTACATATGGAGGCCTGCCCAGGAAAGCTTGGGACTTCTCAGTTAGTGTCGAATGCTGTGGTTTGGGGGAGACAGAATGGAAAGTAGGGTGATCAGAAAGCAAATGTAAAAAATCGGAACGAGGTGGGGGTAATAGGAACCTATTTTAGAAAAAGACCCCAAAATCGGGACTGTCCTCTAAAATCAGGACATCTGGTCACCCTAATGGGATGTAGGGAGGAAGAACAGATGGATCATAGGAGTCAACAACAGCACTGATTGTATTAATCTAGCTGGTTCCACTGGAAGGACTCTTAACATATTCTGAACTGCAATATTTCACTATCTCCTTAGAGTACTGGCTGAAGTACTGCACCAGATTCAAGAATTATGTGGTTTGCCATATTTCTGTGAAACATCAAAATCAGCTGAGATTAAAGTAATGTTTACATAAGGAATTCATGTAAATGTGTTTCTAGTTTCTCCCCCCAAAGGAAATTATATTACATCAGAAATTATTATCTTTCAAAAACAGGTACTCTAGTTCACACACTACCTCTTCAGTTTCACTTACCTGGTCTGTGGGTGTATAGTCAACCATGCTGACGCTGTCAATTCTTTCCAGAAAGCTAGAATAAAAAACACACACACATTTAGAAAATCGTGAACTCTACAATCTCTGTTACCTTTTCAATTTTAGATTCTAACACTTATAAAAAGATGGGTTCAAGGTTAACACCTAAGTCTAACAATTTACTTTGATCAAGTATATATTTTCTGTACACAACACACCATTTACCTAGTTCATCTTGCAATATTATGCTTTATACTTACTGTCAGGCAATACCCACAAACAAGCCAAATGGGATCAAAGTAAATATGAATTTTGTAAAACTGCATTAAATAAAATGTTGTTTTAAATCCACACTTCCTCATATGAGATAATGAATCTATGCAAC
This sequence comes from Chelonoidis abingdonii, assembly GCF_003597395.2. Classification (NCBI taxonomy): domain Eukaryota; kingdom Metazoa; phylum Chordata; order Testudines; family Testudinidae; genus Chelonoidis; species Chelonoidis abingdonii. The sequence goes on from NC_133770.1 coordinate 207,369,250, forward strand.
AAGAACACTGTCAAGTCGTTCAAACCTAAAATTTAGGATTTGGTTAAAAAAAATGGGGAGAGGAGTTTGTTTTGTTTTATAAACAAAACCTGTTTAAAAAATATTATTAATTTTAATAATCTATTGTAAGGGGTTAGTATAACACAGGCAACCTCTGGCACATGTGCTGAAGGCGGCACACGAGCTGATTTTCAGTGGCACTTGCACTGCCTGGGTCCTGGTCACCAGTCCGGGAGGCTCTGCATTTTAGTTTAATTTTAAATGATGCTTCTTAAACACTTTAAAAACCTTATTTACTTTACATACAACAATAGTTTAATTATATATTACAGACTTATAGAAAGAGGCCTTCTAAAAATGTTAAAATGTATTACTGGCACACGAAACCTTAAATTCGAGTGAATAAATGAAGACTCAGCACACTTCTGAAAGGTTGCCGAGCCTGGTATAACATAAGTAAGGAAATTTAAAAAAAATTCAGTGCGCCTTATCATAAACAGCTTTCCCAAATCTGGTCCTTAGCGTCCAAAAATTTGGGTGCCTGCATGAACCCCTCTAAGCTTAATTTCCAGCTTAGATCTGATCTCGCTGCCACCAGCCAAAAATTCC
>NC_133770.1:207370454-207488164 GCF_003597395.2 Chelonoidis abingdonii
ACAGACAAAAGACTCAGACCCCAAAAATTCCCTCCCTGACTTTGAAAAATCCGGTTTCCTGATTGGTCCCCTGGTCAGGTGTTTGGTTCTCTTTGTTAACCCTTTACAGGTGAAAGAAACATATATTCGAGTGAATGAATGAAGACTCGGCACACCACTTCTGAAAGGTTGCCGACCCTGGTATAACATAAGTAAGGAAATTTAAAAAAATTCAATGCGCCTGGGATTAATTAAAATGTGGGTCTCTTCTCCAGGTTTTTTGGAATTTTTTGTTTGTTTGTTTTCTTGTTTGAGCCCAGATGGCTTGTTTTCAGGGATTGCCTGAATGACTTAGAATCTGTCTTGAATTTCTGGATTGTTTTTGGTGTACATCCTCTCTCAGTATATCCACCTCATGGAATAAAATGATTGTTACTGAGATTTCTTCCTGAATCAGCAAGTTTCTCCCCCATTTTTCTAATTTTTATGGGTATGCATGTGGAATTTTTTTAATTACAGTGGAGAATATGAAAACATGTTGAACTCTTGACTTTCAGAGTGACTCAAACAGATGGCTTCTCACACACTGCCTGGTTGCAAAAATACCCCTCCAAACCCTATTTGTACAGTACTTTGCCATGAAGACAAATTTAAAGAGAATGAAAGATACAGTGTGTGTGTGTGTGTATATATATATATATAGTGTATATATAATAAAAAATTACTTGCAGTAATTTTTTTGTTTTCCACTGCCATAACTGCAGATAACTGAGATACAATAATCAGGGAACTCCATGATCACGAGGTTATTTTTAAATGATATGTACATAAAAAATATTAAAAATAACAGCAGTATAGTTTATGCTTTAGCAAAACTAGCTACACGGAATCTGTACTGAAAAAAATACAGCATTGTATGGTGATCATCATCTTACTTTATCAAGCAACAATCATATAATTAGTATCTAATAAGTCAATATTTGTTACTACTAGAGTTTGGCATAATTTCATTGTCTTCACAGTACATTAACCTTCTAGTGTAATAGTAGCAAATTTCCCATGGTTTATGTTTTTTATAACTGATTATTTGTACGGTTTTCTCAAATGTAAAAAAAACAACCCCAAAACAAACACCCAATATTATTTTTTGTAGAGAGAAAAATAATTCTTGAATATCCTGCATATAAATTACCTACTTGCTTAATTACCACAATATTAGATTATAGCTTTGACAACCAAATATATGCACTGCTTGTACAAGTAATGGATTTCAGAAACGAGGAGATATGGAGCTGACATCATCTTACTAAACACACAGGTTCCTCTTCCATTACAACATTAAATACATTAACTTGAACTCTTATTCTAAAATTGCTTTCCATAGAACATTAATTTCTATGTGCCCTCAAGTACTTCTATTAATTGCCTCTTGTCAGAATATACATTTTGTAGGGGTACATCATAGAATACTAAAGATACAAGATGCAAAATTCAGATTTGATATGTTTAAAATGTGAGAATTCATTCCATTCTTATTAATCCTTATATCAGCGATATCTGAATAATGAAAATGCAACAGAAAACCGGTAAAAGTTGATGATATAATCATTTTTTCTTCTTTGCACAGGTACACGTACACAACCTACATAATATGTAAAGCTAAGTAAACAGAATTAATTTCTACTGTATTTTTGTATCTACGGTATTGACAAATCCTCTATTTGTGCATATTCTTGACAAAAATTCAATATTTTTGTCAAGCCTGCAGTAAATGTTTTACATAAATCTGCATTGAAATAAAACATGTAGGCTTTCATGTGTGTAATGAAACTATAACACATTGTACACAGTCCAATTAGATTTATAAATTCACAAACCCATTTTTTATTTATGAATAATTCTGATCTATAATTGGCATAATACAGTATTTAGTTTCTTCTGTACACTAGTACTTTGTAACACCATTTTTTACATATCCTGACATTGAACAATCTGCACTTTAAGTGGAGGGGCAAGATTGATGAAAAGGTCATGAAGCCTCTGTAAGTAAACTGGGTTAGTTCACTGTTGACTTAAAGCATGTTCAAATGGACTGGAGAAATAACAGAATAATGTCAGGTGATTATTTTTTCTATTAATATGTCTATCTGTAGTTTTATAAATATCCTTAGTGAGTTTCCTAGGAAACTCAGCTGACAGTTTGACATGTTTAAATTTTATATCATGCAAGCTGTGAATATAGAAGTGCCAGGTTTCAGACCTGCATAGATAGGAACTATCAATAGGTATTATTTCTTCTAAAAAAGCATGGTAATTTGAGCAACTGTAGTGGCCAGGCAAATATTTTTGAAAAAAGGATTAATAAATACTTAGGTAACAGTAGGCAGTCATACATCAAAATCCCTTTCTAACCAGGTGAATTATCAAAGGAAAACATTTAGCTAATTATTCCATATGGATAATCCTAAAATAAACAAAATAAAAGGAAATTCTTAGTCATAAGAATAAAATAAAAAATGAAAGCCATACTATGTTTGTGCAAGTGTATTTTGATACTTATTAGAATCGAAAGACTAAGATAAACTGCAAAGAGATTCAATAAACTGCATTTACTGTGTACCTTTGACTTTTTTACTTGCACTCTACCCAATACATCTTCCAGGGTCTTGTCCTAACTTTCCAAACCCCTAGCTTCAAACAGCTGCAATTTAGAACAGGAAATTAACACCGAACCCAACGTTTTCTTCACTCCTCAAAATTATAATACTCTGAAGCCCAGGAAGAGCAATATTCAATTCTGCACCTGCAACAAGTTAAAGTCTGTTTTCCTGAGATCCTCTAAAACTAGAAATGGGAATTTTATACCACTGAAAAAGAGCGTTTCCTCAGATATTCTCTGGTGATAGCTACTGAAAGAGAGAACTAATAATTCCATAGCCTTTGGAATTTCTGGGCCTCCAGATCTTCAGAACTGAATTGCCTCTATTTATTGAAGTCTACAGAAGTAAAGGAGGATCACAAATCTGTCATCAGTCCAAGTAATGCAGCTGGAGAGCAGTAACTGTTTATACTTTTGATAGGTCACTGAAGGCTTTGTTAAGAGAGAGAGGAGAGTCATCTAACTGCGGGACTCACATTCAGCCCTCTTATAGAGGGCAATTAATCCTGTATACATGCCACAGGCAGACATTTTAGAATGAGATTACCTATCTTAATTACCTATAGAACTGAAACTGAGTTCTCTTGGGTAGCTGCTATGAGAGAAGATTCTGGTGATGGTAAAACTTTATTATAAAATGTCTGTTTGATCAGAGTGTGGCTGTCCGTGCCCTTTACACCTGCTACTCTCTTAAAGACACAAGGCTAGAGTGTGTTGGTTTGGGGAATGCCCTAGTTTCTTTAATCCCACAAGTTCCCACTGATGGGCTTCAAGCAAACTTTCACTGCGCTCCACTTTGTTTCCCAATAATCAAAGTGGAGTTTGGCAAAATATTTGATTGGTGATGTACTAATCATTAAAAAAACCCACTTTATAGATGATTTGCTGATGGGTTTCCATGAACAGAGATGGCCTAATATTTAAACAGATAAGATTTTTTGTTTTGTGTTTAAGTGTTGCTAATACATAGTTTTAAAATTTTCCTTGTGCTCTTGGAGCATTCCAGTCCATCCTCAATAGGGTTGTGCAGTGGTTTCCCATGCAGGAAAGGGGATCAATAAAACAATGAACAGACTTTCAAATTGGGCAGAGGCAGTAAAACAGCATCTGTTTTTAATCCATTCTGGAGCCTGCAGCACTTATTGTAGCTAAAAAGGAATATAGTTTTACAGTTCCAACTGTTTAAGCAACCACAGAAGAAAATAACTAATAGAGACATAGATAATGTTACTAAATTTTGCATTTATTTCTACAATATTTAAAACATAGTTATTGATAATTACACATTCGTGTTTCTACTATATTGTCTAAGAGTTCTTTTGGGAATAAACACATTTCTAGTACTTCATTTTTGTACTCTAGAAGTATAAAATATCTATTTCACTACATACTCATACACACACACACACACACACGAGACTGAGAAGGTGGTTGCAAGTGAGCACAATACCTTAGCAAAGGGAGAGAAAATCCGGACTTTTAAAAAGGCAAATGTCTTTTGGAAAGCTTTGAATGTATACAATGAATTTTAAGAGCAGATGAGACATCCTGTAGAGGGCAGCATTTATTAAACCACATACCCTTCTGTAGCTGGGCAGACCCTCACTGCAGGAGTTTCATACTGTAACCTCCACAGGAAAAAAAAGTGCAAAATGTATAGTAAACTAAACCAGATTTTAATACAGAATGCTTGGGTTTAATTTAATAGCCCTTAACTTATCAGAAGTGCACAATTTAAAATGGTCTATTATTCTCCCATTGATATGCTGGTGTAATAGACTCATTCTCCCACCGTGGTAACTAGCAAATGGACATAGCCTCCCTATAGGAAAACAGTGGGATTTGTCCAGAGGGACAGGCAATTTTCTAATCTCATTCATTAACCCTTTTACTTCAGAGCATCTTGCTAGCTCTCCTCTTTGGGGAATACTTTGTTGAAGAGTTTTACATGACTGGAAAACAGCAAGGGTAATCCTCCAATAAGAAGGCGTTACAGGGCTCTGGAATTACTGCTGAGAAGGCTCTGACTCTCCCGATTTTGTATTTGTGCTTTATTTATAGTACACTGGACTGTTGTAGGTGCCACAGTGGTACAGTCTTATCCGATTGTAAGGCTGTATAGATCTGCATCAGAACCTTGAATTGGACCTGGTAGTGAACAGCAACACAGGATAGAGTTTAAGAACAGTGGTGTAGGTTGCAGATAGGTTCTCTTTATTTCATCCCACTTAGCATTGGGCTACTGAGCTATGTACCTACTTGGAGCTTCTTCACGAACTTTTTGTCTCACCTCAGAGAGAGTGAGTTACAATAGTACAGCTTGAAGGTGATAAAATGTATGGATTTCTGCTACCAAATTATCAACCACAAGGGATGCATGGGGAGTTATGCATCACCGTGCATGGGGGCTGGAACTAGGGGTGCTGGAGGTGCTGCTGCACCCCCTGGCTTGAAGTGGTTTCCATCATATACAGGGGTTTGCAGTTTGGTTCAATGGCTCTCAGCCCCTCCCCACTATATAGATTGTTCCAGCACCCCTGTCCATGTGTATCAAGGGAAGAACAGATTTCTTAAATGCCTCACAAAGAAATCCCTTGATGATGAAACCTCTCTCGACTCTGGTAGCTATGACACTGCACAGTCCTAACTAGCACATGAAAATACATCGTCTCTGTCATCTTATAAGTATCAATCCCCACCTCCTGAAGCAAGTAGGGCTGAATTAAAAGAGTAAAAAGTTAAACCAATCTCGTCATGCTTTTCCACCATTAATGAACTAAACCTCGCAATAATCCTGTGAGGTACAGACATATTATTTAACATCTCTTAACAGAGAAGAAATCAGATTCAGCGAGGTTAAAAGCAGTGGTATATTATTATTGAATAGGGCCCATATGTAACCTAATCCAAGGGCCCCACCCCACAACAAATCAAAGGGCAGATGGTACTCAGAAATAGGCTTGATGAAGATAAAGAAAAATACCCAAAAACATGGGCAACTCCTATTACACAGGGTTTTGTTTTTTGTTATAAACATTACTAGGCATTCAGTTTAACCCCTCTTATTACTTGCAAAATTGCCTTTTCCCAGCAACATACTCCAAGCCATCTATGCAAAAAGGCCTCACAGCTTTTGGCCAAACCATTAACCGAAGCAAAGACATGAAAGCAATACATTCAAGCACAATCAATGTTTTAGATACGTTTTTAGTAACTTTGTTCCATTTAATAACAATGGTTTGGGTTTTTTTAACTTGAAAGAACATACACACACACACACAGATCAAACAGTGTAATTTCTCCATCCATTTGCCCTCTCTTGACTCCCTAAATCTGTTATGCAGCATTTCCTGTTGATGGCAGTGTGAATTTTGGGAAAAGCCTCGTTTCCTCCTAATTTAGCTAACTAACCACTTTTTAGCCTAACAGATGTTTTTGCTTTGTGAACCAATGAGAGGTCTTTGGGGATCATCATTAACCCTCTTAACATAAACAATGCCTAAAATTTAAACCTGGAAAACTGCCATTTACACAGGGATTAGGAGGCTCTGGCAGAATTGAGACTAAGATCTGTATCCCATTCCTCTACAGTACAGAACTACACTGAAAACCTTATTCATCTGCTGACCTAACATGCATGATCTCAGAGAACAGGGAGGGAAAAGGGTGAAGAGCAAAAAGAGAAAGGAGAGAGAAAGATCATTTCTGCTAAACCAGGTGATAACAAATTCATTCCTAAAGGTCAAAATGATGGAGCTGTTCAAAACACAAACTAAGACAGAAACAAAACTATTACCTGATGTTGCTTAGACTTGTTCATACAGTATCGATTCCCATTTAAATGACACCAGTGCAATCTTATTGATTTCAGTGGGGTTACTTGTGATTTATACTGGCAGAGAGGAGATTCAGGCCCATAATCTGGTATTTCCATATGACAAACACAGAGACCTGATAACTATCATAACTATCTCCTGTGAAATACAAAGGCTACATACAGAACATTCTGCAATAATAGCCATTCTCAGTAGAGGGTCAAAAGATAATAAATCAAAATAGTAAGATCATGTTACATATCTAGAGTGCTTTGCAAACTTAAACTGATATATGATATACAGGGATCACTTCATCCACACTGTTGGAATGAAACAACTGTTTAACACTATACAGAAACATTGCCAAACAGCTTAGGTCAGGAAGTGAAGAATACCATAAGTGTACAGGGATTTAGATAGGCAGAATGTAATTACTCAATTAAAATTTGGCTGCAGTGTCTTTCATATGTCTGAACAAATAATCAAGACCTTGGTTCTATGTCCCACCCCTGCAGTTTGCTTCTTCCAAAAAGAACTTTGACACTTACGTTCTTGGAAGCCAAACTAAGGATGAAAGTCTTATTAACATTTGGCATTGTCAGATTCATCTGATTTATAAGCATCAATTACATAGCAGAAACACTCTTCAGCCCACTCTTGTTTGGGAATGCAAAAAGTTGCTGGAAGGAGGTGAAAAGTAAGGAAAACTTCTCTCTGTGGGATGTTACAAGCCCAGCTTACACTTTTCTTTTGAAAGCTTATCATGGTATCTTGGTACCTATGTCTGAGAGAAGCAAACTGAAAACTTTTACTATCCTGTCAGGTAATTTTAAGGCAGGAGTTTTGCCCATATGGGAAAGGTTAAAAGATTATTTTAAATTTCCAGAGAGTAGGAACAGAGAAAGTGTGAAATTAATTCTCCCAGTGTGTAAGAAGAAATAGGAAACTTGAATGGCAGACTTAAACAAGCCATCGGAGAGGTGGCAGCGAACAACAATTCTATTCTCTGAGCTGTAACAGTGGCCATTTCCCTTCTGCACTGTGTAAACATGGATCAGTGGCCCTTTCCTTGGCCCACCTCCAATGCTCTGCTCCCATAGTCTGTCTATTTTTATTCTCAGTTGTTTTGTACAGAGGGATATTTGTGTACACTCCACCAGCAACCCTTTCCCATACAGGCATACTATATGGTTTAGCAACAAGGAGAACTTTTCCTGGGGATGTGGGTGAAGTCGACCCAAAAGGAGAATGCTCCTTCGGGCTCTCTAAGGACACTGAAACCACTCACTGATACTCATTTACAAAGATGAGAAAACATCCCCCCAAAGATGATCAAAGGCTCAAAACTTAAAGAAAGGGGAAATGTCTGGAACTGACATCCTTCATCCCAAAGTATTCTACAGCATTTAACCAGACTACACAAAGGAATCACTTCACCCCCCACTGAAGTACAGCCATCCCTCTTTGGGGAAGTAAAGGAGGAGCACATCAACCCTGCTCAACAGTTTATAATGTCGGCCAGAATTTAACTGAACACCTCCTCCCCCATCCCAGATCGCACAGACCATCTCCCTCCCACCCCCAATCACAACATCCCTTTGCAACTATAGCAATTACTTACCTGAAAAAGTAATATGAGAAAAATATTTCAAGCAGTCTCAGCTGTCATTTAAGGTAGTTTAGCAGCTGGAAAGAAGGACAATGGCCAGCACCATGAGGCACCGATCTAACAGTGGAGATGCAAACATTAGGAGTGACCACTAAGTGCCACAAAATGGTCTTTACATTTCCAAATAAACAGGTTGAAAAATACTCATTGTTCAGTAATCGTTTAATCTTGCCCATTTTAGAACAGGATATATTTAACCACTGCATGTATTTAAGCAGTCAGTCATGACATGCACAGCATTGCTGAGCGATTATTCCGTACCTTAGGTAGTTAGTGTAAGGCAAGAAACCTGGCAACCAAGTAGCTTCCATTACCTGAGAAACACAAAGCCTGCAGTTTTGTGCCTACTGTAAGCAGAATACAGTGACCATGCCCTATTTGCTCTTAATGGTTCTAATTCTTGTTAAAATAACTAAAACCACAGTAGGACTATAAAATCTAGTATCAGAGGGATAGCCGTGTTAGTCTGGATCTGTAAAAGCAGCAAAGAGTCCTGTGGCACCTTATAGACTAACAGACGTATTGGAGCATGAGCTTTCGTGGGTGAATTCCCACTTCATCGGTTGCATCCAGAGAAGTGGGAATTCACCCACGAAAGCTCATGCTCCAATACGTCTGTTAGTCTATAAGGTGCCAGAGGACTCTTTGCTGCTTTTATAAAATCTAGTGCTCACTATTAGCATCACAATCGTACCTCACATGCTTCTTATCCTGGGCTGTGATACCAGTACTAATAAACGGTACTAGGGTGGTAGAGGAACACACAGGACAGGTTTACACTACCACTTAAGGTTAATCTAACTTATGTCACTCACGGATGTGAAAAAGACACCCCCCTGAGCAATGCAAGCTACAGCAACCTAAGCGCTGTCCACACTGGCGCTATGTCGGCGGGAGATGCTCTCCACCTCTCTCGGAGGTGGAGTAATTATGCCAACAGGAAAGGACTCTCCTTTTGCCAGATGTGCTACAGTGGTGCAACTGTGCAGATGTAGTGCTTCTAGTGTAGACCTATCCTCGATGAGTGTTTTTTTGTCTCCCTCACCACTCCCTTTCTGCCCCTTCTCACTGATCCCTCTGGAGGGAAAGTTAGCAATATCCTCCATGGCATCGGTTATTAAAACAGCAATATAATTATGTTAGGTGGGGAGTAGTTATGTAACAGTTAGATTCCCATCTGCTTTCCTTTTTAAAAAAAAATTGACATTTTGTTTTTATTAGCTTTTAAAATCAATCACTTTTTCCCATCCCTAGTTATCAGCTCCTATTTTGCAGGCCAAAGCCACTAGTTTAGGGAAAGTTAGAGGAACATCAGCTAGTTTACACACTAAGGTGCACACCTAGTCTGAGATGACGGGTACCCCTCAGCTGGGAACAGGGTATCCCCCACCCTGCAGGAATAATGCTGCTAGTCCCACTGAGGCTTGTGGTAACTGTCTGTCTACTGGAGCCAATACAGAGTGGCAGGGAAGCTGTGAAAGAGAGGGGCCAGGAAAACACGTACCATTATGGCGCTGTAGCTGCAATGAGCTATTCATAAGTGAACCCCTGTGCCCACGTGGAGCTGCTTGTGCTCAACTCATTGCAGGATCAGGACCTACATTAGCAACTTTCAGCGCTCAGCAACTTGACAGGCTCAAGAATGTGTTTCATGGTGCTACCATGATAAAAGCTGCAGCTTTCAATATTACAAAGCACTACTGCAGTGCAGCAAAGCTCTTTTTGTTAGAACGTTTTAGAAGATGTTGCTCCATTGGCAGGGAGATGTTGTGAGTTGCTTAGTTTCTACAAAATGTCACAAGTGCCATCGCTACAAGGATGGAGTTCTGCTGAACTGATCTCTGATGTAAGGCTATTAAAGCTGTTTTCTAACTCCACTGAAGCCAATTATAAGTACTCTCTCTGAAACACTCATTCTGTACTGTACAACTTCTGGAGCTCCAGCAAACAGTCTCAGAGAAGAAATTTTAACTTTCTATTCTGCCTTTCTTCTTAAAATGTTTTTATATCTACACCGTGTGGGAAAAAATTTAGATTTACGTGAAAAGCGTTGGGCAGTGCTGCATACAAATTTACAAGTATGGTATAAATGTCAAAAATCCAAAGCTGCACATTTAAATAGAGACTTTTTTTTTTTTTTTTTTATTTAAAAGAGAAGGACAGATTTAAAATCCTAAACATCCACATATATATATATATATATATATATATATATATATATATATATATAATTGTCCATGTCACTCCAACCTTGACAACCACGACAGCAAAATTCCTAGCAACCTGCTTTTGCAGGGGAAGTTTGTACCATTTCATGGCTCTGTTTCTATGGAATATTCTGAGAAGTAGTGTATCTGGTACCTACATGAAGAGTGAGACCTAGTCTATACTTAAAAGTTAGATCAGCATAGCTATGGTGCTCAGCTATGTGAATTTTTTACAAGTACGGTATGCCGCGTGCCACAGCTATGCCAACCAAAACCCCACTGTAGATGTGGCTAGGTTGATGGAAGAATGCTGCCGCTGACCTACCTATTGCTGTTGCCAACCTACCTATCAAAGCGCGGGGACTCTGGAGAGCCACAGCAATGGAAAAATCCCTTCCATCACTGCAGAAAGTACAGCCACAAGCACTACACCTTCAAAAGGTGCTGTAGCTGTGCCACTGTGGCACTCATTGTGTGGACATGGCCCGAGAATCACGGTTGTGATACTCTCTAAGGACCTGATTTTGATTTCATGGAAGTCAATACGAGCCTGATTCTGTTTACATGAAAGTGTCTTGACACTGGTCTGGCAGATAAAGGGCATTAAAGTGGGTGCAAATTTAATTTATGCCCCTTTAAAGCACTCTCATAATGCCAGAGTGGTGTAAAGGGGCCTTAGTGCAAATGAGAATCAGACCCTGAGACTTTTTCATTTATTTAAATGATAGTGAGATCAGGCTCTAATAGCCTAATTCTGCAACATAGTGAGCACCCCTAATCCCACTTAGAGGAGGGCATTCAACAACTTGCAGAAGGTGCTCAGCATCTGGCATTATCAGGCCTCATACTGGTAAAGAGAACATCATTTGGAGCCTGAACTTCTGTCTTATGTGTAGAAATGTCATATGGAATTATTGTACCAGTGACCTTCCTCAAGAAGGAATCATTAACCCACGTATTAGTACAGTGTCCAAGCTAACAAAACTATAATTTGGTTTCAATAATGCAGTGCATTACAGTTTAGTGCAAACAGAGCAGTGGATCAGCTAGCAACTAAACAGTTTAATAATTAGAAATAGTAAAAAAATTAACCAAGAGTGATTTTTCACTAATAGCTAGAGGTTAATTTTCTAGTTTTGGTTTTCTGCTTTCAAACAAATGAGACTTTTGAACCCAAACATTGTCGCACCAAAATCTGCCAGTGTCTATTTTAGTCTAAATAGGCAGACAGCATTTCCTACTATCATTGTTTAATCCTGTAATCCCTTTAGATTGTTAGTAATAATCTTAAATGGATTACAAATAATTCCATTCAAACACCATCCTAGACGTATCTCCTCAATGAATGTACATCAGACATCAGGCTACAGAGCATCCAAAGATCATACTTTATTTTAAAAAAATAATAATTTTGCTTTGCAAAAGTGCACACTTGACAAAAGCTTAAAATTAATCTAGAAGAGTACATTTTAAATCATGTGCTCACATAGTAATTGTGATGACTTTTTGGCAACAGAGATCATTCTTTAATTAGGAAAGGGTAACTATTCTGTTCAATATTTTCCACATTTTACAACATGTTCTGTTCTACAAGGCCTCAGTGTAATTATTTTTGTATTATTTGAACACAGTCATATTCAAAACAAACAAACAAAATAAACTGTTTAAAACAATGTATTTTAAAATTAGTTTCAGTATTTATTTTATTATTTATTATGAATGTAACCAGTACAAATCCGGGGGGGAGGGAGAGAGGAGGGAGAGAGAGAGAAGGAATAGCTTCTGGATCTGCAAGTACAAAGGAGGGTAGGAGGTGAGTATGATATGTAAGAAATAAATATATTTTCTCACTAGATTCAACTGCACAAGTGCAGGAAAAGCAGCAGTGTGTGTGTGAGTAAGGAAGAGAACCACTGAAGCAGCAGTTTTCTCTTCTTTGGAGGTGGCTAGCAAAAAAGGGAATTAATTAATTAAACAATATCTATAACTGAGTATTATTCAACAGAAATAATATGTACTAAATAATAAACTAAATATTGACATTTAAAAATCACGTTTTAATCTAATACAGGATTTATGTCTTTCATCTGGACTGTCTGCCTTCATTACAAATATCACAGTCACTTGTGACACTCATTAGCACAACATATACTGCAGACCAACAACAACAAAAAAAAAAAATATATCAGAGGCCAGGAAAAAAAGGACATTCCAAACTGGTTTGGATGTATTCTTCATTCTCCCCAAGGGGGGGGAGGGATAGCTCATTGGTTTGAGCACTGGCCTGCTAAACCCAGGCTTGTGAGCTCAATCCTTGAGGGGGCCATTTGGGGATTGGTCATGCTGCAGGGGGCTGGACTAGATGATCTTCTGAGGTCCCTTCCAACTCTAATAATCTATGATTCTATGAGAGTTGAGTATCAGGCCTGTCTCTCATTACAAGCACTGCAAATGCCCTCTGCTATTGCAGGATCTCAATACAGGTTGTGGTAGTTGCAAACACCTGCAACCGGTAGCAACTGGAAAGGATTTATAGTTGGAATACATTCAAAGCAGTTTAAAGGACTTTTAATAAAGTATATTTTTAAAAATTGCTGTTGTGAGGCTGCAGTTCTTTAAAACTGGGATCATCATCATCATAATCCACAATACGATTTATTTTGCTAGAAGAATGCTACAGATAAGAGATAATGATAAATAAATGCAGAAATAAATGTAGATTGCTTGTATAAAGAGCAATGAGATATTCCACTTATGTGAGACTTCTGAACTTTCCTCAGATTGTTCTCCCGCGACACCCGCCCCCTCTCACACTCTATCCAGAAATAACCAGTACATGGCTAAAGAATCTATGAGATACCCACTAAAACCATGATTCTATAAAAAGCCTTGCTCATGAACTTAACTTTAAGCATGTAAGTAGCTACACTGGACTCAATAGGACTTCTGAACTCATTGGGGCTACTCACATGTTTAAAATTAAGCACATGGCTAAGTCACGGCTGAGACTGGGGCCTCAATGAATGTCTTTTATTGCAGAGCTTGAATCTGCTATTTGCATGTTACAGCATAATTTCCAAAGGCTGAATAAAGAGTCTGGGACCACAGTGGGCCCAAGTCCAGCAACATGTGACACTACGCTGAGCACTTCATTTACAGAAGACCCGTTTTATTCTGAGACATGACCATGCTGGTGTGATAATTATCTTGTTATTAAAGGTGACCTGTAAATAGATTTTTTTTAAAAATCCAACTGCTTTGGATTTGGACACTCGGGTCCCCAAGGAATTGGTGTAAGAGATGTATTCAGCATCCCTAAGAAGTGTCTGTAACTGCCATTGCAGTTTGCCAACCACCAGCCTATGTGACTCCTCAACATGCAGTGAGTCAAACTAAATATACTAAACACTCTATAAGTACATTAAACATGAATATTTAAAAATCACTCAAGAAAGTGGAACAAAACACAATCTGCCTCACACTCACAGGTCAGCTCCTGTTTCTATTGTTGTGGATATGACGCAACAGGCACAGTGCGTTCTGGAGAGTCATATGGAGGGCACATTGTGTTTTGATAGCAAAACTCCAGGCTGCTCAAGGGAACTGAATTACACAGTTAGATGACCCTCAGCTGAGAATGCCCTGCCTCAAGTCCCAACAAATGTATATATATCTAGAGCAGTGTTAGGCAACCTATGGCATGCATGCTGAAGGCAGCACACCAGGTGATTTTCAGTGGCACTCACACTGCCTGGGTCCTGGCCATTGGTCCAGGGGGCTCTGCATTTTAATTTAATTTCAAATGAAGCTTCTTAAGCATTTAAAAAACCTTATTTACTTTACATACAACAATAGTTTAGTTATATATTATAGACATAGAAAGAGACCTTCTAAAAAGGTTAAAATGTATTACTGGCACACAAAACCTTAAATTAGAGTGAATAAATGAAGACTCGGGACACCACTTCTGAAAGGCTGACGACCTCTGATCTAGAGGATATCAGAATAAATGCATCAGTTGATCTCAGCTGCCATACTCATGAGTAGGATAATAGCTTATCTGTAAGGTAAACAGACCACAAATGGTATGATCTTTTATAAAGCAAGACCACACACTGAATTACACCTAAACGCAGATGGAAAAATGAACTTAAGCTCAAAGCACAAGCGCAAAACACTAATGCCAACTGTGCTCCGCTGCCACACTAGTACTATCAGATAGATTCTGTAATGCATGTGGAATTTCTTATCAAATCTAATTCTTTCCTGGGGCTCTCCCCCTCTAATTTTCTTCCTTTAAAGCAACTACCAAATCATAATAATTAGGCCTCTGATATGTACTGTTTAAGAACAATTCAAAACAATGAGTAAAGTCCACAGGAAATGAAAACGACTATGGGAGCTTGTTCCTTTATAACTATTTATGACATACACAACACACATGCACTCCTAAGAGCTACATTATGTACCTTTTAAAACTAGTTTTTAAATGCTATTGATGTAGTTTTTGAACTGGCAATTCCAAAGTTTATGGTCTCTCTCTGTGAATGGCAGGAGGAACTGCATTTGCAGAAGGCAAAGATGTCAGTTGGAGGACCAGTTGGTTGATTATAGGGGCTTTTCATGTACAATGCTCCAGAAAACAAACTTTTACATATAGATAATACCACTAGAAGTTTGGTAATGAGTAGGTTAAATCAGTACAATTAACCAGTATGAAAAAATGGAACATTTCTCACCAGTAATCTCCTTTCTGCTAGCAGTG
This sequence comes from Chelonoidis abingdonii, assembly GCF_003597395.2. Taxonomy (NCBI): domain Eukaryota; kingdom Metazoa; phylum Chordata; order Testudines; family Testudinidae; genus Chelonoidis; species Chelonoidis abingdonii. The sequence goes on from NC_133770.1 coordinate 207,385,549, forward strand.
TCTTGCACAATTCTTGATGTCTGGAGCCTAGGCTGCTCTCCTCACCTTGAAGCTCAGGGAGGTGAATCAGACTTTTGGAGCCACATGGTCTGGCCACATCCCCTTAGCTCCTCCTTGCTTCCAGATGAGTTATTCAGCTATTATAAGCTGTGAAACTTGCAGAACATCATTAATAACAAATATTCCAGAGATGATAAAATAACTATGGATATTAGACCAAGGAAGATGGTCATATGGTAACAATTCCACTTAATATCTGACCCTTGATTCAAGATCCATCCAGGTAGAATTGCGGCAAATGCTGCTAGGAGAAAATAAATTATCGATAAGAAATTTTCCATTCTGCTGCTCAACATCTCCCACAATTATGACACCTAGGAAGAAGTGAGCAATGAACAAATGTAGATAAAAGAACAGAAAAATGAAAATGGTATCCCTCCCATCTATAATATTTGCTCAAAGAGCAAAATCATTTTCAGGCCATCATCTGCAGCAGAGGACAGGAAATCCATCTTGTAATGCTTGATAAAGGTGGTAGCATTTGCCCAGCTGGCTGCCTCACAAGTTTTCATGTGGATCCATTAGCTCTTTCTGCCCACAAGGTTGCCAAGGATTACACGGGGTGTGCCCTGATCACTTCTGGAACTAGAATTCCTGATGCCTTGCATGTTCTCACAATGCATAGTCTAATCCACACAGCAACAGAAGACTGGGAAGCTCTATCCTTAGCATTTTGGATTAAAGGATACAAACAGGGCAGCTGATCTCTTTGAGATAATTTTCAGAGCCCTTCTGATTGCTAAGTTGTGCCACCTCTCCTCGGTGGGATGCTCTGGCCTTGGACAGAATGTAGAACCACCTCTCAGGAAGCATGGAAAGAAGAGTTCACCTACGGGATAAATGATTCCAGAGTTCTGAGCATCACCTTATCCTCGTGGAACACGCAGTCAGGTTCCTGCCTACAGAGGGCCATCAGCTCTGAGACTTGCCTGTGGACATGTTGGCTATCAGAAAGCAAGTTTTGATGGACAAATAAAATACTGACACTGACATCAATGATTTGAAGGCATTTTTTGTCGGGGCTCTCAATACAAGGGGCAAGTCCTACATGGGAAAAAGAGGTCTAATTGCTGGCTTGGCTAAATGGATCACCCTTAGGAATCTAGGTACTTGGGAGTTCTCTGCCAAGGAATCTGCAGATCCTGAAAATATTATGTTACTAAGGGCAGACACCTGAGTGCAATGATGTAGGGCTGGAGACCTTTGTTGAAGCCTTCTTGGAGAAAATCCAAGATAGCCAGAATTTCTGGATTCTAGGGTTTGCTTTGTGTTCCTGGCATCACCTGCAAAACCTGGTCCAGATAAAGGAGTATGTGTTCAAGATCAATATTGTTCTACAAGAAAGAAGTGTTTTTATGACATTTGAGGACATGCCCAATGATACTAGTGCTTCCTTTTCACTAGCCAAGCTGATAAATGCAGCCGATTCCTGTCCGGGTGAAACAGAGGACCTTGTGAGAAGATGTCGTGTCTCTTTGGGAGGTGTAATGACAGCCCAATTTCAGCTCTACCAGGTCCAAAAATCAGGGTCTCCGTGATCAATGTGTGGTTACCAATATTACTGTTGCCGGTTTTCATTTTATTTTCTGGACCATCTTCTCTAATAATGGGAAGTTGGAAACTCAGAGGAGGCACTGTGGCCATCTGTGTGATAGGGCATCAGTCCCCATGGATCTAGGGTCCACTTCTCTGGTGAAGTACTTTAGTGTCTTCGGGGTCATATGGTTTGCAAATAGGTCAGTTGAGGGCAGGATGATTAACTCGAAGACTTCCTGATTCAAGTAGCACTCGGAGTTATTCATCTTGTGGCTGATAAATCAGTCTGCCTTCTTGTTCAGATCTCCCTTTAGATGAGCTGCCCTGATGGAGAGGAAAAACAGCTCCACCCACTGCATGATTTCCCTTGCTTTGGCATATAACACTGGGCTTCTTGTTGACTCTGCGCTGTTCACATATGCTACTCTGGTTACGCAGTCTGACTGAATCAGGACCTGGTTCCCTCTCTAGGCTGGAGGGAACCTTTATAGCACCAACTTGACTGCTCTTAATTCTAGGAGGTTTATGCTGTGGGTCCTTTCCACCAGGGTTCAGATGCTTTGAGCTTTTTGGGATCCCAGGTGTGCTTCCCAGCCCTCCAGACTGGCTTCGGTTGTGAAGATGAGGGGACCTGGAAGGCATATAGTCATGCCCTTACGGACACTTACCTGGAGTGACCACCATTTTAAGGAGTTCATTATCTGTGCTGGAACCCTCACTTGATCCTTCATGAGTTCCAGGGAGAGGTCCCATACTATTAAGAAGAAGCCTTGAAGGAGCCTGATATGTGTGATTGCTCCCATGGAATGGTCCATGATATTCGGGGGCCTAGCAGTTGAAGGTTCAATGCAATAATGGGCAGTTCCAAAACAACATGAGGAGGTCTTGAATCTTCTGGAACCTCTGTTGAGATAGACATATGCTTGCAATCCAAGTGTCTATGTCCATTCCCAAGTGAGGTATTTGGGTGGAGGGAACCAACGAGCTTTTCTTGATGTTGATAATGAAGCCATGCGTCTGCATGAGATTCAAGGTCAGGGAGGTAGCTCTGTGTGCCACTGCTGGAGATGGAATTCTGATTAAGATGTCATCCAGGAAGGGGAACAATTGGCTCTCCTGTGACCTGAGTCTGGCTATCATTACCACCAACATCTTTGTAAAGACCTGGGGGCACAGGATAAGACAAATGGGAGCACCCAATACTGATAATGCTTCCTATCATAGACAAATCTTAGGAACGTGATGGAATGGTCAGATTGGGATGCAGAGGTATATGCATCTGCGAGATCCACTGAAGTCAGTAAATGCCCCTGGGACAGCGATGCCACTACAAAGATTAGGATCTCCATCTGGAACTTCACTTTCTTTATCCACTTGTTGAGCCTTTTGAGATATAGGATGGGTTGGATTCTCCTTTACACTTCTGAACAATAAAGAAAATGGAGTATAACACTGAGAATCTTTCTTCGGAGGGAACATTTTCTATTACTTTCATATCCAGGAGGTGCAAAATCTCATTCTGGATTAGATTCCTGCTTTACAGAGTCATTCAAGATGGGGGACTGGACGAAAAATAGATGGGGTGGAGCCTTTAACTCATGGGTGTATCCCAGAGTCACTGTCTCTTTGACCCACTTTTGCAGCTAAGCTCGCTGAGGGCCTGAAGTCCTCTTGCAAGATCTTTCTGAACCCTCACCTGCTGGATCCCATTCCACCAGGGAGGGGAAAAGCTTCCAGAATGCTCCGGGCCAAACTTGCAAGGAGGAGGGTGCTTATGAACCCTGTTTCTTTTCTAGGGCACTCAGGACCCATTTTAGGACTGAGGGAGGATTTATGACCAGCGGGTAAGGGATCTCACATGCCTGTCTGATTCCTAGCCCTGGGATCTAAGAGAGTGAAGGACAGAAGGCTGGATGCCATCTGCCAAGTCTGAGAGGGCAGTCTCGCAGTGCACCCATTTGGATTTCATTCGGTGTTTTTTAGGCTTCTCTGCCATGCATGGAAGGTGCAAAGAGCTGGCAGGGAGGCACTGCAGCTGAGGCTTCTCCAACGCTGGGTAAAAAACTTGGGTGTGTAGGGGGGAAGGGGCAGGGCTAGAGAGTCCAGGAGGGAGATCACTGCTCACCACTGCCTCAAATTTTGACAAAATAAAGCCACCTGTAGGCAGACGAGAAGGCGGGAACTGTAAAACCACTGTCTGCATGCTATCACGGAGGCACAGAAACTGGAAGCAACAAGAAGCGAAGGGGGCATGGCCAGACCATATGGCTCCAGGACTCTGATCCACCTCCATGAGCTGCAGAGAGGAGAGCAGCCCAGACCTCAAGAATTGTGGGAGATGCTGGGTGCAGAAATGAATAAAACATGTCAATGTGACATAATGCTTGCAAGATGTAATTCATTAATTACAGTGGCAGTGTAAATGGCAGTGAATTTTTCTGGAAGGCTCAGTGCATCATGTGTGACCACTTCTGTTAATATGAAAGCATGACCATGTTCATAAAATAATTTATAACATAATGCACAATCTAAAATTGCTAAATAATTCTATGTGGAATGTCATAAGACTGCAACACTTTCATAGTCAATAATCTCATAGTACTATTTTAAAACTATATTTGATTCAGGGAAATTAAGGCAACAGTGAATGTTACTGTAGGAAATAAAATACATGTCCAATCCACATAAACTTGCGTGCAACCACTTTTAGGAATCTGTGAATAGATATTCTATCCTGTCAATATAGTTCTCATATAAATCCAATTACTTGACCTAGCATCAACCCTTTTGACTGATAATTAGATTTGTATTGCTTTAGTTTTACTTGTGAATTTACATTTAAAGGGTCTAGACTGTACCACATGTAGTTGTGTTGCATGTTCTAACATTCACATATATTTACATTTGTGTCAGTGATCAGATTTGTTTAGGAGCTTCATTCAGATTTTCAAACAATCTATTGTAACATCTCAGTGTACATCTCTAAACTGAGCCATTCTAGGAAAATTCTGGAGGGAGGAAATTGACTAGAAATAAAGATCAAAATCAAAGTCACAGCACAAGCTACTGTTTACATAGTATACGGAAAATTCTAATTATTCAAGCTACATTTTTTTTTCCTTTTAAAAATTACCAGCTAAATTTAAACAGGAATTTTTGGGGAGTGGGGGTGGGGAGAAGAGCGGAGCAAACAACTGCCAAATGATTCTGAAAGCTCAATTCATAAACTAGTCTGCCATGGGTCATAAGTCAGCACCATAGAGTTTATAGGTACAGTGAGAGCTCTTGACAGATACAAAAAACAGATTTAGAATTGAAGTTGAAAATTATATAAAAATAGCTATACAGATACTCACATTCTAGCTCTCTGTTGGAGTACATTTCCAAAAATAAACTAGTCAAATGGATATCTTCCTAGAAAAGCTGATTACATAAGCATAATTGCACAAAACACAAGTACCTGCACTATCTCTCTGCAAAGTATAAATAGTTCAAAGTTACATTAGACAGTCTTATATTAAAATGCTATTGTTCTAAAGCTTGTGCACTTTCTTATAATCCCTTTTTAAAAAAAAAGGAAAAAAAAAGAAGTAAAAAACCCCAGTCTTCAAGATTCAAAATACACTTTCTCCAGTGTTATATAATATGTAATTAGAGCTTGTAAAAATCTTTGCAAGATTTTTTCCTAGCAGTGAAAATTAGTTATTAAAAGAATAAAAGCCTTAAAAATTCAAACAGTTTGTTTTTATTTTTTAAGTTCCTTAACGTACTAACAATGTGGTTTTCTCCACATTATAAATGGCATGGAAGCATTCTCAGACCAACCGTGTTTTTCCTTTAATAGTTTCCATGACCAAATACACATTTCTACTTTTGCACCCAGTCTTCACTTTGTTGTTGTTTTGGTGACACCAAGTGACAAAGAATGCCATATTTTGCCAGTCATTAATTAAAGGAGGAACAGAGCAAGGCCATCTACAGAAACCTGTATATGGGTCAGCCTGGGTTGACGAGAGGCTTGGGTTGAAATGCTGGTTATTAATTTGCTTGGATCCAGAGGCAAGAAATTCCAGCACAGGAAGTTGGCACGGCTGTGCTAAAGTCAAACATCCTGCCTACAGCTCAGAGGCAAGGTGAATCGCATCTTGTCTCTCCGCTTAGCTCCTTACACAAAGCCCTGTTACAGCTTTGGGCAGGAAGGGTGAATATCCCCCTATGTTCATTCAAACAATGCATTGACAGTAGGGTTTTCTGCTTACACAAATTTCAAATGCTTTTTAGTAGGAGGAGGATGAATTAGCTATGTATGGTTAAAACTAGTTTCTGCAAACAACGACTTAACCGAGCAAGCTGTCTCATGGAGAATCTGCCAAAGGAGGATTTTAGACCTCACAAATATTCTTAGATTTTTATTTTCCTTTTTCTAACCTACCTCCCTGACTTGGAATTCTAATTTAATTTTCATTTAAAAATCTGAGCAGGAATTACCTAACACTAAGGAGCAAGACTTATCCCCTTTGTGCAGGGGTACAAGCCCTGAAAACACTGCAATTTGCCACAGTTCCGCTATATGTGCCATGTGGAGGGAGACTCTGTACTCCTTATTTCTGCATGGACGTCTTGTTTATATCAACTAGAACTTTGCTCAAAGATCAAGAGTATACATGGACCACAATTTGTACTGACGTTGCTGATGCCAATCCAGATAAAGTTACTCTATCAACTCCTCTTCTGCTTTTTGGTTATGCTGATATAATGTCTGTGGCACAGAACCCTGCCTACTTATGCTGTATAGCAACAAACATAGCCATCAGTATGAAAATGGAACAATATTCTTAGGTAAATGACTATATGTGTGTAAAACTCCAAGCAGCCTGCTTTTTCTATTTTATGTTATTTTTTCTCAAACAGGCCCCATCAGCTGACCTATGACTGACTGAGGCAGCATTTCTGTTTCCGTGGCAACCTTCAGAATCCACAGATTACTCTCATCCCTTTCCTCTCTCTTCCATCCTATGTTCTTTAACACCAAGCTAATTGAACTACTATAATCAACAGGTTTTCTCTCTCAGGTAGCCTTCAAATTTTTTCTTTTGCATTATAAACAATAATGTAGGAAAAGCATGAATGGTCACTGAGCTCCCAGAAATTTATCAACGTTAGGTTATCATCATAAACTTGTGCATGAAAATGAAACAATAAGGGAAGAGAATATTTTCCATTTCTAGAACCCTGTACAAAAGCTCTTCATCTTTTAGTTTGTGACTACCAATCACCACCCACCAGCCCTCCAACACTATACTGATTGTTATTCATTTTCCTTTCTTCATTAAAACTTTTTTTTTTTTTATACACAGGCTTTATAATCTATTCATAGGAGAGAAAGCGAACTGATGTTTCTTGGATCTAGTTACATTAGCAGACTTTTGGTGAGCTTGGGTAACCAAGAATGAGCTGCAATAAAATTGTCTAAAGCAACCATCCAGAAATTGGTTGCCTAATAGAAATGACCATTAACTAAAGAACAAACAAACTGTAATGTGGAAACCTTAAGAATAAGGTTTAAAATTATACTTTAAGAAAGTTGTTGCCTACTGGAGGTTTAGTGCAGGTTTCACTGTATGTGCAACTCACAGGGATATGCTTCTAGTAAGACGTACCTGGATTTATTATTTGTTTAGCACAAGCAGTTAGCCAGGTGCTTTACAAACAGTCTCTGAACTGAAGACCTTACTATTTAGGGAGACACAGAAGGGGGATGGGAGGAGACAAATAGCAGCATAAATGAACAGCAAAACATGGCAAATGTTTTGTTAGCTCCCTAGTTTGTTTCCTAATAAGCAGGATTGAGGTGGGAATTGGATAGCGATGTGGAGAAAAATCACCTGCTGAGTTGTGAACAGATCTAAGAGGGGAGAAGTAGGGCAAAGCAAAGTAGGGATTTAGCCATACAACTAACATGAACAGAAGTGGCACAGCTAAATCTTCATACACTGATTTGAAAATTCATCCTAGAGAGTCAATTAAATACATATTGAAAATATTTTCCATACATCCAGGAGACTTCTGGTTTGTTTTGTGTGAATCCCACAAGAGCAAAACAAATGGCATTGCCATCCTAATATTTGTCTAACTAGTTCTTATTCCATGAAGTAAAAGCTAATGGAACACATGAAACTTGATTAAATATTCTGCTAAAGTTAATCTGTGATTCACCTATTTTTTGCTATTACTAATATAATTACTTGTATTAGTGCATGAAGGCCCTCAGTTCAAAGCATCATTATATTAGGCACTGGACAAACACACACTAAGAGACAGTGTGCTCTCCCTACCTCCGAAAGAACACACAATATCAGGAGACAAAACAGAAAAAGGGTGGAAGAAATACTCCTCCTCCCATTCTTCAGACATAGAGTAATTAACTGACTTGCTCAAAGTTACACAGGAAGCCTGTAGCAGGGCTAGGATTTGAAGTGAAGTCTCCTGCATCCAACTGTAGTATTTTAGGCACATTCTTCCTCATGTGCATGTAATGTCTCAGGGTTAATGGCAGGAGCTTCCCTCAACCACTGAATAAAGAACAGTCACCTAGTAAAGCTCACTACTTGCACTAGAACCCTCCATCAATCAAAGTATTACAATGAGGCTTACACCATTAAAATTTTACAAGTAGAGATTTGTATGTGTGAAACTGACAAACTAGAGACATTATCAGAGAAACTGCTTTTGATATTTGTGTAAAGATATGTCAATAGGAATGCACTGTGCATTTAGATGCACAAACTATGTAACGTGATCAAAGTACTACTATAAAGGTTTTGGTTTGGTTCACATCCTGACACAGCACAAAAAAGGTGATGTATCATAACACTACTTAAATTTTCATCAAAGAGGCTCGCAGACACAGCTAAATCAGGGATTACAAAGATATATAAACAATTTACTGGATTCTATAAAACGGTTAAATTTGTTATAATGGATGTCCATGCTAACAGAGAAATGTCTGCATTTTGTAGTGGATTGAGCTAAGCGATCCAAATGTCTTTCTTTCCCATTCTAGCTGTTGAGCAGGGTTCGTGTGCTGATGTTTGGTGGATATTTAATGGTGTATGGGCAGTCCCTTCACACTATATTATATTGTATATTTTAATTTATGAGGCAGGTGCCAAGATAATAGAATTGGTGTCTACAGGGTTTTTTTAAGTAAATTTTCAGAAATAAGTTTATACGCATGTATGGTCTGGCACTGCTGAAAATGAAATCAAAGGCAAAATTCTCATTGTCTTCCATGAAGTTGAATCAGGTCCCCAGTTTGCAATTCTATAAAGCTTAGTGAGGTTCGTAAGCATTACTATACAAATCAAATTTATGGAAAAACAAAGAGGGCTTTCTCAACATATTAAACATTTAATAAAAGTATGGTAGTATATTTTAACTTATAAATATGATTGATGCTGCAAGAAGCACCAGGCAAACAGAAAGGAAGAAAAAAGAGTATCTGATATGAGATAAATAAAAAAGAAAGTACAGCTTTGCTAAGAAGGGATAGAGACTCAAATGGGGCATATGAGAGAATCTAGAAAGTGCCCAGAGAAAGATTTGTGCAAATAAATAAATAAATAAATAAATAAAGGAAAAAACAAGATAGTGGAAAGACCCTGGATAAAAAAGAAAGAACAAGAAAATTTTAATGAAGAGCCTGAAAAAAACAACTAGCAAGACCAGAAAAAAAACAGTAAAACCATTCAGACATTTTTGCATTTAAAAATTATAGAATACTACAAAAATATTTTCCTTCTGCTAAATAAGAATTAGAATCTCAACTTTTAACTCACAGAGCAGTTATTGTGCAAGAGTTTACGGAGAAAGAAATGTATAGATGTTATTTTCATAAAAACTTTTACTGATCCAAACATGCTATTTGAATTAATTTGCAGGTATATTAGAGTGCAATAATGCAACAAACTTTGATCTACTTATATTTAATTTACTAGGTAACTGTCCTATATACCAAATTTAACATAAGTGGTCATGCTGCTAACACAAGTGTTCTCCCCAGAAGACTTATTTTCTTCCTTTCTAATTAAAGTGCTATCTGTTGATATTAAGGCTTTTTGCAGGCATATTCTTTTGATTTACCTGAATACTACTGACTTGGACAAAGACGGGAGATTCATAATATTTCAGCAAGAGATACCTGGTCTAAGTTTTCCTATAGGACAACAGATTCACAGCAGCTATGACTCTCTTTTACCTGTGCATTTTTAAGCCACTCAGAAGCTAACTAGTACAAATCCTTTCCCAATTCACACATCCTGATATATGATATCTCTTTCATGTTATAAAAACAATTTTCAGTAAGTTTTTATACTTGTTGATTTGTTTCCTTTCATCAGTGAAGCACGAAATGTGGTTGCTAAAATGCACTGTAACTAAGACTTGTCTTGTAAGCAGAATTCTTGTAACATTTGGGAATGAACGTTTAGAAATAACTACCTTTTCATTAATTGATATAGATTTGTACAGCAGGTACAGTAAGTGATTTTATAAAAGTGAAAACACTGTTGCTCACTATCACTTAGTAAAGTCATGATCAGGGATCCTAGTTTTCTGTGATTAAAAAAAAACCATAAAAAGCTGCATTTTACCTTGATTAAAATGAAATGCTGAACTTTAGTTTCTCTAGCCACAATGTATATAGGTATCAGCTGAACACAGAGTTTTATCGACACATTTACAATTTTTAAGCAAGTACGAAGCCTACCAGTGCCTTCAATCATTATAATAAAATAAACAGAATTGCAATTTGTATTTCTTACATACACCAAATATTTCTCTGTCTGTAGTCTATATTTCAGAAAACTGTTTTTTTTAAATGTAGAAAAAATAAAGCCAAAAATGCTTTTATATTAACATTACTCACTTTCTGAGTCAGTCCTACTTGTTAAAATGGAGTTGCAGCATTCCAGGCACATTTTCATCTTTCAAATGTTGACATTGAGTACAGAAAAGAACCCCAAGTTTGCGGAAACTTCTTTCCACATCAGCTGAATGTACAGTCAGTTGGAGAAGAACCACTGTGTGTTTTGGCAGGTTGGGAATGCGATCTTCAACGGCCATCCAGAAGTAAATGGGATCCTCAACGTCTCCAAAATGTGTTTGGCAATCCCTAAATACAATGGCTATTCCATGTTGCATTCACCAGATAGCTTTAGTTGCGGTTTCACAGTTTCATAACTCAAAGAGGCCCCATCAGTTGACCTATGATTGATTGAGGCTGCATTTCTGTTTCCACGGCAACTTCCAGAATCCACAGATTCCTCTCATCCCCTTCCTCTCTCCTTTGTCTTACTGTTCTTTAACACCAAGCTAACTGCTGGTTGTTTATTTTTTAGGTTGTACTGTCTCAGTTTATCAGCTGTGTTTTGAACAGTTGCAGATCCATTCTCATTATGAGCTGATGATGCAAGATGCTCCAGTCATGAAATTAAATCCAGGACAATGTTGTATGCTTTGTGTATTTGGTGTTTGTGGGACTATAAAACATCCAGTACTGCCACCAGGCATCCACAGCTCTCTGCTATGTATTTCAGGTCAGTGTGCATGTCTTTTACCACTAACAGGCTGGCTGGTATCCGCAGAACAAATGTATCTCCATGTTCTGTTTGTTCATGCTCCATGAATCCATGGTAGAACTGGTAGTACTGTACATGGATTCAAATGTACTTTAGACAATTGAACCATGAATGCTACTTGGTCACAAGTGGTTCGAGTGGAACTGTTGGCGAATCAACACTCTGTTCACTCAGGTATCTCAAGAACTTTGCATGACAAGCTGGAGCCTTCACTAAAAGTGACTTCACCATAGCAACAAAGTGACCCACTTGCTTAAAGGTATCTCACCAAGTTTTTTCAGCCAGAGCAACTATATTTGCATAGCAATGATTATGTCAGCATGTTTAGAAGGATGTACCTTGAGCACCTGAAATAAAATGTTGAAAACTTGTCTATTTTGGAAGTTGGTTGTTTTGTCGGTGATCACAACAATAGTGTTTCCTTTCAGGTCACTTAGAAAGTGCTCAGAGCAGCCTCCGTGTTAGTCTGTATCCGCAAAAAGAACAGGGGTACTCATGGCACCTTAGAGACTAACAAATTTATTTCAGCATGAGCTTTCGTGAGCTACAGCTCACTTCTTCTGAGCTGCAGCTCACGGAAGCTCATGCTGAAATAAATTTGTTAGTCTCTAATGTGCCACAAGTACTCCTGTTCTTTTTGAGAAAGTGCTGTTTTTCCCTCTTCAAAAGAAGTTGTTAAGTAATGGGAATACAATTGATCTGACTTTGGAATGGCACCACCTTCCTTACCATGCTTGCTCAAAAATCTTTGACAACAGGTAAATCCATTTTATGCAGAGGAATGTCTGCTTTTATACACATTTGAACAAAATCTGAAGTGACACTTGGACGCTGTTCTTTGGCAGTTGTAACACTCTGGAATGATCCAGTCACCGTGCATGGTTTCTGTACTGTTGCTGATGGCTCTGCTGTTTCAGCCTCTTGTTTTCATTTCCTTTCACTCAGTTTATATTTAGTGCTTTCCATGTATTCTACAATTGTCTGCCTTTGAACATAATCTACAGTTTCGCTGTGTACAGTGCAGAACAGCACATTACCATCAATGTGAAATTTGTCCTTGCCAAACTCAGTGACATAGTCTTCAGGAGTGATTTTTAAAGTTTTTGGCATCTTTTCATAACTTTAATTACTCACGGCTGGAGGCTAAAGTGAAATGTGAGATGCGTTAAAATATGAACCCCTAAATGCCACTGAGTAACCTCTATACACTGGAAGCAGTTTTCTGAAATATGTTTAGCTATGTAAATTTAAAGCACATTCAAAAATCAATCAGAAGAAGGGGAAGTTGCGTGCATTGAATAAGTGACACTGGTACTTTCAGTAAAATTTAGTCAATAGATAATATTTTTTTTATTTTTTCACAAAATGTACAAATTAAAGATTCTCTGTAAGTACATCAATTTTGTGTTTTTCTGCATTTGTCCATGGGCAAATGGTTTTCTAGGATTCCTGGTCCTGATTATATTTATTTCCATAATAAATTCTGTTGTTCTAAGGTGGCTTAAAATGCTTAAAAATGTAAGTCGGAGATACTGTTACCTTTTTCAGCAATATTTTTTCAACTTTTAAAATTTATTTTAATTTTTCAAGTGACAGTATAGAGGTCTATATTTCCCCACAATGATTGTGACAGGAAAGATTATGATCATTGTGGGAAATGGGAAAAGAATACTGTAACTGGAATTAAGCAGGTGGTGCATATGTGTGAGACAGCAGTGGGACTGGCAGAAAGCTGCTTGTGTTCAGCTGACAGTTAGTTATTGTACCTCTTCAGAATTGAATTACGGGGGAAGACAGAAGGTCGTCAGTGGAATTCCTGGTAATAGGTAGGACCCTACCAAATTTATGGTCCATTTTGGTTGATTTCATGGTCATAAGATTTTAAAAGACATAAATTTAATGATTTCAGCTATTTCAATCTGAAATTTCACGGTGTTGTAATTGTTGAGGCCCTGACTCAAAAAAGAACTGTGTGTGTGTGTATGCGGAGGGTGGGGTGGAGGGTGTCACAAGGTTATTGTAGACAGGGTCGCGGTACTGGTACTGGTACCATCAACCTCAGCCTGGACCAATCTACACAGGAGGTCCACTTTCTAGACACCACGGTGCAAATAAGTGATGGTCACATTAACACCACCCTATATCGAAAACCTACCGACCGCTATGCCTACCTTCATGCCTCCAGCTTCCATCCCGGGCACATCACACGATCCATTGTCTACAGCCAAGCACTGAGGTACAACCGCATCTGCTCTAACCCCTCAGACAGAGACCAACACCTACAAAATCTCCACCAAGCATTCTCAAAACTACAATACCCGCACGAGGAAATTAGGAAACAGATCAACAGAGCCAGACGTGTACCCAGAAGCCTCCTACTGCAAGACAAACCCAAGAAAGAAACCAACAGGACTCCACTGGCCATCACATACAGCCCCCAGCTAAAACCCCTCCAACGCATCATCAGGGATCTACAACCCATCCTGGACAATGATCCCACACTTTCACAGGTCTTGGGTGGCAGGCCAGTCCTTGCCCACAGACAACCTGCCAACCTGAAACGTATTCTCACCAGCAACTGCACACCGTACCATAGTAACTCTAGCTCAGGAACCAATCCATGCAACAAACCTCGATGCCAACTCTGCCCACATATCTACACCAGCGACACCATCACAGGACCTAACCAGATCAGCCATACCATCACTGGTTCATTCACCTGCACGTCCACCAATGTAATATACGCCATCATATGCCAGCAATGCCCCTCTGCTATGTACATCGGCCAAACTGGACAGTCACTACGGAAAAGGATAAATGGACACAAATCAGATATCAGGAATGGCAATATACAAAAACCTGTAGGAGAGCACTTCAACCTCCCTGGCCACACTATAGCAGACCTTAAGGTGGCCATCCTGCAGCAAAAAAACTTCAGGACCAGACTTCAAAGAGAAACTGCTGAGCTTCAGTTCATCTGCAAATTTGACACCATCAGCTCAGGATTAAACAAAGACTGTGAATGGCTTGCCAACTACAGAACCAGTTTCTCCTCCCTTGGTTTTCACACCTCAACTGCTAGAACAGGGCCTCATCCTCCCTGATTGAACTAACCTCGTTATCTCTAGCTTACTTGCTAGCATATATATACCTGCCCCTGGAAATTTCCACTACCTGCATCTGACGAAGTGGGTATTCACCCACGAAAGCTCACGCTCCAAAACATCTGTTAGTCTATAAGGTGCCACAGGATTCTCTGCTGCTGGTACTGCTACTCTTACTTCTGTGCTGCTGCTGCTGACAGCAGCACTGTCTTCAGAGCTGGGAAGCTGGAGAGCAGCGGTTGATGGTCGAGAGCGCAGCTCTGAAGGTAGAGTTGCTGCCAGCAGTAGCACAGAAGTAAGGATGGCATGGTATGGTATTGCTACCCTTACTTTTGCGCTGCTGCATGCAGAGCTGGGCCAGCTGGCTCCCCAGTTATGAAGGCAGCAACGCAGAAGTAAAGATGGCATGATATGGTATTGCTACTCTTACTTCTGCACTGCTGCTGCCACAGCGCTGCCTTCAGAGCTGAGCACTCGGCCAACAGCTGCCACTCTCCAGCTGCCCTGCTCTGAAGGCAGCAAAGTAAGGGTGGCAATACCATGAACCTCCTAAAATAACCCTGCAACCTCCTGCAACTCCCTTTTGGATCAGGACACCCAATTTAAGAAACACTGGTCTCCCTGTGAAGTGTGTATAGTATAGGGTAAAAGCACACAAGAGATCAGATTTCATGGTCCATGATGCGTTTTTCATGGCCATGAATTTGGTAGGGCCCTAGTAATAGGTAAAGTTCAGTGGCAGACCGTGGATTCTGATTTTAGCTGACATTTCCTTGATTTGGGATCTGCACAGGGAAGACCTTAATTAATGCAACCTTAATTTATAATTGATGAAATTGGGGGGGAGAGGCAGGGAGAGGGAGAGAAAGTCTATACATATATCAATCACACCAAATAATTTGTTGGCTGCAAGTTTGTTATTTAAAACAAAATACTGAACGCTTAATGGAGTGGGGCAATCCCCCTTGTGGGTATATTAAAATAATTCAAAATTTTACAGTTTTAAAAGAAAAAACTAAAGGAAAATGCCTGTTTAATTTATGAACACATACACACAGTGTCTACACATATTTATAGGCATATATTTAATGACACGCACGAAACAATTCTGACCACATTATCTTACTGCTGTAACCCCTTGTTTTTGGTTTGTGTTTTGTTTTGCTTTTCTTATTCTTACCATAACATTTGTTGCTATTATAGGGCTTAATACAGGAAACGGGGAGTGAAATTCCATGGCCAGGAGGTCAAATGAGATCTTCATAATAGTCCTTTCTGGCTTTAAAATCTAGGATACTGCAAAATGAATTGTGTCAGTAGTTCCCTGCACCTGTGTGGAGCTCCACTTATCCCAAGAGGGCTCTGGACATACACAGGAGTTTGCCCATGTGATTGTCATTGCAGGATTGGGGCTTTAGACTGTATGCCTTTTGGTGGGTGCAGCCACTTACATACTGCAACTGGGGAAACATGGGCAGACTCTTGTGCCCCTGCAGAGCCCTACTGAAGTTAAGAGTCTATCCATGCCAATCCAATTACCCAACTGGCGTTTGTGTTTGTATTGGTCTTTAAATGTGTTTTGTATAAATAATATAATAATATTTTATGGCCTGTTTAAACAACTATATTATTTTTATAATGGTTCATATGTTATAAAACGAGTGTTTTCCTTGCCCATCACTTAGAAAAGGCATCCCTAAGTAAGGGCAGCACAGAAAATCACATCTGATGTCACTATAGTTATATGTACACTATGGCATCAATTACACTCAACAAAGATACAGACAAGAAATCTGGAATAAAAAATAATTTTTTTACTCCCAATAATAACTGCATCAATGGAATAGAACACTATAAACACTGTTCCTGTTTTATACTGAGCATGCTTTCAAAATATTTTTCTATGGAAGAGAGAGACGTTCCTAAAAAATATGGTTTATAAGTCATTGCATTTGTTTCAAATGCGAGGTTTTGGTTTTGGATACCTGAAACTTTTCTGATAACCTCTTTTGTTTACAGCTCATTGCTGGGATACTCCCTTTGATTCAGTCTGACCACATGTGACACTCAGCCAGTTTCTGTTCTGCAGTGGTGTTGCAGCTAAAAATAGCGGCAGCTTGCCTTGGCTCCACATCTAATTTACAGAAGCTCACAGAGAAGGCCCCTGTCAGTGGGTGAGCGACATACGATTGTACGGCATGTGCTGTTAGTTCACTAAGTGCCTGGAAATACCCCACTGAAATGAATGAGAGTTTGTATTGATTTCTGCACGAGCAGGATCAAGCTTAGTGCTATTTTTATTTTATTTATTTTCTTAATTTTTTAAAAAATATTTTCTTAATTAGGAACGTTATCACAGCTGCTAAACATAAAATTACATGCTATGTTGTAACTTTTGTAACTGAAGTTATAAACATTTACTAATAACTACACTCATTCAGAGGAGATTCTTGCCACTTTCTTTTGCTGTATGTTTTATAAAACAAAACACAAACTTTTAGATTTCTTGTTTAGGTTTCTTCAGTATGCAGTCTAAGAGTCATTTGTAAGCCTCCCTTCATGAATCACCGCTTTTAGAGGTTTATAAGTTTATCATAAAAACTGCCTCAAACTGACATTTTACATACAGTGCTGAAACTGACAAAAAAAATTGGTGCTTGAGTCATAAAATCTAACAAAATATGTTTTAAATTTTTCTTCCCTTCTATAGATGAAAAAAAGCTTAATTTTCTAAACTAAAATTGTGCATACCATTCATTCATAATGCACAGTGGTACCATCAGGAATTCTGGAACTAGTTTAAAGGGAAAATTTCATTGGAAGTAAATAAATGAGGCATATGCAGGGCAACCACATTGATGCAATAGATTTTAATAGCATGAAAGGAGTTAACAAATGTTCAGTTTAGAGATACAATAGGAATGAACAGGAGCACCAGATCCCAAATCCCCAAACTATAACTGAGGCCTGTTACTCTTTAATTGGCCAAAAACCCATTACCTTGGGGAAAATTTGGATTCAGGTTTGATTTGCAACTTCAGTCCCTCTTTAGTTCAGCCGCTCATCTCTGTGATGTTGTGACTGTTTAGAACCACTGTTCAGGGTGGTCACAAGCAAGGTATTTTTTTTTTTTAAATGCTGAATTTTAAGTAATGCACTGAGATACATGTTGGAACAATGCTGTTTTGAAATGTATGTAAAGAGTATAAATAGGTCACCTGAAATAAAACTGCATTTGAAAATGTAATAAATAAATAGAAGGGGAAAAAGGGGCAGGCAAATAGCAAGGAGGTAAGAGCCTGTGTAAACAGGAAACAAAGATATTCTTGCATTCATCCAGACCACAATGTCCTGGATCTCTGTAATCTCTACAACCTTGAGATGAAGGCTTTGATAGCATATGGGCAGACTGCTGTGTCCATGCAGATCCCCTCAACTGAAGTCAATAGTTCTCCACACAGGCGCAGCAATTCATTTGCAATCATGAGTTATCAATTGCAGGATTAGGACCTAAACTGTAGCACAAGTAGAGACATTATTTAGTACACTGGAGTGGCTCAAAAGGAACCATCACCCAACCGATGAATCTCATGCTATGCTATAGTTTATTAACCGAAAATCTCTAACAAGATCCTGGAATCAGTCTGTGCTGGCTTCAATAGATCTTCTTATGAAATAGGGTTAAATAACAATGACAATTCATCTACGTTTGTGTGTTTATATGAGAAGTCATTATGGAGCATGAATTTTAAAAAGTCTGTAATTGCACTGATAATATTAATAATACAATACACAGTGATGACTTTCATACACTTGACAGGCAGATTCTTTAGAATATACTATAGAAAAAGAAATTATACAACAAAAACTGAAGACCCTAGACCCACAAAAAGAAAGATACTCTAAGAGCAGAATGAAAACATTAAAAATCAAGGCACAGAGTATGCACATGAGAGGAGAGTGCATTAACAGCCTGACTTAATGGAGGTGTCGGTCTAAATTTTATATTCAAACTGTGAAATTCCTTACTCTTAAGAGTTTAAGTAAAGTCTTGAATATTAAAGTTTGTCTTTTTGTAGATGGAATAGCTAAACAACTTTAAAATTCTGTTTATATTTTTAATTGATAAACATGTACTGAAAACTGTTGGGCTGCCTCCAAAACCAGAAATCACTTTGATAGCTTTGAAATCAATGTTTATCACTGTTGTTTTTACAGCCTCCAGCTCACTGCCTTTGTATTGTGGACATAATGACAAAGTTTGAGGCACTGTGTACTATAGCCTCATACTGTAGTTGCCAGAAAGTGAAACAAAACTACAAAATAAGATGTTTTATGATTTAAACTTAAAAAGGAGAAGAATGGGGAGAAATGATCATTTCTACACACATCCCAGAGCATATGGATGTGGTACATGGTGCTGTTGTAATACAATCCAGAATTTCTTTCCAAAGTCTTACCTTTCAATTCAGAATGTTACCTAAGTGCTTAATAAACCAAGCAGATGGCTAGAAATTACATAAGTTAACTACATGAATATTCAGCTGACTACTTCTTTCAGACTCCTGGCCAATGTGTTGTGGTTGTGATGTTGGGGTGAAAAATGGTTAACCACAAGCAGGCAGGAATAAATATAATTTTCTAAAGTTATTCTTACTACACCTGTCCATACCACACATCTGAGTTCAAAACCTGCAAGAGTACAGAGGACAAACTGTAGGCCACGAAGAAATTAAGTATGGACAGACTACATTTAGGGTTCCAAATTTTTTTCTTCACTTATGAAGAAAATAGAATGAATATTTTCTTCTTGCAATACAGACAAACAGAAAATGTCTTTATTTTGTATACAATAGCACAGAACATTCTTTCAGCTTATATTTTTAATACCATCTTTTAAAGAAATGTACTACAAAATACATGGATACATTGCTTCTCGACCTATGTGGTTAAAATCAAGTCGAGCAATCTCCAGCGGTCTAGGAGGTTTTGATCTATGTGACAACAGAGTGAATATCCTGGCTTACCCAGACGATCTGGTCCTGATTGCAGACGACCCGGAAAGTCTCCAACAAATGCTTGACAACACTAGCCAGGCTGCCAATTGGATGGGATTCTGCTTCAATGTCAGTACATGTGCATCCCTGCATATCGATGGCAATAGAAGGGATTTGGTCCAGGTGACGTTTTTCTAGATCCAGGGTGAACCCGTGATCTTCCTCGAGGACGGACAGGCATACCAACATCTCGACACACCAACGGGTTTCTGTGTCCAGCAGACACCTGAGGATACCATCGCAGAGATCCTACAAGATGTGGCCAGGATCGACTCCTACCTACTGGCACCATGGCAGAAGATCAACACCTTGAACACCTTCCTGATTCCTCGTATCTCATTCATCCTGAGGGGATCTGCCGTGGCAAAGGTACCTCTGAATAAGGCAGACAACACCATCCAGCAGTGGTGAAGAAGTGAATGTTTCTTCTCCAGAGGGCCAACAGTGATTCCACAGCTAAAGAATAAGATCACACTATCATCACTCCGAGAGCTAGAACCATGCTGGAGAGGACCCTGAAGGATGCCATCAGCTGCCAATACATGGAAAACCTGAAATAGAAGCCGAAAAAGTGCTCGAGGTGACATGCAAGTGGGATGCCAGCAACCACTTTCTCCATGGGTGCAGCTTCACCCAATTTGCCAACTAGAGGTTCATCCACAGGGCCCGGCTCAACTTTGTCCCACTGAACGGAGCCACCTGCCACGGGAATCGGGACAAGTGATGCAGGAAGTGCGGCTACGCCAACGAGTCGCTACCCCACGTCCTGTGTAGCTGCAAGCCCCATTCGAGAGCGTGGCAGCTGTGACACAACACCATCCAAGTTCTCCTGGCCAGAGCCATCTCACCACCTGTGGAGAAGGTTGCCATAAACTCTGCCATCCCCAGAACCGACAGTCAACTGTGACCGGAGATCGTCATCACCAACGAGGACCAGAAGATCATCATTGTAGATGTCACAGTGCCATTTGAGAACAGGACCCTGGCCTTCCACGATGCCTGAGATCGAAAGGTAGAGAAATATGCCCCTCTAGCTGAAACCTTGAGAGCTAAGGGTTTCCAGGTCCAGACACATGCACTGATCATCGGAGCCTTAGGCGCATGGGACCCCAGTAACGAGTGAGTGCTGAGGGAATGTGGAATTGGTCAACACTATGCTCGGCTGATGCTGCAACTCATGGTGTTGGATGCCATCAGGTGGTCAAGGGACATCTACATAGAACACATCACTGGACTTCGGCAATACCAGGAGGGATGAGCTGGAGTGCTGATAAGAAGTGCAGTCAGAGAAGTAAGTGAAATACTTTCCTCATGGATTGTATTTTCTAAATGGACAACCAACCTAATTCTCAATTACTGAGAGACAATCTCCACCCATTGATATATTTTGCTTTTCACAACCAAATCTCCGTACAACTTTTCATAAGTGATGTACCCAAGTATTTGGATTCCAATATCTAAGCTGTATTGTTAAATCTATTCACCTAAATTTGGGTTATTGCTGATTATGTACTCGACGTATTATATGACTTTTAAAAACTAACTTGGTCTTTGTGGATAATCTAAGCACTATATCCAGATATACAGACACTCTTTTCCCAACCTATGTATTTTATATATATAGATATATATTTTTAACATTAGCTTTAATAAAATTTTTACATCTGGTATTTTAAATGATCTTTACATATAATACTGAGGGTCTACTTTACATATAATACTGAAGGTCTAGTCTGCAAGATTAATTAACAGAATGTTCTATCCACAGTGCGATATAAAATAAGCTATATTCAGTGCCCTGCTATAGATCCTGGAAAATGTGTTGCAGATAGTCAATACCCAATATAGAAAAACACCTTGACAAACTAACCTAGGCTTTTCCAGGACAAGTAAGAAACATTTAAAAGAATTCTTTTTTCTTTATTTTTTTATCTCTTATCTTATCACTAAACATGATGGTGGAAATAGAAATGTAAAAAAATCGGTTTAGTCTTGCTTTGGTAAACAGCCATTAAGTGTTTTGTGTTTTAGCTGCGATTGGTAAAAAAACCCTACTGTCAAGGTGCTCACAACTGTGCTACTACTAACATAAGAGAAGCAAAGGAAAGAACCAAAGATACCAAATATACTGATGAAATCAGGGCTTAAATAACTACATTTCTAGAATGCTGTACTATAGCCACACAAAGTAGTAGTAAAAGTTAGGGGTTTTTTTCAGTTTCCCCTATGAACAAAATTCTCTGCTGGCTATCTGCCATGGATATTCTCTGCTATCTATACAACAACAACTATGGTTGCCAGTTCTACAAGCTTCCATGTTTCTCTTATTATATACATTTAATACATTATTGTAATGTTTAAGCGGTTTGACAGCACAGACCACTAAGTATTTTACCAACTCTGTTTTTCACCTGTTCTCAGCACAGTTACATACAAAATGCTTATCTAAAAAATACATGCAAGTCTTGCAAAGGCAACCTCAAGAGAGGAGCTAAACAAACATCTTTAAAAACGTTGGTTAGAGAGGGGAGGGTTTTTTCACACTTCTAACAGAGACAGCTATATGGTCAAACTTTTTAAGTATATGCCAGGCCTAAGACCTCAATTCACCAAGTTGCTTAAGCATATGCTTAACTTTAAGCATGTAAGTACTCCCAATACAGAGTGAACACAGAGCTTAAAAGTATTTGTTTAAGTACCTGGCTGAACTGGAGCCTCCAGCTGCCAGTGAGGTCTGATCAAAGGTGCATTAAAGTGAGAGGTATTTAGACTGTGTTATAATATGATTCAGAGAAGCAGGGAGTGCAAGTACTACAGCCTGAATAGTCATAGACTTACAGGAAAATATACTTCTAAGACTAAATTCAGCCCATCTGTACTAAATTTGCTAAAAGAACAGATGGCCTTCCTGCATTTGTTCTAAATTTAACAATCACATGCCAGAAATAAAAAGTGGTATAAACAGTCTCAAGTTGTTATAGGATAATCTTTTGAAACCAATTTGCTCTGCAATCTAGGTGCATAGTTGCTGTTGGAAAGCACTTCTCTTTTCCATGACATCCCCATAAGCATCAATATTGCTCATGGACTTAAGATGTGAAATGTATCATACACCTTTCACACAAGTTTATACATAATAAAATTATTCTATACCTGGTTCCTTGAAGGAGAGGAAAATCTTTACCTCTCTGACGTTTTCCATGCAGACCATATTTGCACCAGCAGAGGTGGTCACAGTCCATCTTAAACAGTTACACACGCCAAAGGCTACATTTAAAAGGACCAAATTGGATATTGTACTTGTACCTGGGTCCCATGACTTCAGAAATGAATAGTTTGCTAATTAACAAAACTAGTTTGCTGAACCCAGCAATTTGTTTATTACATATTGCTCACAGCTCCTTGCACAGAACTTGTATTTAGAACACTAATCATGCCATTCCTTTACTAGTAACGCACAAAAAATTGAAGTAAGTATTGCTATAGTTGTGACAAAAACTTTACAAAAGCAACAAAATCTAAAGCAAATGACCAGGAACAATCAATTCAGACCTCCTCTATAGTGAGAAAATGCACGATGTTAGAAAAATGTGTTAACTAACACAGTGTCAAACACAATCTTGTCCTTTGTGTGGACAAAGATAGTGATGTTTAAAAATATGTCAGCATGTCATGGTCATTACCATGTTTAACTATGACCAACTAACACATTGTAAAACACAACTGCCCATGTGCACATTAAATTGTGTTTAACATTACATTAGTTAGCAACATGATGCATTTTTTCCACACAGACATGACAAGATTTTGTTCAGAGGATACGTTCCTCGTCCCTAGCTTCCCCCCCCCCCTTTCCCATTTAAAATGTTTCCTTCTTGATTAGGAGTATTGATTGCAGAATGAACTTTAGAAACATTTAACACTGACCTAAAAATCTTGCAATAACCTACGCCTGTTGGACCAGTTAAGGACAAAGTAACAGAGTTAGGTATGTCACCAATACAGATGCAGGCATAAATATGCTGACACATGAAGAGCTCCTTTCTCTTCATGTGTCAGTATATTTATGCCTGCATCTGTAATTTTCACTCCATGCATTTGAAGAAATGGGGTTTTCTACCCACGAAAGCTTAGGCCCAGATAAATCTGTTAGTATTTAAGGTGCCACCAGACTCCTCATTGTTTTCATATTTTCCTAGTTTGCTGAAGAGAATGTTGGACTATGTCAAAAGCCTTACTAAAATCAAGATATATCACATCTATTGCTTCTTCCCATCAATAGGCTCAACCCTCTAATTCAATACATCCAGTACACTTTCTATGGTGCTTTTGCTTTTAGGATATCTGATTATTGTATCTAGGATGTGTCTATACTGCCTCATAACTCCCTGGAAAGCATCTGGTCCATTTCAATGCTCTTTCTGTAGGAACTCAGTTCCATTTCACTATTTCTTACATAAGGCTCTTTCTAGCGTGGAACCAATTGACTCATCACTATGGCTAGATCAAGAGAAGGCTCTTTCTAGCGTGGAACCAATTGACTCATCACTATGGCTAGATCAAGAGAAGTAGATATCCTACCTCAAAGGCAGTATCTAGAGACTATTCAATCCCTTGCTTTTCTTGCACTAAAGATCAGATGTCACATATATATCAGGGCTATCAAACAATTAAAAAATAATTACAATTAATCATGAGATTAAAGAAAATAGTCCTGATTAATTGCAGTTTTAAACAATAGAATATCAATTTAAATTTACTATATTTTTCCATGTTTTTCTACATTTTACACTTTACATTATTATTTTTATTACAAATATTTGCACTGTAGAAAAGATAAACAAAAGAAATAGTATTTTTCAATTCACTCATACAAGTACTGTAGTGCAACTTACAAATGTAGATTTTTTTCATAGAATCACAAAATCACAGAAGATTAGGGTTGGAAGAGACCTCAGGAGGTCATCTTGTCCAACCCCCTGCTCAAAGCAGGACCAACATGAACTAAATCACCCCAGCCACGGCTTTGTCACACTGATCCTTAAAAACCTCTACGGATGGAGATTCAACCCTTTTCCAGTTCTTCACTACTCTCCTAGTGAAACAGTTTTTCCTAATTCCAATCTAGATATCCCCACTGCAACTTTGAGACCTTGTTCTTGTTCTGTCATCTGCACCACTGAGAACAAGCCAAGCTCCAATCTCTTTGGAACTTCCTTCAGGTAGCTGAAGGCTGCTCTCAAATCCCCCCTCACTCTTCTCTTCTGCAGACTAAATAAGCCCATTTCCCTTAGCTGCGCCTCATAAGTCATGTGCCCCAGCCCCCTAATCATTTTCGTTGCCCTCCGTTGGACTCTCTCTAATTTGTCCACATCCTTTCTGCAGTGAGGGGCCCAAAACTGGATGAAATACTCCAGATGTGGCCTTACCAGTGCTGAATAGAGGGGAATAATCACTTTGCTCTATCTGCTGGCAATGCTCCTACTAATGAGCCCAGTATGCAGTTAGCCTTCTTGGCAACAAGGACACACTGTTGACTCATAGCCAGTTTCTCACCCACTGTAATCCCCAGGTCCATTTCTGCAGAACTGCCGTTTAGCCAGTTGGTCCCAAGCCTGTAGCAGTGCATGGGATTCTTCCGTCCTAAGTACAGGACTCTACACTTGTCCTTGTTGAACCTCATCAGATTTCTTTTGGCCCAATCCTCCAATTTGTCAAAGTCACTCTGGACCCTATCCCTACCCTCTAGCATATCTACCTCTTCCCCCAGCTTAGTTTCATCCGCGAACCTGCTGAAGGTGCAATCCACCCCATTATCCAGATCGTTAATGAAGATGCTGAGTAAAACCGGCCCCAGGACAGACCCCTGGGGCACTCCGCTTGATACCGGCTGCCAACTAAACATTGAGCCATTGATTACTACTCATTGAGCCTGAAGATCTAGCCAGATTTCTATCCACCTTATAATCCATTCATCCAATCCATACTTTTTTAATTTGCTGGCAAGAGTACTGTGGGAGACCATATCAAAAGCTTTGCTAAAGTCAAGATATATCACGTTTACTGCTCTCCCCACATCCTCAGAGCCAGTTATCTCATCATAGAAGGCAGTCAGCTTGGTCAGGCTTGACTTGCCCCTGGTGAATCCTGGCGTTCCTGATCACCTTCCTCTCCTCCAAGTGCTTCAAAATGGATTTCTTGAGGACTCGCTCAATGATTTTTCCAAGGACTGAGGTGAGGTTGACCAGTCTGTAGTTCCCTGGATTTTCCTTCTTCCCTTTTTAAAACATGGGCACTATATTTGCCTTTTTCCAGTCATCAGGGACCTCCCCTGATCGCCATAAAATAATGGCCAATGGCTCTGCAATCACATCAGCAAACTCCCTCAGCACCCTCGGATGCATTGTATCCAGCCCCATGAGCATGCGTCCAGCTTTTCTAAATAGTCCTTAACCTGTTCTTTCACCACTCAGGGCTGCTCACCTCCTCCCCATACTGTGCTGCCCAGTACAGCAGTCTTGGAGTTGACCTTGTCTGTGAAGACTGAGGCAAAAAAAGAATTGAGTACTTCACCTTTTTCAACATCATCTGTCACTAGGTTGTCTCCCCCATTCAGTATGGGTCCCACACTTATCCTGACCTTCTTCTTGTTGTTAACGTACCTGTAGAAACCGTCTTGTTATCCTTCACATCCCTTGCTAGCTGCAACTCCAGTTGTGCTTTTGCCTTCCTGATTAAACCACTGCATGCTCAATGTTTTTATACTCCTCCCTAGTCATCTGTCCAAGTTTCCACGTCTTGTAAGCTTTCTTTTTGTGTTTAAGCTCACTGAAGATTTCTCTTCTCTTTTAAACATAACTACATTCAATATCAAAACAATGTAACATTTTAGAATCTGCAAGTCAAAGCACGAAGGGGCATATGAATGTTTAGCATATCTGGCACGTAAATATCTTGCTACGCTGGCTACAATAGTGCCATGTGAATGCTTGTTCTCACTTTCAGGTGACATTGTAACTAAGAAGCCGGCAGCATTATCTCCTGTAAATGTAAGCAAATTTGTTTGTCTTAGCGATTGTGTGAACAAGAAGTAGGACTGAGTGGACTTGTGTGAGGTAAACTGAAAAATACTATCTTTTTTACAGTGCAAATATTTGTAATAAAAAATAATATAAAGTGAGCACTGTACACTTTGTATTTTGTGTTGTAATTGAAATCAATATATTTGAAAATGTAGAAAAACATCCAAAAATATTTATAATAAATGTAAATTGGTATTTTATTATTGTTTAATGGTGTGATTAAAACTGCAATTAATTGTGACTTTTAAAAATTTTAGTTTGTTTTGTGTTAATCGCATGCATTGTGATTAATTGACAGTCCTAAATTTATATACACCTCTACCCTGATATAATGCGACCCGATATAACATGAATTCGGATATAACGCCATAAAGCAGTGCTCGGGGGGGAGGGGGGGGCTGCACACTCTGGCGGATCAAAGCAAGTTCGATATAATGCGGTTTCACCTATAACACGGTAAGATTTTTGGCTCCCAAGAACAGCCTTATATCGAGGTAGAGGTGTATGTATATAATCCCCAAGGCTGTCAGCACTGAACTCTGCCTGGCTGCTCCATGGGATAGGGATTTTGTCTGCAGGGATCATGGGGACAGGACAACAGTGACTGACAGGGAGATCAGGCTTATTCCAAACTTCATCAACTGAGTTAGATTAGACTTCATCGGAGTCTCTGATTTGGGAGTGAAAAAGACATTTTCCTCAATGTAGCGAGGCTAATGGATAGTTCTGCAACGAATATTTTGGTGTTATTAATTGAGAAAAGAAAGTAGAAAGGACAAAGTAAATAACAGGAATATTATTGAAAAAATAAAACCATGTAATTTTCTAGCTCAAGACAAAGCTTCAGAGCTCCTAATCAGATGGAATGAGCCTCTTAACAGAGGCAGAACATTCTGAAACAGGAAACAGTGACCCCATCCATGCCACCATCTGGTGCACAGATCGCCCTGCAATTGTCAGCATAAGCTGCCTCTGTCCACTGACAGGAAGAGATCTAAAACACATGGAACAGACCAGTGGCCATACCCTCATCACACACACTGATTTTTGCTATCTCACATCTGAAAGGAAACCTGCCTATTGAGTTCCTGACTCATCCCCCTTCCCCTCAAAGAATCTCTATGTCCAAAATCTGGAAAGAATGAGGAATCTTTTTTAAAGGCTTTACTTCTAAAGCAATAATGAAAATTAGTGGGTTAAAAACACTAGTGGTTGCAACATGGTGTTACTTACTTCCTGAGTGTTGTTTAATCTCTTTACTCTTTGTGGGTCTGCCACCTCGTAAATGAAGGTACTGACTGCTGATCAGAGATATGAGGAAACTGAAGCAGTAGAAGTAGCTCCCACGTTTCCTCAGTCAGTTTACCAGGAAGCCATTTTCAGGAGGTGTTGGTAGGAAGAAGTCTGGGGAACATTAACTTCCCATTAATACTACTACTTTTTGGCCGAGAAGGGGGGAGTATCAAGCTTCTCACATTTCCAGTCCTAAACAACATTTTTTTCTTTGAGTTCTGATCTCCCACAGCTTCCTTAACTCAAGGAATTGTGGGGCAGCTGCTTACATACCACACAGATCACGATGCCTACCCTTGTTTGGTCTCTGAGAATGATCCCTGAGGATGAACACAGCTAACTACAAAATTCAGACTGGCAACTAGAACAAAAACAAACAAAAAGGCAAAGATTTGAAAATAGACTGGCAGACAGTAGGAAAGCCAAGAAGGGCTGACTGACAAACTGAAACAGAGAGACGTAGAAATTTTTATTTCCCCCTACCCGCACATACACCCTAAATGGAGCACAGGAAGATGATGGTAATAAGAGGTCTGCAGAATCTCTGTATAGTTTCACTGAATGAGTGCATGGATAAGCCAGCCTCAAAACTGGTGACTAATAGAAAAACATTTCTCATACTAATAACAACAAATAATATTGCTATTATTTTGCCACAATAGGACAACTTACGCTGTCAGAGCAGAAATTACCATGTTTAGAAACAAGAGAACATAGGGTAGCATGGGCCCAAATTCCTTATAATTGATCTTGAACAACAAAAGGTCATGCATTAATCTTAAAGTTGATTTTACTAAAATGACACTACAACATGGAATACTCTTAATAAACTTTACACTTCAAATTCTGCAAAATGTCTCTGAAATAATCCTTGATATCTTTATGCCTAGAGTATAAAGTGGCAGATTTTTTTAAAAGATTTGTAATGTAAAAATAGTGACAGTTTATAAGTCACTGATGGCTAAATTCATTTGTTACTATGCCTGTTGAAAGTTAATGCAGTTCAACATTTCCCTCCCTTTCCTGGCCTCCAGCACTTGGCAAATGAAAGATTACTTTCAATGCAATAGTCTATGTTCACTTTGATGCACCCATATCCTAAACATTTCAACTCTGTTCTTCCTTTACTGATAACAACCTTTTGGGGGACAGAGATAAATAAAGAGCCTTTACATTCCTCAAAAAATGAGCCTCCTAATGACATCATCCTCTTGATATTCCTGTGTTTGAAAATCAATGTTGCAGCTATATTGTTGCAAGACCATTCAATGGAGAAGATCATTTCTAAGGGTACAACATGCATCTCAGACTTTTAAAAACATTCAGAAGGGTGATATTGCTAGTAACCTCATTTTTGCAGAACATGATTTACTCCCTAATTATCTTTCTCCCTGGAAGGTTATCATCAGCTGTAAAAAACAGGTTAAAAATTAGTAGGATCTGCCTATATCAAAGTCAAAGTAGAACAGTGCACTGAAATTAATCTTATGTTTGTCAGGTATTGGAGTCTTAATGTGCAAGGATACAACACTTTTTGGATTTTCAGCAGATTTCATTAGGAGTTTCTGAAATGACTCCCTGTATTTAAAAGCACGGAGTCTTAGCTGAGTCAGTGAAAAATGAAAAGCTCTGCTCTGAAAGGAATGCTCCTTTTTCCCCTCAGGCCTGTCTACACTAGGAAGTTTCAATGACAGAAGTTCTTCCAGAAGACTGCTACCAACAAAGTTATTCTGGTAGAATGCATTCATATTTGGCTGCTTTTGCCAGTACCGAGTGTCCTCACAGCACCAGGGGTGTATTAGCAAAAGATGTATGGCACTGTGAATAGGCAACTCATTGTGTCCCCCACAACTATCTGGCACACTATAATTTAGGACATTTTTGTATGTATTGTGGAACTGCTTCTGTGTACTGGGGGATACCATCACTCATCTCAGAGACTTGTGGGGGTTCAGGGTCAAATTCCCACAAATTCCTCTGTCCCTTCCCATAATCACTCTTTTTGTGTGTGCTATAATTCCTTGGACGAACTGATTATAAAGCAGAGCCATCTGAGAACACATCTTATACTGTATCTACGGCTGTACCAAGATTTTGTTTTAAAATAGAGGGGGCTTTCCTCATGTTTTTTCTCATTCTGTGGTTCCTTTTGGAAACAGTACTCTCTCTTCATATATGGACTAAATTTAGTATTTATCAGACATAACATCTACATGATATCCTTTTCCTTCATCACAAGGAACAAACAACAAACCACATGTCTGTGATAAAATATAATTACCATAATAAGAATTATGTGGAACATAGACTTGCAGCATGATTTCTGCTTTAAGGGGAATGCAGGAGAAATACAGGATGCTAATGAATAACACACTGAAATCATTGCAGAATATAATCCAAATACTCTAAAGCTACTTTCAAAGTCCAGGCAATGGTCTGCTCCCTAACATCGAATGCATTAGTCATTTTACCTGAAAGCACACAGAGATTATAAATGGACAGTTTTAAACATAATGCATAAAATAAACATTATGATAAAGACAAGCCCTTACAGATACATAATGCTTTCATCATGAATAACCCTACAGGGAGGCCATGAGTGACTCAGCATATGTAAATTGCATCCATAAAGAAATACTATAAAAATATACATTAATAAATACTTAAAACAATTTAGTAAGGAAATAACAGATGGAATGACCTATTCTTACATGTTCAATGAGGCACAGGGTCTGGTCTCACTAACCATAGAGACTACTGACACACTACCTTCCTATCTGCTTCAGCCACAAACTAAAGCATGTAAAGTATCTTGATTAATAGTCAATTTGCAGAGAACAAACAAAGCAGAGGAAAGCAGAGAAGGCAGAGGGTAAGGAAAGGAGTAAAAAACTGGAAAAATATACATATACAATACTATATTTATAGATCTACGATTATAGGAATAATTGCACTTTTAATTTAAAACAAGAGCATACATGAAGTTACCATGTGATGTGGAATGGGGTGGTGTTAAGCGCTATGTGGGAAAAGTCACTAACTACACTAGCTTTTGCACAATGCAGTTTAAACTATTATTTCATTATCAAATTCTAGTCTCAGTTACATTGAGTAATTTACGTGAACAGATTTACTCTGACCTTTCTCTAAACTGCTGTGATGGCAGGATTTGGTTCATCATCTCTCTTTTATTTTTAATTTTTTAGGAGTTTTTAGTAAAAACTCAAGCTGCTTCTCTCTGGCTTCCCATTACCCTTCTTTATACATAATATATTTGCACATGCACATTTTTGGGGAACAAAAAGATATGAACTTTTTGAGAAGACAGGTTGCTACCTATGTTCACTATGTTCTTTTCAAATAGTCACAACTTTGCCATATGTGCAAGACACAGTCTATCTGAGAACTATGTTAAGTCCGGAGTTTGAAGAAAAAGTTGTTTTGAGTTATCTAAATGCCAGTGATGTACCAGTAATTTTTTAACATGAGGGCTTGGGGAAAAAAAGTGAGACACTCTTCCTTTCTTCTAAAAAACAACTGCATAGGTGTCCATATAGGTACAGAAGACAAAGGAGATTGTGGATAGGGAACATTTTTCTGCTTGTCTTTTTTCAGGGCGGTGTCTTTTTTCACCATTTAGAGACCTTAGGGCAGTATGGGCTGCTGAGAACTTTCCCCAGTTATAAACAGAAGTACAGAGCATTAGAAAATAAAATTCCCACTGACCAAGATGAATGGGAAGAGGACAAGCCAGAAATGGCAAAAATGAAACGTTTTGAGCTCTATAGAAAAAGGAAGAGAGAGATTTAGAGGCCTCAAGTATATCCTGCAGGAGGCAAAACAAAAACTGGGACTCTCTTGGAAAGGCAGAGTCAAGTTTTTCTCCTCATAGAAAGGGCTGGTCCTTCTTCGAAGTCTCTTAAAGCAGAGGAAAATCCATTGTCTGGAATGGTGACTGGGTATGACTGAAAAAAACCACAACAGTTTTTGCAGGTAGCTGCTGTGGGAACACTCCTTTTTCTTATTGAAGGGACTCAAGGAGACAGGTTAAAAATATTGGCAGTGCTTTCAAACACACTCTTTCCATAGAAAGGTACTGGCTGTGTGTGTGGGGGGAGGGGGTGTTGTTGCTGTCTTTTTAATTATCTTCTCATTTGTGTAATTTTTGCAGTTTACTCCTTTAGCCTATGACAATCATACGACA
This sequence comes from Chelonoidis abingdonii, assembly GCF_003597395.2. Classification (NCBI taxonomy): domain Eukaryota; kingdom Metazoa; phylum Chordata; order Testudines; family Testudinidae; genus Chelonoidis; species Chelonoidis abingdonii. The sequence goes on from NC_133770.1 coordinate 207,417,523, forward strand.
GCAACTCTAGTTTGATTATGGTAATTGCCTCTTAGCAAGGCATACAAATTGTTCAGAATGCCTCTGCATGTATGTTTACTGATTTGTGAATATTGGCTTGGCCTGTGATTTTTACAATGTTTGCCTATGAAGTGGCATATTTACTTTACGTGAGTTGGCTTTATTGGGTTTTAAGACCTTAAATGGTGTAGTTCTTTGCTATTCTTCATTCCTTTTTCTTGAGCCACAGCCTGGTAGGAATCTGCACTCTCACACCACTTGCCTGTTATTGTGTCTTCCTTCATGAGGATATCAGGTTCTTGTTGTGGTGTGTCCAGGGGTATGGAACAACTGGTTTCCCTGAGTGTCTATTGCTTCTGCTTAAAATGAGTTTTATTTATTATGTTCACTGTTGGCTCATATTTATTGTTTTAGCCATCCAATCCCCTTTTGCCCTGATCCCTACCTCATTCTCAAAAATGGTTTTACTTTTTAAAAAGGATTTTAAAGAAAATTTTAATTGTACTTTAATCATCCTTTTAACATACTGGCCATCACTCTGAGTGCCTTGTCTGACGTGTGGAGGTTAGTTTTATAAAGACATTATTACATTTCTATTAATAAGTTTAATAGGAGATTCTTAACTTTACCGTTTCTGCAGTGTGGATTGCTAATTATTATTTATCAAGCATCAGTAGCATGCTCAACATTGTATATAAAACTAGAGGTAATTCAGCATCACTCAGTACTTTTTTCCTGAATCAGAACATCTGAGCTGGTCTGAAAGGCCATCACCTTCTTTGAATTCAAATTCCTCAAGAAGATCCACTGCTACCATGATTCCTACAAGAAACTGACTAGAAATGGCAGATAGAGAGGCAATGAGGGGCAGTTGATAACCCAAGTTACAGAAAAACAAAAGAATAACACTGGATCATCAAGGACCTTAAACTTGCTCTACCATGCACTCCTCAGTGCAAACTGGGGCCAAGATATGATCAATTGCTACCTTTATTTATCCTTGTATCTACTTTTGTCTATTCTGTGTCTATTTGTCTTTTAGACTGCATGCTCTTCGGCACAGGGTCTTATATATTTGTACAAAGGCTAGTATGCTGGAGGTGCTAGCAAAGAAGAGAATTTCCTAAGGCCTTGTCTACACTAGAAAAGGTTTCCTGGTAGAGCTATGCCAGCAATCCCTCCTAGTGAAGACGTGGGAGGATTAAACCAGCAAAAGAATTCTTTTGCAGGTATAAGTTCATCTATACTATGGCTTTTGCTTGCATGGCTATGTTGGTTAAGGGTGTGATTTTTTTCACACTCCTAAATGACATAGCTGAGCTGGCAAAACTTTTAAGTGTAGATAAAGCATAAGCAATTATTTCTGGGGCAATCATTTATATTTAATTTTCCTGACAAAAAGCTCAGAAGAAAGATAAACAATTCTCCAAAATTCATATTATCTGAAATTCAGAATGCCAATTTCCAAAATGAGTATTTTCTGAATTTCAAATATGTCCTCACAAGCTGTAAGTAAGGTACTGAAGCTTTCCTAAACATACATACACATATACACACACAGGCACACACACACACAAATTGGAATGGGAATCTAGATATGTATTCACAATGTACCAGTTACCAGGATAAAATATTGAGCGTAAAGTGACACTTAATCATAAATTATTGTAATGTAATTTTAAAAAATTAAAAAAAAAACACTTTGATGATGAAGAGAAAGTAAAAACACTATTTTCAGAAAAGCCAGAGAAACGAGGTCCATTTTTCAGTTCAAAATTCACCTTTGCACATTTTAGAATCTAAACACAATCAAACACACAAAGTCTTCCCACAATTAACTGGGAATTCACTGGGATGTAAATCAGGCAAGATTTTGGTTCTACAAATTGTAAGAATGGATTGTTGGACCAATTTATGGAACCACTGAAGCACTATATTAGTGAATTCTTTCTCTGTGGACACCTTTTTTGCTCTGACAATTAAACTAGAAGTTTCCTGACACATTTCATAGATATTTTCTTTTCCTACAACCTAATTTAGGCTAAAATTAATCTTTGCATAAAAAGTCCTTATGAACAGTCATAATTAAATCAGAAAAGAGTATATGGAAGAAGAACAGTACTTATACAATTTAGCTTAAATTTAATTAGGCACAGTCTCCAACTGCTTAGACTCCTTTAGTGACTTACCTTAAAACCAGAGTTGCAATTCAGCTGAAAAATAACAAGAACCCACTCTGGTTTAGCCCTGACATTTTCCAAATACCACATAAAGCTTATTTAATTTTTTATCTCTTAACTTCCACATTCCACCATATTTCTTTCTTCAAATCTGTCAATGCAGCATTAATTTAGAAAAACCACCACCACCACCCCAGACTTCTTGTAGATCCAAATATAAACAAAGCAGTGCACATATGTTATGACAGGAAGTAGCATGTATGAAGCGTCTGGTGAGCGTGCAGTCCCTTAAGAAATAAATCTCTTTGCTCTTTAAATTACTCAGTGGTGCACAATGATCAATTTGAAAACAAAAAGACTGACCACCTGACAATGTAGAAGTACACTAAAAGTTTAAAGAAAGTCAAACTTGAAGTTTAAATAACTTGACAGTATCCCTTAAAATCTGCCACTAAACGTCCAATTTGCCTACAGTTTTTTATTTTTTAAACATTCACGTTAAAATTATTATAATTAAACAGATATTCCATGGAATGTTAGACTTGAGATAGCAGAACATTGAATACATTTTCTACAGAGCAAGGCAAAAAAATCCACAAGAAAAATGTAAAATATATTTATGTTACGTAACGATAGCATATGAATGGGTTAAGCTATTTAGTCAACCAACTAATCTTTTCCACAGAGAAACACACACACACACACACTCAACAATAAGTTTCAAAACAATGCATTTAATTAAGTTCCATATTTCAACAGAAAATGGAGAAATTTGAATAAATACACCTAACTAGCTCGTAAAAGACTCTTACAATTCTGTAAAACATACAATAAAGCTCATTTGGTCATATCTCATTCTATTCTTCCACTTGACTACAGAACAACATCGACAAACAGAAGTGGATACATTTCTGCTGGGTTGACAGAATGATCTACGTCTTTTTCTAATTCACTTGACAAATCTTGAACACATGATTCCAGTCAGCCTGTATTTTTATTGTTGCACTATTTTAAGATGCTGCTACAAACCAGAGACTCATATTAAAGAATTCTGGAGCTAAACAATTTCCATGCTTATTGCAACTAACATGTTGATGTTAACCTTTCCTTGATCTGATAGTAGGAATATGTTGTTTTGTCAGGTTTTATGATTTACATATGTAGTCATGAATTGTCTGTGTCCTATTAGCCAAAGAACAGAACCTTGGGTAAATAAAAGGCGTCTTTCGGTTACTTTAGTAAACTATAAAAAAAAAATTCTAAACAATTTCCTTAAATTACAGTTTTTTAAGTAAACATTTTTTCACTGAAATGGAGGGGGGCATTGTTTGTTCCTTTAAATATCTGTAATGAAAAAACTTCAAAAAGTAAATTTAAATTTTTAAATATTTACATATTTAACCTTTAACCAAACAAGCCCTCATTGGAACACTGTCATTTTTAAAAAGTCAAATATCACAAATTCTAGTAATTCTTAGTTAAGATTCTAAACACCAGCCTTAACTCTGCCCCTCTACTGTAGCCCACTCCCTTGCCTTACAAGAGACTTTCATCTAGCTGTAATATGAAATAAATTTAAGTTTTTTACTTTTGCACATGAATTACAATAAGATGGCTTTTTATTATAACCCGCATCCATCCTTCAAGGCCTACAGCTTGACGTTGAGGCAAAGCTTCTTAATCTGAGTACGAGTCCTTTTATTAACGTCAGTAAACTTTGGATCAGGTCCCATATGAAGTGTAGGGGAGCTCAAGTCTGTACTTGGAGTTGTTTAGGATGCTGGAGGTCTGCAATCTGCATGTGTAGAATGGATGTGGTAAAGGTTGATCTCGGAAAAATCTCAGACCACCAGCAGAAGGGTAAACTGGGTAAGACAGGGTGATTAGCAGAGACAGAGATGTAAGAAGCTCATACATTGAGGGAAAGGAAAGACTTTTTGCCCTCTATTATACCAGGATGTTAAGTAAGGTTGGGCTCTCATATATTATACATATAGTACTACACTGCATATACAGTAACATTTTATTTTAAACATTTGGCTGTTTTTTATGGGTGGAAAGCTTTAAAAATAATTACGATATTGTAACTTTAAAGCATCTCTTGTGATTAACCTCACACTTTCAAAAAATATTCTCCATCAGGTAGAAAAGAGCTTTTTTTTCCAGGTAGAATTAGAGTTGACTTTTGACTGAAATCATCTTTCAATGATGGAGTTACTACTGTGATTCCATAATTTTAAGAAAGATGACAAACTGTTATTAAAAACAACCTTAAAATAAGGTTAAGGATGCTGTTTTACACATCATCCTTATCTTTAGGATTAGAAAAATTAACCCTCCTAATCCATACTTAACGACTATTTTCTTTAGTTAATGGCCTTAGATGAATCTCAGGACAATAAATCAGCTCTGACAATAATGAATCTGGATTAGTAACAGTATAAACAGCACAACAGCAATAATATTTAAACAAACCAAGAAATTCACTTCATGAGTAAACGAATACATTTGAGTGAGGAAGTCCATGTTTAACCTGCTCTGCCAACTTTTTTTGGAATAGAGGGATAGGGAAGTGGGTCCAAATGTTGCTACAAGTAGTAAGGTTAAAATTACACAAATAGTCTCAACTGCTAAGAGAAAGCTTCCCACTTTCTTTACAGCAACATATTTTAGCATTTTAAACTCATGAAAAATCCAGCAATTACTTTGCTCCTATGCATGAAAGAAGTCTAAATTCAAATACACATATCTTTATTTTCATTTTTAAAGGAGCACAATTAACTTGAAAATAACATTACCATCTTAAAATTTTGAACCTATTATTATGAATAAGACTTCAATTATATAATTGAGATTAGAGAATATTTTATATTTTTCTACTTTTTCAGTTTACTTTGTGTCTAATAAGTTTTACATTTTTGTTGCTAGTGTAAGCAGCAAGCAGCAGAAAGGTGTGCATACAGAAAGCAGAGGGAAAATATGGCTGGGAGTTAGTAGGTTTGGTGGTTTTGCTTTCAGGCTTCCCCCAAAAAACCCTTCTAAACATAAATAGGTGAGCAGTGAAAATATTTTTTCACATTAATTTTTAAAAGATTGAAAAGCTGCTTTATAGTTAAACTGAATTATTTCAAACCTAAGAAGTAAATGTTACTTTTTTTACTAGGTGGAGCAAATGCAAAATTACTGTCTAACTATCCTGAACCTCTGCAGTGACATGAAACAAAATTATCATCAGGAAAATACTACACACTTGATTTATAACTCCCTCATCAGCTGTCTTTCAAGAGACTGGTCTAGTTGTTGGTTAACAGCCAAAAATATACACCAATCCTTTTGTTCTAGAAACTGTGATAGTAAACCCCTTTGTACCAAAGAATTATCAGCATGGATGAAGTTATTATTCTATATTCCTAATCCACTTCTATTTTCCCATCTTTAAACAGTGTTTTACTGGTGTCATAAGGTTTCTGTTTTGTTTTGAAAATACAGTTAAGTGGAAAGAATTTGCTCATAAACTAGTCAAACAAGATTTACTTCTCCTCCACATACTGAGTTTTTATAATTGGAAAAGTACCCTATCACCACGTGTCCAGCTGTGAAAAAAACAAAAAAACAAAACCTTTGTCATCATCACAGTGGTTTGTTTATGTAAAAACAAGAAGAGTGCCTTTCAGGGGAGAAAACTGTGTTATTCTAGTTTTTACATATCATTTACAGTAATTTAGTGAAACCAGGAGCCCAGCTTTTAACATAAAGTGTTGCTGCATTAATAAATCAGTAATTTCTTTCAGATATAAAAAGTATTTTTGTGACCTATATTTAATAACTGGCTACCAAGTTAAGAGTGAATTGCTGTTTCTATTAACATTTTCCCCCTGGCTTATAATTCAACAGTTTAATTTACTGTATCATACACGGTCTTCATTTGGGTGAATTTTCCTCCTAAAATATGCTTTAAGCACCTTTTTTAAAGATAAAAGCAAACCAAAATAAAGGTTTGTAATTGGCTCAGAACTTTTGGTATCAGTAAGCTAATGAAAAGATAGTTTTAAAAACAGAAATGTTATGGACACTCAGACCATGTTCACATTATTATTGCAGTTGAAAATATATAAATCACAACTATGTTTTAACGCATACTTCAAGTGTTCGAGCAGAGTTTCCTTGACCAGTATCCAGAGGGACTCTTCTCCTCTCGTGTACTTCTAGTAATCACTCCTGCCAGCTTTCCCTCAATTCCCACATTCCACACAAAAGAGACATAATTTTGGCAGCTCTATTCCAGGGAACACCTGTCTCATCAACAAGCATTCCGAAGCCTCCAATCAGCTGAGTTCTTTGGCCATGTCGACACTAGAACACTAAAGTAGTGTTAAAGTAACTAGTTAACAATGAAAGCAGAACTGTATTTGACAATCATTTTCAAACACAGATTTTTGCAAACATGATTTTAGCATATTTTGATCTCCAGGATAGATGAGTTTCTGAAACCATGTTCTTGAGTTCCTGTGATGGTTCTTGGGGTACCCAGGACTATAAGATACCTTGTTACCCAGTTCCCTCTTAGCGGGGTTCTATCCCAGTTTCTGAACTGTTAGCAACCTGCATGGAGTCTAGGCACATAGATTGTTACAGTCATATTTAGAAGCCGTATTTAGAATAGTTACAAATGGTATGTACTCAAGGCTCAATCTGTAAGACTCCCAAAAAACTCTGCAGCTCTCCATTAAACAAAAGAAGTACTTCTGGCCTTTGTTTCAAATGGTGGCCTTTACAACCAAATGCCACATTCTCCTTTAGGAACCTAAATAAAGTATTCTTTTCTCCAATTTATGAAGCTTCTCTCATTAGGGGTCTTTGTCACACATTGTCACATTCAGGATTTGACAGCTAAAATGTCTATAACTGGAAATTAGAAAAGAACATTTACTACCTTACAGAACTGTGTTTCTCTCTTCAAGTGACTGTCCACATGGGTTCCACTTCTGGTGACCTGCAAGATGTGATCTCCTAGGTAAGAGGTGGGGTTGGAGCAAACTTAAGAGATTCGTATGGCAGATGAATCACCTGACTGAAACTCAAGTCTAAAACAACCTTTGTTATAAATTCAGGTTGATGCCTCAGGTCACTTTATCCTTATGGACCACTGTGTAAGGTGGACCAGCAATAAGAGCCTGAATTTCCCCTACCCTTTTGGCTTCTGTTATTGCTAATAAAAAGGCCATTTTCATAAATAGATGGTACTGTGGGCATATTGCTAGGGGCTCAAAAGGAAGGACCCATTAATACAGTGGTCCCCAAACTGTGGGGCACGCCCACCTAGGGGGGCATGGAGGAACATTTGCGGGGGGGAGAGAAGGAGCACCACCCAGTTCCATTCTGCCCCCAGCTGCAGCCGTACTCGCCCCCCTGCTCTGCCCCCAGCCGCAACTCCACTCTGCCCCCTGCTCTGCCCCAACCCAGCTCTGCCATCATTCCCTCTCTGCCCTCAGGCCAGATCTGCCTCTAGCCCCAGCTCCCCACCCCCATCCCCAGTTCTTTCCCCAGCTCCATTTTCAACCCAAGCTCCCTCTGCTGAGCCAACTTTGCAGTAACGGAGAGGGACACAGACAGAACTCCTTACTGGTAAGGTGGGGGACAACACAAGTTTGGGCACCACTGCATTAACTTAGCTAAGACTATATTAAGAGTCCTAGTCCAGGAGTGAAGGGGCTCCTGGACTAGGGGAAACACATGAATAGAGCCTTTGGGGAAACTAGCAACTGTGGGATGGGAAAATATGATGTGATCCTGTATCGGGGATGATGGTAAGTTGTTATTGCTCCTAAGCACACCCTCAGAGAGCTGATTGATAGCCATGAGTTCTTTCTGGATAACCGGTCATCCAGAATAACAGAAATCAGAGTGTCTAGAGGAGACAGATTGGGCTGTGCTGTAAAGAGTGTCTCTTCCATTTCGCTGCATAAATCAGCCTAGGAGAGTCCTTTGCGCTTCACACTAACATATTCAGACCTTAGCTTCTTTCAGTGCTATTTTATCAGACAGCATCCATACTGTGAAGGGCAATGATCCTGAGTCCTGATGTACAATCTGCCCTTCTGTCTTGGAGATTATGTCTGGTAAGACAGGTAATGTTATCATGGCCTGTGCTGACAAGTTCATTAGGTTGGAGTACCAGAACTGTCTGGGCCAAGCTGAGTCCATTACTACTGAGTCCTGTCAGCATTTCTTTAGGACCCTTGGTACTAAATGGGACTGGTGGCAAGGCATAGGTTATCTCTGGCGTGCACAAGACGAGGAAAGCACCTGACAGAGAACCTGGGCTTAGACTCCGACCTTGAGTAAAACTTCTGACACTTTGCATTTCTGTCTGTGCTGAATAGATCTGCTTTTGAGTGACTCTGCCTGCGGAAAATGCTCTGCAGGATGGAGTCTGATAATCCATTTGTAGTCAGTTGTGAATTGCCTGCTGATCTGGTAAACCAGGACATTCTGCAAACCTGGTAGATGCAGAGCTACTGTTGTGATGTGGTTATGAACAGACCAGTTCTGTAGGCAAACAGCATCTTGACAAAAGCAGGGGAGGAATATTCTCCTCCCTGTCTGTTGATCTAAAACTTTGCTGTTGTGTTGTCTGTCATGACCTGGACTGTCAGTCCACTTAGAATGGGGAGAAATGCTATGCAGGCTAGCTGAATAGCTCTAAGCTCCAGGAGTCAAGTATCAGAGAGGGGTAGCTGTGTTAGTCTGGATCTGTAAAAGCTGCAAAGAGTCCTGTGGCACCTTATAGACTAACAGACGTATTGGAGCATGAGCTTTTGTGGGTGAATACCCACTTCGTCGGATGCAGCTCCAGGAAGTTTATACCAAGGTTAATCTCTTCAGTGGTCTGTAGGCCTTGAGTTTGAAGGTGATCTTCCTGGCTGAGTGCAGAACCATCAGTTATCAAGAAGTAGAGAAAACGATATCCCTTTGCTTACCTGGAGAATATACCTGTACCCTTATGATATCCATGTCCATGTGATATCTGTTTGGAAGATATTCAGATTTCAACTCCCTTTGTATGCAACATAGGTGAAATCTGGCATGCTATGTATCATTAGTGCAGCAAGCCACGTGACTAAGAATTCTGAGGCGGTGTCTTAAAATGTTCGAGGGTGAACCTGCAGCTGGTTGATGAGGTCTACCATGGTATTGAATCTGTCCTGTGCAAGATAAGCTCTTGCTGTTGTGGAATCTAGCCCTATAAACTCTATTTTTTGGGTCAGCTCTAATGTTATCTCTGATCACTCGGAGTCCCGGAGTAGAGAAAAATTGTAGGATCATATGAATGGAGATGTTCACCTGATGCAGTAATTGAATGAGCCAATCATCAAGGTACAGATATACCTACATCCTTTTCCTTTCCCAGGTGAGCCACTATGACTGTCAAGTACATGGCAAATACTCTTGGCACTGCTGAAAGACTGAAGGGTGGGACTCTGTGCCAACAGTGGGAATTTCACACTAGCAATCTGTGTGGTGGACGGATTGATATGTGAATGTATGCCTCCAGTAGGTCAAGAACTGTACACCAGTCTTAAGGATCTAATGATGGGATTATAGAGGCCAGAGTTACCATTCAGAATATGAGGTGACAGATAAAGGTGTTGAGATTTCTGAAATCCAGAACTGGGTGTCCCTCCTTCTATGGGATTAGAAAATAATATGAGTAAAACCCAACCCCTCTGAACACACTGGTCATATGAACAAGACTGAGATGAGCAGGTAGGAGATGCCTTTCTTCTGTGTTCTGAAGGGGAGGGAGAAAAAGACTCCTCCTCCCCTAGTGGTGGGGCTACTCTAACAGGGGTCCTAGGGTGAGCAAAACTCTCTCTCTTTGCCGGCATTGGAAAGGTGCAAGGTGCGACGGTAGCAGCTGTGAGCCACTCCAGGCAGCAGGACACTCATTACCGTCAATAGTACAGTGTATGTCTCCCTCACAGTAGAAAGTAGATATGACTCAGGAAGAACTTGGTGCAAAGAAAATTGGTGCTGAGAGTGACTGCACCACAGTATTTGGTACCAGCATTGTGGGTACTGAGGTGATGGGCACTTGGTGAACTAATAACAGTACAAAGTGTTGGTACCAGGCAAAGTACTGAGCTCCACTAGAGACGGTACCGATGGTCCATTCCTGATCTCTGTTAGGGTATCAAAGGGACATGATATGGACTGTGACCTACCCTTTATTTGAGCAACTTGAGGCTATTTATGCTTCTTTCTACTCCATTCCTGGGAGGCTGACCTTGATTTGTGCTCCTTGATGGAGCAATGTTCTTTCCAACCCCTTTCATATGAGTGGATGGTAGAGGACATAGCTGGTCTTAGAAGATGTTGCCTTCTTGGATGAATGAGCTCAGGAGCTTAGGGTACTGAGTTCTTTTTTAAAAAAATAACAGGGATATGCTCTTTCCCAAGGCTGAAAAAGCACCTCAAGTACCCATCATTCAGTGGAATAGCTGCCTCAAATGAGGGGCAAGTTTTGAAGCCTGGGGACTCACCTTTAGTCACAAGCACTAAAACCTGATACAGGGGAAATCCCTAACAATAAGAAGACTCTTTTTTAAGTAGCCACAACTAATTCTAAAACTATGCTAACCACAACTACACTACTTAATCAATACTAACTAATTATATACATACAAACAAAAAGAATTTCAGTTGCACAGAGTGTAAGTGAAGTTGATACAGCCAAGGATACTGTTTCACAGCCACAGACAGTAAGAAGGAACTGAAGGATGGCTGGGCCCTCCGGATTATATGCCCTTGGGTGGTGGTGGGGGCACGAGGATACGTAAGGTGCAGGCACAGCACTAATGGACACTGCTGGCTGAAAGTATCCAATCATGATGTGGAAAGCATGTGGACAATCACTCAACTAAGAACTTTTCTTTAGTTATCCTATCTAGTACTGGATAAATGCAGGAATTCAGATGCTAGATTTAGGAGATGAGTGAGTCTCAGCTAAGCAAGCGGGCCTTGCTTGGAGAAGCAGGATGGAGACACTTTCCCAGTGCAAAGAAGAAGTGTATCAGCAGGCTGATCTCAGAAAAGAACAGTATTGAGAGAAGATGGGGCAGGTAATTGTAATCCAACAAACTTTGACAAAACAGCCAACTCAGGAGGCTGGTGAAACCCCATTCTCAAAGATAGAGCAACTGCGAAGAAAAAATGGGGTATGTGTTTTTTCCATGTATATTAGCTCAAATATAAAAATAAATTTGCGTTGGCCAAGCTTGTGTTTGCTTTTCTGAACACTTGAAAAATCAAGCTTTACTAGCACAAATATTTGCAGAAAGCTGATTTTAGGCTTGCATACTTGAGTATACCAGAAGTGGCATATTTCATATAGGACAGAATTCTGGTTGACAAAGCAGGGGACGGGGTTCCTTAAATCTTCCCCAAGTCCCAGAATAGAAACAATTAAATGAGCCAGAATGCATCTTCCACAGCTAGGACCACTCACTTAGACAGTTATTTTGTGAGAATGCAATGAGACTAAATTAAATTTAAACACTGAAACCATCCAGTAAATCTTAATTTTCCTCGGAATGAGGCCTTGATAAAAGTCTGTGTGACCCAAAAAGAAAAAAGTTTATTTTTTTTAATTGACTAATCCTGCTTATCTATTTTCCTATTCTCTAAACTTCTTTGTTTCCCTGAGAGAGTCAAAGCCCCAATGGCATCTTTAAGCCTTATTTTTGATTATCAGAGTTAACCTCACTCAGCCAGGTAACACGAAAATAAGTGCTGAGTCAATCAGAACTAACCAACCTAGCCAAGTTTTGAATACAGAATAATTAATAGATGTAACAAATGCTTTGAGATCAATCCAAAAAATTAATATATCTCACAATAATTTTGAATAATGAATAAACTTAAGAAAATTTTATACTGCTTGTGGATGTTACAGAAATATAAAAAGTTAAAATTTATGGAGTAAAATATTTGTTTCAAATTAGTCACTCAGCTCTCACATATAATGTTTTACTAAGATAAAGTCATATTTCAAAATGTTTTTAGATTCTTCACTGGTGCTTGAGTACTTCAAAAGGGTGTGCACTGACAGCACTAAAGACCTTTGTTTACCCAGAGAACTGGTACAACCTGTGTAATATCAAATTAAGGCTTTGTCTACACTGCTAAATGAACGAAAAAACTTTTGTCTTTCACAGGTGCTTTAAAAAACCCACCCATCCTCTAAAGATAAAAGTTTTGCTGCAGCAAGTGGCAGTGTAAACAGCTCATTGTCGCTCCTGTCGACAATGTGAAACCCCGCTCATAGGGTGTGGAAGTATTTGGTTGGCAAAAGTGCCGACAAACCACGTTTAAACTGCCTGACTTTTAGTGACATGAGCTGTGTAGTGTAGACAAAGTCTAAGTCTTTCCACATTGCCTACCTCAACCCTATTTTTAAAAGATGAAGAGAACAGTTCAGTCTCAGTGACTGCTAAAATCATTGGTTTCTCTGCTGGGATTGCTCAGAATACTGCCAATTAACACTGAATATGATGGGTGTGTGTAGGTGCAGGTTGGTTTGTGACATGCACACTTGTTCACCACAAACGGCTTTCACATGCACATTACAAACAGCAACAATCAATCACTATCATTGTCTTAATTGTCTTCACGGTATGCTCTTAAGAAATAAAAGGGAACGCAACGTCTCATGGTTTCCATAAATCCATTTACTGTAACACATGCCTAAACTTTTAGGGACACTTAATCAATTCTACAAATTGCGATCTGACTTGGTTTTATCCCCCCTTTATAACTGGATTATCATTTATTTTGAGGAGTTCTGGATTCACAGAAGACTATACTTCACAAACCCCTTCCAGGCACACAGTTAAAGTTTGTCATCTACTGAGAGATGGCATAAAAATAAACAATCATGAAGAGACAATATAATTTATAAAATAGTTAAAATTGTGGTTGTAATAATTTTTCAAAAGTCTGTTTCATGTGGCCAGCTATGGATTGAAATTTTTAATAACCAACATTATTGCCTACTAAACTCCCTATGCTCCAGGCAGGTCAGCACCTGTGCAGCATTAAATCATAGCCATGTGTTTCTCTCAAGGGATTTAAATTTCCAGAGTATTAGAGCAGTGGGTCTCAACCTTTCCGGATCACTGTACCCCTTTCAGGAGTCTGTTTTACACCTCAGTTAAAACCTACTTGCTTACAAAATCAGACATAAAAATACAAAGGTGTCACCGCACACTGTTTCTGAAAAATTGAATACTTTCTCATTTTTACCATATCATTATAAAATAAATCAATTGGAATATAAATATTGTACTTACATTTCCGTGTATAGTATATAGAGTTGTATAAACAAGTCACAGTCTGTATAAAATTTTAGTTTGTACTGACTTTACGAGAGTTTTTTATGTAGCCTGTTGTAAAACTAGCCAAACATCTAGAAGAGTTGATGTACCCCCTGGAAGACCTCCGCATACACCCAGAAGTACACATATCCCCTAGCTGAGAACTGCTGTGTTAGAGTACTCAAAAATACACTTCAGTGTTCACTTAATCTCCAATACTATAATTCCCCAACCTTTCATTGTCAATAGGCTAGTTTTGTATATGACACTGTCAAAATCCAGATAAGAGAAGCGGAATTTAAAGGAAAAATAAATGAATGAGGTTCTTCCACTCTCAAAACCATATTTTAATCTCTTATGTGCAGTGCCTCTTACATTTGTGAAGAGTATAAAAATTAAGGAGATTTACTTATTAAAAAAAATTGATAAAATATTTCAGCCCAGAAAGAAAGAAAAAAATAGAAGCCAGAGTAAAGAATATGCTGCTGGCTCTGTGAAATGCATTTAACAAAACACTGAACTTACTGTATTTTATTTAAAAAAAACACAAAACACCCGTCTTGTAGCTGTGAAATACTTTTTCTCAGTACGGGGTATAAATGTGTTGTATAACTTTGTAGTTAGGGATAGAAAAATTCAAATCTTCGCGTAGGATACACCTAGAGCTGTCAGACCTCAAGAGAAATATCCTGCTTGGTCACAGTTTTTCCATTTCTCATAAATTCCATGCTATGTATTAATGTGACAGTCATTTAAACAAAGTTCAGGTAACAGAGGGAGTTATGGGAGAAAAACTAAAATGAATAGATGCTTAGGGCTTGATATTCATTTACATTAAGGCCCCTTTACACCAGTCTGGCAGTGCAAAGCAGCCTTACAGTGAACGGAAATGTAATTTATATAAATGAGCGTAAATGAGAATGAGGTCCCTGCTGTCTATGCTGGTTCCTATGGCCTCTGGTACCAGCGGGATAAAGTTAATACTTCTAACCAAAAAAAAAAAACAACAACACTAAGCCAAGCTTTTAAAATGTATTTTTAAACTTGCTGAAGCTTCAGAATTGCAGCCAAATTAAAGTTTTTTAACTTGGATTTTATTTATAATTAATTTAATAACATTCAGCAATTTTTATAAAGGCATCCCACCCATCTTGTAATCTAATAACTGTCTTACAAAAGAAACTTTTTGAAAAATGGAGAGAGGATTGGCGGCCTACTGATCATACACTGTCTGCATTGCCATCTAGAAGATCGGGGTTCAACTATTGCTCTGGGATGCTTGCTCAACAAGTGAGGACAAGATGAAAACATGGTGAATGTGGCTTGCTCAACCCCTGGGAGCTTGAGGATGACTGAGGTGGAAGAGTGCTATTGCCATTCAACACTACCCTTTTTTTTTGCCAAATAAAGTAAAGCTATTAGTGTGCTCCAAATGGAATTCCATTCAGTCCTCCTTAGACAGAAAGTTAGTACTTGTGTTCAGAGCCTTTTCTCTATGTATAGAGGAAAATATGTGCATCTTTCCAGTAATATTTCAAACTTACTTTTAATATTATATTCTTCAGTTTAGAAGGAACAAGATAACTCTACTGTTCTAAATTATGTCAGCTTCTGGAATGGAGATGCACATTTTTACATGAAGTAGCTGCTATCATCATATAGTACATAATATCTAAATATATAACAAACAAAAGCAATATTCATTGACTCCATCATTATTGTACCAATACTTTTATGTAATAGCGACAAGTGACTGTTTTGGAGAGCAGGTTAAAGCTAGAAATATTTTCAATCCAAGATAAGAGTATGTTAACCTATTTTTAAGCAGCAGTACAGTCTTTCCTGAGAGAAAGGTGTGTGCGTTAAGCACAGAACTAGGAAACCAGAATTCAGGAGTTCCAATCTCCGCTCTGACCCTAATTTCTTTTGCATCCTCGGGGAAGTCACCTGACAACTTTCCTTCCATTTACTCAACCAAAAACCTACTTGCTTCACATGGTACTTTAAGTATTAATTAGCATTTGTAAAGCCCTTTGAAGATGGAAAACATTATATAAATTCTAAGCACTATTTTCAGAATTGTAACGAATAAAGCGATCCCAAATTACCAGATTTAGTAATAGTTCTCTCTAGCACTATTTGGATTAGATAAACCAATACATAGTCCTCTCTAACTGAGACTGTTGAACTCTTAGTGATTACAGATGCCTTCAGATTTACGCAATCGTTCTGTTCTGGAAAGCCTTGCATAACTTGGTTTTTGCATAAGTCAGAAACATATACCCATACGTTACGCAAAAATTTCTGCAACTCAAAAATCCTATTTCTGGTTTATGGAACCTTTTCCGTAAGTGCGAATTCCCGTAAATCAGGTCTTGCGTAACCCAGGGAGCGTCTGTATCTCAAAAAATAAATGACCAATTGGAAGAGATGGGGGACAGGGCATGCAGAAAAGGAAACCTTTTTATTCTTTACGTTCTTTTAGAAAAATGCAAAGTTTAATTTAACATTTTGGGATGTCGGAATTGACCCCAATCCTATTTTGTCACTTTCATTTCCTTTCTGTACATAAGTATTGGAGCATAAGGCTTTTCCCACATGCCAAAATTTCCATTTGAGGCTTCTTTACCCTCACAAAAACATGCTTCCAATAATATTACACAATGGAATAATTTACTTTTTTCATGCCGTTCCATTGCATCCTACCCCTTTTCCCAAACAGGGCTGGTATGTAGGTTTTGTCTGTATGCTGGACACTTCAATCAGCACAGACCAAATCTGTACCATAGAGAAAAAAATCAACAGAAATCACAAATTTAGGGTCTTTTGCAGAGTTTGTTGTATCATTCAGAATCATCACTTTCAGTTAAATAAGGCTATTTCCAGGCAATCTGGCTATGAACTGATTACACGAGGTAAACCAGGAATGCCAAAATTGTGGCTAACTATGCCCACTGAGCTCCTTTCTACCCACACAATTCCACCACACTGTCATTTGTAAATGCGTCTATGTTTGTGTCTATGGGAGAAATGACCCAATGGCACTGAGCTGCCAGTTTATGGCAAAAGTGAGGGAATGAGTTTTCTTTGTGTTCTTGTCTCTCTGCCGGAGTCCAAACAGAGAGTGCAGAGAGAACAGAAAAAAAGGACTCTCAGTTTTGCAACAGACCTGTGATATTGCTGCTGACCATAATTATCAGTCAGGCTGATCTCCAGAGTCTCCTCTTCAAAAACCCTAAATCACAAAGTAACTCTAAAGGCACAATTTCTGGTAATAGCAATTCACATTAAAATATATATTTTTGGTCAAAGTCTAATTCAGAGTTGGGTTATTATTTCTAGTGAAGGTCAAGTTTTTAGCTTTAGCATATTGGTGAACTATTTCCTTTTCTATTAAAAGAGAGGGGTGTGCTATGTGTCATAATCTGTCCGGGATTTTCATCTCCACATCCTCACATACAGACATTTCCACTGGAACTCTGTGTAAATCATATTCTATCAAGTGAATCCTTTCAGGGATTGTTACCTGTGTTAACACATTTACTGATTGACTTGATGTAGCCCTTTGAGAAGATAAACGGGTTAGTTTCTTAGAAGAACTGTCAGCTATTGTTTGTTTGTTGAATATACTGAAGAGACCCAACAGTAATGTAGGTTTACATTGTTTTTGATAAAAATCTCAAAATCTTTAATAAATGTGAAAAAAATTAGCAATATCACTACTATGTGGCTTGATGCTTAAAATGTTCAAATACAGAGTAATCTAAAATAAAAATTCAGAAGTGTTTTCTCTTTAAATAATCTTAATTACTTACTGTAATTGAAATTGATCTAGGTAAGTACTTTTCAAAACAGACAGCTGTTACTTAAAATTATTTGACTCATTTTTTCTTTTACTTTGCCTTCCTCAGCAGTTAAATAGCACCAGCAAAATGTGCAGCTGTCTAGTAACTGAGCAACACAGTAAAACCATCAGTACTCTTGCTGTGCATGTTTTGTATATGTAAGAAATTAGAATGTTGTTTGGTGCACCACAAACTCCCAAATCTTGCAAATATAAGTATCTTTTTCAGACTTATTATAATCCATTACATTCTTGGGTATTAATTACACAAAAATAAACACTTACTACTGTGCACAGTCAATCAGTTGGTATTCGTTTGACCTCTCGAAGCATGCCTTTACTCCTTCATCATCCCAGAGCTTTTTTGCATGTTCAAAGAATTCCTGAAAATTGGAAATGTGACAAATAAGAGATTTCTCAGGTTTTGTTTTAATTAAAAAGAAACACAATGGTTCCTCCCTCCTCGAATCTTCATGTTTTAAAATGGTTGCAACATGAAAAATTATACATTTAAAGAAGAAAAGGTGAAGAATTATTAGTGAGGTCAAAGTCTCAGAAAAACTAGTTTGGACCGTTGAGTACTTTCAAATACAACTATCAGTTGGTTTCATGAATTTTATACGATCCAGCCTTTCACTACTTTTCCAAAAGAGCACTTGTCTAGTTGGAAAGTAAGAATTAATAAACGGATACAAGCTAGCTTCCGTGTGTGGCCAAAAGAAATGTTACAAGGGTTGAAACCAGGTTGGTGTATCCCTGTGGCAGAAGACAAGTTTCCAAGTAAAAAAATCAGATTCGCTGACACGATGGAATTTGAATAGCAGAAATTAAAGATGAGTTGGAACTGATTCTTAAAATCGTAACGAAACCTCAACACCAAGCAACTGAGCAGACAACTCCATAGTAGCCTGAATATGGTAATGTTAAAGCACCAATATTTATTTTTTTGCTTTGATGGACACCGTGTTGGTTGCTTTTAGCAGCCTAGCAAAGAAAGCCCTGAAAGTTAGCTTCTAGTTGCTACTCCTGACATTGGACCCTTTATTCTAGGGGTTCTTAACCCTTTCCAGACTACTGTACTCCTTTCAGGAATCTGATTTTTCTTGCATACCCCAAGTTTCGCCTCACTTAAAAACTTAGGCTTAAGCTTTCTGCCCTGGGCCCCATCGAGTCTGACACGGGCCCTGGCGGCCCCATTAAAACAGACTTGCCTACAGTTTGAGAACCGCTGGTACAGTGTATGGAACGGTATAAACAAGTCATTGTCTCTATGATATTTTACTTTAGTTTAGTTTGCTAATGCTTTTTGTGTAGCCTGTTGTCAAACTAGGCAAATATCTAAATGTGTTGATGTAACTCCTGGAAGACCTCTGCATACCACTGGTTCAGAACCACTGCCTTATTCAAAAAACTCTGGCCTCAGATTCTGGGGAACCTAGGAAGTACTTTATATCTAGGACTATGCCATAATTAAGAAAACCACCCTGAAACCAAACTAACCCAACACACCTGTTCCTAAAAAGTATAGAAAGCAGCTATAAAAGACAAGCAATGCTCTCTCTGTGTTTGGAGGCACTTGAAGGTACCTTGGCTCCATAGTCTGGCTCGGCAAAAAACACAATTGGGAAGGTCCCTCATGTAAATTCACTACAGACTGGACCTTTTGTCGAAGCTCATGCAGAAACCAGAAAAAAAAGTGTTGATGATACAGAAGCCTATGGTCTTCCCTCTGAGACAGAAATAAACCAGCAGTTTTCCATCATAGCAGAAGGCAGCTCTTTGCTGTCAGAAATTACATTCTGGAAGAGATGTAAAACCAAGACTCTTATCTTTTATGTGAATTAAAGAGTCCATGGCACTTACCACAAGAATAGATGTGCTGGCCCTACTGAGCTGGACAAAACCCACTTTACAAAATTACATTTTGTCTACCTAAATTTCACACTGCAGTTTTGTTTGGAGATGGCATTATCTTTCACTTCTGGCCGTAAAAACCTATTGTGTACTGTTGCTGTATGCTGTTTAAAAGCTTTTGTATCCCACTCCAGAATGTGGTGTTAGAACAGGGGGGTCAAGACTCTCTAGTTCTATTACAAACCAAAACAAAAAAAATCAACCCCCCTACCCTGTTAAAAAATGTAACAGTTAAGACTGCTAAATTACAAGGCATATACCTATCACATCATTTATACAAACACGAGTCCTTGTAATTAAGAGCATCATAAATCTTACCCTTCCCAAATAACAAACAACTGTATTATTCTCATCCAGTGTGATGAAATATGCATTTCATTATAACAAACGAACTTTAACTCTGGCCCATGGAATTTTAAAGCTTTGTTATTGTTGGGGTTTTTATTGGGGTTTTTGCTGTTGTAACTAAGTAAATTTTGGTATTTTCTTTTAAACAATAAAGTGGGAAGCAACTAACATATATCAATGGGCAGTAGAAGTTTTTAGTAATGCACAAATTGCTGTTTATTGAGAATAATGTTGCATATCTAATTTAATAGGAAAAGTATGTAACATTGTCAGAAGAATAAATCTGGATATGATCAGGACAATCTAATTTTCCAAGCCAAAGCTACACGGCAAGCTAATATGTAGCTTTATAATGGAAGCTGGTTGTAACCTCAACTCTGGAAAGGCTATTGCCTCTTCGTAATTTCTGGCTCAGCTAACTTGCTATGTGACTTTCAGCAAATTACTTGACTTGTGTCTGGTTCAATTGCACTAGGAAAAAATGTGTCCAAAAACACTATATACATCATAGGACAGTTATGAGGCTCAATGACGGTCTGTAAATTACAGAAAGGGATGAAAAAGCATGTTTTCCAACCCCTACTATATCCTTTAAACAAGAACAATCTTTTCTGTGGTAGTAAAATTCATAGCAAAAATTTTCTGTTAATGCATTACATTAGTATTGAAATCACCCTCCAGTCTTAAACCCCACCTCCAAAAAAACACCACGCACAAGGTAATACAGCATGTCTAATCTTCAGTAAGTGACTGCCAGATGCTGACAAAACTTTCAGCTTAGAGTACAAATTCAGGAAAGATTTTGAGAAGAGATAGTACACCATAAAAGCAAACCATTATTTTTCAAATGTACTGTATATAATGTAGGTACTGTAAAATAAAGATAAATGACTTCCATTTTCCTGAAGGATTTCAAACCTTGTAGAAAGTGAAGTGTTAAACAATAAAACAGCACACTCTGTGAATTGTGTTAATTCACAACTACTGTTTCTCTTTCTATTGTGACTATTACAAGGGCATCCAGATGGCTAACTGGATGCAAGAAATTATAATCAAATGAAAAGCAAACATTTCTCTCTCTCTCAAGTAATTTGTTCAGACTTCAAGAGAGAACTTGATGGTATAATAATCTCAACTCTTTTTAGATTTACTCACTTCACAAATTTCTGGAGCAAGACCCATCTGGGTCAACCAGAACTACCCATTAACCTAAGCCTTACAATTCAAAAGAAGTTTTCCTTTGGTGGGTTTTTCCTTTTGATTTTTGTATTGAAGAGGAAATGAAGTATTCAGTGACTTTGAAAGGGAAAATTCTGGTAACTGTGTAGTATATGAGAGTCTCTAAAAATTCCCAGTAATTCTTTAAAATTCTACCTTTTGAAGTTATGCTACAGCCACCATAAAGCCCTCCCCTCTTTCAGCAGAAAGAGAAACCAAATGAGAGAACAAAGAAAGAAAAAATTAAGAGGGTGGAGGAAGGAGAGAACTGACAACATAAAACAGAGAATGCAGCTATAAAATATGAAAATGAAAAATCAAAGCATTAATAGAGAGAGATAGAAAGGAAAGATACAAGAAAGGAAATAAAAATAAATCAATAAAATAACTGGAGAGAGCAAAAGCAGCAAAGAATCTTGTGGCACCTTATAGATTAACAGAGGTTTTGGAGCATGAGCTTTCATTGATGAATACCCACTTCGCATCCCATGAAAGCTCATGCTCCAAAACCTCTGTTAGTCTATAAGGTGCCACAGGATTCTTTGCTGCTTTTACAGATCCAGACTAACACGGCTACCCCTCTGATACTTGACACCATGGAGAGAGGAAGAAACCAAAAAGGAAAATAAAAATCAGAAAATATGCCACAATCTTTAGATTAAAATATTTGTTTCATAAATATTTAATCCTATATTTTATTGGATTTCTCTGTTTAGATTGGCCTGTATTGTGATCCAAGAGTACTACCATTTAAGGGAAGGACATGAGAAAGCAGCATGGTGCCAGAAGAAAATTCAGCTGTGGTCCCCATATTTAGGGTCCAATGCTTTAGTTCCTTGAGTATGATGAGCTGGAACCCCTCTCTTCCCTCATGGCATCTATCTTTGTAGCCAACCTGTGATAAGATATGGTCAGAGTTAGGAAGTGGAGACGTTAGTATAAAACCATGCCCTTTTCCAAAGACTGGTATTGACTGAGAAACACTGGGTATCTCAAAAACCTACTGCTTACAGGCTTCTGCTACTTTACTTATGTTTGTACCTCCACGTAGTAAACACTTCTGACTCCTGGGTGTTTATTTTTAAAATTTATATTTCACTTTCTATAGAAAAAAACTGCAGCTTTTGGTGTGGCAAACAGTGTTTTGATAGTGGGTAAAATAAAGTACTTTTAATTTGCACTAAAAAATTCATTTTCTCTTTTCTATTTTTGTTTTTCATCTGTTTTTCATTAGATGCAAATTTAATTTTGCATTTCTTTCTCCACAAGTATAATTCTGCATATCTATTACTCCTATTTTGGATACAGACACCTTACATAAATCATTGTTGGTTTCTAAGACCATACAAATATGTTGTGCAGAAATTATATGCCTCAAATATTTTAGCCTGATTATTTAATTTTACAGCAGACTGTTTAAAATGATTCCCAGATTTCTTAGTCTAACAGAAGTCCTATAATACAGAACAAATACACTTGCCTCTTTAAAATGTATTGAGCTACTGCAGAGGAGCATATTTGTCTGCAAATCGCCTCCCACCTACATTTACAATCCTTTTTCCTTGATGACTAAACCGTTCCACAAAAATCCTACACCATTTCAAGACTACCATCACCACCATTCACTTTCCATGCTCACGTTTAACCCTGTCTCTTACCCTAATAAGCACCCTAACATATTATCCCTTTCTTGGCTGCTCAAGACACCAAGATGTGAACCAGATCCCACATCTCAAATTCACCTCCTACATCCTGAGAATTGTCTAGATCCAGCCTACTTCCTACCTTCATCCACTAAGACATTAAGTAGCATTTATTCGGCTTTCTGGAAAGTTTTTTTAAAATGACTAGTGCTTTTAGCTGCCCCAGTTTTTAGATGTCCAACCTAAGGCATATCAGAGGGGCCTGATTTGCAAGGCTGGGGGCTCAGAACTTCCTGAAATCAGGCCCCTTAAGAAGTCTAAAGCTGGACATGTAAAAATTGAGGCACTCCCAAATCACTAGTGACTTTTTACAATTTCGGTCTAAAGAAATATAAAATTGAGCTTTGATATTTATCGTAGACACCTAAATCTACTACCATAGAGATAATTAGTACAATAGAGACTAAAGAGAAACTGGGAATAAGATAATACTATTAGGAATAGTCCAGATAATAATACAATATTCACAGTAGGGTCATAAAAAAGTAAAGCACAAACTTGCTTCTTCCCTAACTCTTCATTAGATAGATAAACAAACAAATGTATAAATATTTACATTCCTACCATATCTTTCTTGACCTGGGATCTAAATTAGAGATCAGAGCCAGCTTGCAGAGTAAGGGATGATGCTTCAGGTCTCATTAGCTACAGGTATTTAATTTCTTTAGATATTTAGGCGGTTAGTGTAAATTCAGTTATGAAAAAGTGAAAGCCACATGAATGCTACACTTTTGATTTAATTACAATCAAGATGCAAAATACAGTATCTTAAATATCTTAAAAATCTTTCAGACCTGACTGAAAGAGTAAGGAAAAGCAAAAAAACACCTTTTCAATTTCCTTAGATATCCAAAATCAAGGACACACGTTTTCAAACTCTCTATTCACTTACACATCATTTGTCTTTTTGTTGTAAATGTAAAGGTTCATGCATCACCTAAAAAAGGTGCAGTAACACAAACACATGCTATAGTATTGTTTTGAACTGAGTGAAATCTTCCTATGGGTTGAGTTAAAATCTCATTCAAACTGATGATACTTTTCATTCAAGATAGCTGTAAGAAATAGTTATGAAACAAAGCATAACAGAGTCTGCCCAGAAACTAGTACCATTCCACTGGGCATTCTGATTAGGCGTGCCTGTGTGCAGGTGTGTGAAGGAACACAGAGAAGGAGAGAGAGAGGCAGAGGAAGAAAATAAGAAAGTCAAGTAGGAGCCTGGAGCCACAGTGAGACCCTGAAAAAAGTGAGTGTGTGCTTTGGGTCTGGTATTGACTAAAGAGGCTTGGCAGCTATTAATGAAGGGTGTGTCTACACTGAAAGCGCTACAACGGCATGGCTGCAGCTACATCACTGTAGTGTAGACACTTCCTACAGCAACAGAAGAGTTTTTTTTCACTGCTGTAGTAAATCCGCCCCCTCAAAAAGTGGTAGCTAGGTCAATGGAAGAATTCTTCCATCTACATAGTTGCGTCTACTATAGGAGTTAGGTCAACCTAACTACATCCCACAAAGCATGAAATTTTTCACAACTCTCTGAGTGACATACCTAGGTTGACCTAAGTTTTAGGTGTAGACCAGGCTTACTTACAAGAAACTGCTTCTTTTGTTCTTGGTTCCTCCTGTGTTCAGAGAAGCAGGACTTCATGCATTTCTTGTAAATAAACAAGATTGCATCAAAGAAAATAGACTCCATCAATTTCTGCTTCCAACTGGAACACATCCAGGGCCGTGAAATTTTGCTAGCTGCTCATATCAAAAAGGGGCAACAATAAAACACACAGTGACTTTAAGATACGTACAAGTGTGTATCAAGTACATTCCACTTCCTGGTGCTACTGCCTATAATCAGCACTGAATTTTCAATTAAAGATTAAATTTTTTTTTAAAGGGATCTCAGTTAACAGTTTTCAGCACTTTCTCTGTAGGATGGAGAACATGTAGGGAGGTTCCTTCTACGCAAAACATATCATGACAGAAACTGTGAAGCAATATTCATAGCAAATCATTATTAAAATCACTATTTCAAATGTGCTTAAAGGAGTTTACAGCATGATCCTTCTTTAAGAAATAAACATTGCATGAGAAACCTACACTCACCCATACAGCGCCTACAAAACCTGTCACGGTGCCTAAAAAAAGGAATTGTTTGACTTTCCATGTAGGGAATAAAATTTTGAAGTGTCTAAATTAGGAAAGAAATATAAGAGAAGACTAAAAAGCCAAATATCTTCATGGAAAAATCTTTATCTATGTTGGAAACGAAATTCTTTATTTGATGACTGCCTTACAAACTAAAAAAGGTCATATTAGATCAGTCCTTTTGTTTCCTAATGAGACTCTAGGCACTTGCATTCCAGATGAAGCACACATTGTGGCTGTCAGATGCCATTTCTAACCCTCCTAGAAATTGGTATGCAGAAGACAACACAGTATTTTCTCTTCTATGTATTTACTCTGTTAATGCACTGTAAAACTTGCATGACTCCTCAACAAGATAATATGAAATCAGGTCATTTCCTCCTACCTCACACTAAAATTCATATTCCTAGTCTCCTGACCCTTGGATATCCAAGCTTATTTCTTAATTCAAATACAGCTTTAATCTATTTATCTGTCTGATTGGTATGACAACCACTTAAAGAATGTGGAACTAAAGTGACAAATGTCCTACAATGATATAAGTAGTACATATTTTTATGGTTTTATACTACGGTGTGAAAGTCAAAGTCTTGAATTTTATTCTTTGATGTGGTTACTTTTTTGCTTTTGTTTTAAACCAAACTATGCAATTCACTTAAAAACAACTGTTTTGTTGTTTTTGAAAGATAGTCCATAAAATTTATATTTACAAATGCCTTGTTCTCTACATACCTAAATTCTAGAACAAATAAGGCAAGAATCCTATAAACCACCTCATTTTATACATAGCCC
The DNA here is from genome assembly GCF_003597395.2 of Chelonoidis abingdonii. Classification (NCBI taxonomy): domain Eukaryota; kingdom Metazoa; phylum Chordata; order Testudines; family Testudinidae; genus Chelonoidis; species Chelonoidis abingdonii. Next base: position 207,443,039 of record NC_133770.1, read on the forward strand.
TGAATGAAGTAGGGTCCTGTGCACTGAATGAAGTAGGGTCCTGTGCAGGGTGACCAGATGGGATGAAGAAAATATCAAGACACACGGGGTGAGGGGGGTTCCATTCCAGGTTCTGGAGGAGAGTGGTTGTAACCCACACACCTCCTGGGTATGGTGCTCTGTCCCTCTCTAGTGGCACCGAGACCACTTAGGGATTAATGAGCCTGCTACAGCCTTAGCTAACAGGGATATGGCTTTTAGCTCATGCAGTAGAGGCTCACGCATTTAGCTCCAGAGGTCCCAGGTTCAATACCGCTCACCGATGACCAGGGTCTGTCAACATTACACATCCTCCAGTGGTTCCAGACCCTTTGCTCTAGCATGTCAGACACCATGCCTGCCCCTCTTGCCGCTATCCTTCTCTGCTACTGTTCTTCCCAAGCCTGTCCCTCTCCTCTTCTATTGTGCCTAGCTTGTCCCTGTTCCCCATTATGTTCCATGCTCCTCTACATGAGTCAAGCTGCTGCTTCTTTCTCCTCCATGCTACCTGGGCACCAGAGGTGGGGACACTGAAAGCACAGAAGAGATAGTCTCCCTATTCTCAGTCTTTGCACCACACAACCCCTAGCAGCTAGGAAAAGCAATTACAGGGGAAGTCTAGCTTAGTTTCAGTTGTCCAGGCTTGGAGCATGCTTCATGCAGATGCAATCCTTTGAGAATTTAGCTGCCAAATTCTGAGAAACTTCTACTGTGCATGTTGAAATTGTGACTTTCAGAGGCTTATAATGCAGCCAAATTTGGGTGGCTTTTCAGAGAGGCAGAAAAATGAAACTTCCTGAGTAAGTTCCTGCTCCAAAACATAAACATGTTAGAGCTTCTCAACTAAATGGTTGGAAGAATTTTTTTAACATGGGCAAAACAATGTATTTTCCCCTTATCTCATTCTCTGAAATGGCTGAATCATTTTTGTTTTTTTAAGTTTCAGCTGACACCTGGCACAGAAAAATTCAGTCCAAATACTGCATCTATAATAGAAACTCTCAGCAACTAAAATGATTAGGGGTTTGGAATGGGTCCCATTTGAGGAGAGATTAAAGAGGCTAGGACTTTTCAGCTTGGAAAAGAGGACACTATGGGGGGACATGATAGAGGTATATAAAATCATTAGTGGTGTGGAGAAAGTGAATAAGGAAGAGTTATTTACTTGTTCCCATAATATTAGAACTTAGGGCCATGAAATGAAATTAATGGGCAGCAAGTTTAAAACAAATAAAAGGAAGTTCTTCAAACAGTGCACAGTCAACCTGTGGAACTCCTTGCCTGAGGAGGTTGTGAAGGCTAGGACTATAACATGGTTCAAAAGAGAACTAGATACATTCATGCAGGTTAAGTCCATTAATGGCTATTAGCCAGGATGGTTAAAGAATGGTGTCCCTAGCCTCTGTTTGCCAGAGGATGGAGATGGATGGCAGGAGAGAGGTCACTTGATCTTTACCTGTTAGGGTCACTCCCTCTGGGACACCTGGCATTGATCACTGTTGGAAGACAGAATAGTGGGCTGGATGGACCTTTGGTCTGACCCAATATAGCCATTCCTTATGTTCTTATGTTAGGCAACTGCAATTATAGGCTTTGCTGTCAGCTCTACCTGTAACAAAAAGTCTTCTCCTATTTATACAGAAGAATGGGATTTGCCACACTGGATCAAGACCACTGGCTCATCTAGTCTGGTATTCTAATTCACACAATGGACAGTAACCAGTGCCTCAGAGGAAGATATAAAAAACCCCATGATGGACAATTACAGACAACCTGCTCCAAAAGGAAGTTTCTTCAGAACCTGCCTTAGTGGTTGCCTTGTGCCCTGAAGCCTGATAATTGTTTTTTAAAATCATAGCTATCAAAAGTAACTGCAGATGTTTTAGGAAGCTCATAAATGTTGAATCCTTTTCTCAATGCTTGCTATCATTAATATCCTGTGGCAATGAGTACTACTAGTTATTTATGCATAGTGGAAAAGTGTTCTCTTCTCTGTTTTGAATTTGTCTTTCAGTTTCATTGTTTTGTATTAGGAGACAGAGCAAATAAGAACTCCTGATTTATCTTCTCTGTACCATTCATAATTGTGTCTGTAACTCCATTGTGTCCTCTCATTAGCATTCTCACTCAACTGAACAGTCCCTAACTTTTACAACTCCCCTCATATGATAGTCTTTCCATGGCTCTAATAATTCGTCTCCTACCTCTGAACCCAATCTATTTCTTTTATATCCTTTTTGAGACAAGATGACCAGAACCATACATTACGGTTTGCAACTTTCTAATGGCACAAAACTGAAAACCCCTGCCCCGCCCCTTCCATGAGCCCCCACCCCTTCTCTGAGGCCATGCCTCCACTCACTCCATCCCCCCTCGCTCTGTTGCTCACTCTCCCCCACCATCACTCACTTTCACCGGGCTGGGGCAGGGGATTGGGGTGCGGGAGTTCCAGCTGGGGATGTGGGGTCTGAGGTGGGACGGGGATTGAGGGGTTTGGGGTGCAGGAGAGGGCTCCGGGCTGGGGCAGAGGGTTGGGGTGTGTGAGGGTGTGAGTCCTGCACTTAGCACAGAAGAATCCCATGCACTGCTATAGGTTGGGGATCGACTGGCTAAGCAGCAGTTCTGCAGAAAAGGACCTGGGATTACAGTGGATGAGAAGTTGCATACTGGGCTGCATTAGTAGGAGCAGTGCCAGAAGATAGAGGGAAGTGATTATTCCCCTCTATTCAGCACTGGTGAGGCCACATCTGGAGTACTGCGTCCAGTTTGGGCCCCCCACTACAGAAAAGATGTGGACAACCTGGAGAGAGTCCACTGGAGGGCAACAAAAATGATCAAGAGGCTGGAGCACATGACTTACAAGGAGAGGCTGACGGAACTGCGCTTGGTTAGTCTGCAGAAGAGAAGAGTGAGGGGGGGATTTGATAGCAGCCTTCAACAAAGAGGATGTTTCGGCTGTTCTCAGTGGTGGCAGATGACAAAACAAGGAGCAATGGTCTCAAGCTGCAGTGGGGGAGGTCTAGGTTGGATATTAGGAAAAACTATTTCACTAAAAGGGTGGTGAAGCACTGGAATGGGTTACCTAGGGAGGTGGTGGAATCTCCATCCTTAGAGGTTTTTAAAACCTGGCTGGAATGATTTAGTTGGTGTTGGTCGTAGGGGTCTCTTCCAACCCTAATCTTCTATGATTCTGACTCCAGCTGGGGGTGCAGGCTCTGGGGCCAGAAATGAAGGTCTGGGAGATGGCTATGGGCTGGGGTTGGAGTGCGGGAGACAGAGCACTCTGTCTTGGGGCGCAGACTCTGGAGTGGTCTGAGGATGAGGAGTTTGGGGTGCAGGAGGGGGCTCTGGCTGGGGCCACGGGGTTTGGAATGGGGGAGGGGATGTGAGCTCTGACTGGGGGTGCTCTGGCTGAGGCTGGGATGATGGGTTTAGGGTGCATGAGGGGGCGCTGGGCTGGGGCAGGGGGGGTGAGGGCTTCGGCAGGGGGTTTGGGTTCTGGGGTGAGGCCAGGGATGAGGGGTTTGAGGTGCAGGAAGGGGAGTAAGGCTGAGGCAGGGGGTTCAGGTGTTGGCGACTGGTGTGGGCTCCAGGAGAGTGCCTGGGTGCAGGAGGGGACTTTGGGTTGGGATAAGGGGTTAGGATGCGGGAGGGGGTTCAGGGTTCCAACGGCACTTACAGGCAATGAAGTGGCTGCCAGGTTCCTGCAACCCCTAGGCGCAAGGGCGGCTCTGTACACTGCCCTTGCACACGCATGCGGCACCCCTGTACTCCTGTTGGTCACAGTTCCTGGCCAATGGGAGCTGCAGAGCTGGCACTCGGGGCAGGGGCAGTGCGTGGATCCCTGGCCGCCCATGCATCTAGGGGCCACTAAGACTTGGCGGCTGCTTCTCGGAGTTGCAGGGAGCCTGCTTTAGCCCCATGCCGCTGACTGGAGCCGCCAGTGTCCCTTTTCGACCAGGCATTCTGGTCGAAAACCAGATGCCTGGCAATCCTACCAAACATAGCATCAATACTGGATATCTTTCTAAGAAATATGCTAGACCTCAAACAGAAGTTATGGCCCTGAGGCAGAAATTACTGGGCCTATGTTATGCAGGAGGTCAGATCAGATCTTCAAAATGGTCCTTTCTGGCTTTAAAATCTATGACATTATCATTTACATTTTTGCTGTAGCAAGTCACTCTTTGACAAAGACCTAAATTACCATAAAATGACTACAAAAGAGTCATGGTATCATGTGTCCATGCTGTTATTAGAGAGAATATTCAAATGATGCTAAATCAGGTTGTTTTAATCCCACATTGTATTACAAAACAGGAAAAAACAAAAACATGGGATAGTACAAAGGGCAAAGAGGATCCAAAGGCTTCAAAATATCTGTGGCACAATATTTTGGGAACAAAACCCCCCTATGTTTTACTGTAATCAATGACTGTGCTACAGTCTTCTCTAATGTCATATTTTTGCCATATTCCTTCAAAATGAATTGTACAAAAATCCTCAGCATCACTAGGTGCTATAAACAATAACCTCGAATCCCTTGATTTGGCATCAGTCGCTTTGAAATAACATATTTTTCAGGTACATCAGTGACTCACCATAAAATCTGACCCTTTCTGTGAAAAATATCATCCATCTGCACAAAAATCGGATGCTTTCTATAAAAAACAACAAATTAAAATGCAACTGAGCTCGTAGTATGGAATACTACATTCACAAATACTAATACTCACTTTCTGATATGCAGTACATAGGATTCTTGCCAGATTAACACCCCTCTCGCAGAGTTCTGACACTTTTTAAAAAATCTCCACAAGTATGTAAAATTAGGAGATCAAGTACCACTGATGTTTATCCTCTTACCATTTTTATTTCTCCCTCTCAAATGTTGATCACAGTAGTCCTGCCTACATTACAAAACCAGCTGACTCAGTGGACCTGGCTACTACACAGTTAAAATGTGTAGTGTACATGGGATTGAACAGAGTTCTAACAAAATCATGACTGGGTTAACACTTTGGACATGGTCAAACAGCTAAATGGTAATAAATTATAGACGCTAGCAGGTAGTGTTGGCAGCTAGATACTAAGGAGATGGATATAAAAGTGTTGGGGCAGATCATACAGAGTCCTTCTTTGAATCAAGAGGACAAACATATTATGACAGACTAGAGATCTTTGTGTGAACTGGCTGGTATGCCATCACAAGCATTATTAAAAAAGAATCTATACTGTGTTGAATAGGTAATTCTAATACATACAAGCTGCACAGTTCAGTTACTTTATCATGGGGTATGTTTGGTTTGGATTTTTCAGGGTAACCTTTTCAAATGTTTCACCAGGTAAAACCACAAGAGAGAAGTCTGATCACTTATCTCTCAAACAAACAAGCATGGTCTCTTGATAATCAACCTTTTGTTTAGGAGACATGAGTGTCCCTTATGGTTCTACCAATTCCATTTCTCAATCCTTTATGTATCAATCTGATCAACAAGGGAGCCTATTTTGCTGTTGGTAAACAAAGTTCAGCTGCCCAACCTCCTAAGGCTAGCAAGATAGATAAAAAGGGTTACAATTTAAAAACAAAATTATGGGCATGACAGAAGATCCCTTTAATTTTTCCAATAGCACAATAATCAAAACCTTCATTAGCACCCAAGTAATAGCCTAAGAATAATTAAAGCCATTTAGGAATGGCCACTCTGCACCCAAGGGACCTGCTTAACGATTATGTTCGGAGCTTCCTTATACACCTGCTCTAGTGTCATCTTAATTAGGCAGTAATCCTTGGGGAGAAGATAACCTCTACCCCCAGCAGGGTATTTCTCTGCTGTAACTTCTGGGTGTGCAATAATCATGCAATTACCTTGCTAATTAGTAAAACATTTTAATAGGCAAATCAGTAGTTTGGTGCTAACAACAGAGTTGTCCCCCAGGACCTAACTAGGTGCCTGTCAAAGGGAAATCAAAAGACACAACCTAATTCTTCTCTTCACACACCACACCCCTTTTCACTTTCTTTAGAAAGTAATAATCACAAAAAAATTTGATGAACCCTCACTAAACATAACTTTAATCTATGTCTTAACATGGAGGGTTTGTAAACAGCGTTCCCCATTGAATACATTTATGTCAGTGCATCTTAGGGCTCTGAGACACCAGAATCAACTAATCAACTCCTAAGAGAATACTTCCATACCTGGAATTGAAAGGAAAATACCTAGCGAAACAAAGTGCATCATAAATGTGCTTAAATAACGGTTTAAAACTTAACCAAAAAGGAGAACTGTAAATACACAGAGTATTTTGTGAATTATGGAGCTGCTTGATAGTGGCTCCATGTTTAAGCTTGCAACCAGTGTGTGTGCCACTATTAGCTCTTTTTCATCCTGTCCCCCACTCTCTTCCAATAAGCTCAATTGTGACTTTAAAAAAAAAAAGAAAATCCCCAGAATTTATCTAAGTAGATCACAGACTTCATTTGTAATGTTTGAAATATATAAGGCTTTATTTTTCAGTTCTACATCTGTAAAAATGGACTCTCTCAATTTTACAAAAAGTATCTAACAATTCTTTAAGTCCTACTAGTGCAAAAAAAAGAAAAATGATTGTATTTAAAGTCTTGAAGATTTCTACTCAATTGAACATAGGCAAAGTCTTGCAAATAGGACAGTCTTCTAGGAGGGGGTGAAGGACAAAGCAGCAGTTGATAAAACAGCTACTTTAATGACCGGTTTCCCATCTCAAAAAATATTTAATGTCACGATAATTGTCAGGTAAAATTTTAAAAAGAAATAATGGTATTTCAATGGTGTTTAATGTTTAAAGAACTTAATGCCTAAATTTCATATAGGAAGTACTTCATTATTTGTGTACTGGTGATGCTAGTGTAGTACTTTAGACACATTAGTTCTAAAGAGCAGCTCACTTTAGTCCTCTTTCCACTCTTCAGAAAATGCCTTGCTCCTCCTGAACTGGATGGCCTTGCCCAAGTCAGTAAGTTAGAAGCTTTATTCATACCGAAGAAATTAAGCTCTCATTTCAAGGTTCCTTCTCTTCATTTTAATTCTATGCTTCATTTTATACTCCTGGGGGAATTCTGCACCACTGCACAATGCAGAATTTTGCAGAAATTAATGTTGGGTGTGCAGAATTTCCTCCCCCCCTCTCCTCAAATGGTCTGCAGAGAGGCTGGCCACCACTAGGCGCTGCTGGACCCGGCAGAGCCCAGCTTGCAAATATAAGACAAGTCTGGGGGGGGAGGGAACTGAAGGAAGGAGGTGTCATCATGCAGGAACCTCCATGTAAGCCCGGGACCCAGCATCAGCTCTGGATCCCTGGGTTCCTGGAGGGTAGGGTCTGTGAGTGTCTGGGCTGGGGGAGGCGGGTGCAGCTGGCCTCCGGGAAGGAGGGGGTGGTGACTGTCTCCACCGGGGAGGGCCACATGGCAGGCTCTGGGGAGGTGAGTGAGTGTCTGGTGCCCTGGCTGGACTCTGGGGGGAAGGGTCAGAGAAGCAGGAACTGGGTTATCGTAGTGGTACTCTAATTCTCTACTCCTGGGGGAATTTTTGGGTGTGTTTGTGTTGTTATGGACATACTTGCTGACAAATATTTTGAAATAAATCACCAAAATAAATGAAACTGGTGAGATTATGTAGTGTTGTTTTGACAAATAACATTACCAGAATTTTGCAGAATTTTAAAATATTGTGTGCAGAATTTTTAATTTTTTGGCACAGAATTCACCAGGAGTAACTTTGAGTCTGTCATTTTGCATTTTAGAAACCTGTATCACCCACTTGGGACGTTGAGGGTACAGAGATCTATGGAATTGAATAGGATGTCAAGTGTACTAGAGAGAAGAAAGAGCAAACTTAGTTTTCGCACATAAAGAAATATGTTTGTAGGCTAACAGCAAAGAGGAAGAAAAGGAAGGCAAAAGAAAGGATTGAGAGGGAGGACTCCTGAGGAAGTCCTAATGGAGGAAGAAGCTGTATAAAAAGGGAAGACTGAAGTGAGATAAACAGCTAGAGAATCTCCTAAAGAGTACTACTGTGAGAGGTCTTCTCTTCTCAGATGAGTTTAGTGGTTATAGGGAAGATACTACCTTTTGTATTTTTTTTTTACTTTGTACTGCAAGTCCTGGCTATATGCCTTGAAGCACTAGAAAAAGTAGCATTTCGGAGACCCACAGTTCAAATGTTTTTGGGTCCAGCTCCTTAAAGGCTCACATAGCTATTCAAACTAACCTCTAAACTGACATGGACTGCAATACACTTGTTATTCAAGTTTATAAACTCAAATGAGCACAACTCAATTGTGTGCTGAAATATGATGTTTGTGCTGCAAACCATACCTTCTAAAAACAATAATTTCAGCTAAAATTAAAACATTCAGTGGTAAGAGCAAAGAAAATCGGTTACTTTCCTGCTACTGAAAATGGCCAGTAAAATTAGTCATTGGATCCGTCATGTATTTTCTTTATTAGGATAATGGTAATTTTATGTTCCAGTGTCAAGTGCATCCACATTTCCCCTTCTTCACTTTAGAAGAATTTTTCACAGCTTTTATTTTCAAGTTAAGAGTTAAATAGCTTTTTCAGTGGATAATGTTTGGATTCAAAATATTTTCTAGTATATCAACTCATGTCAGAATGTTCCATTGGTTGTTAAATTAACATCCTCAACTTTTCCATTCTGCCTAATCCTGTAACAAGTATGCCACTATTCATAAGATAATAAACTGGTTACAAACAGCTCACAATCTCTCTGCTTCAGGCCCCTGCCAATTCCTGATGCTGATTCAGCACAGTGGAACAGCTCAGTGATGCAAAAAATAGTTTGCAAATGCTTCCTTCACTTCTCATCCTGGTTTCTCCTAACAGGAGAGGGGGGGAAGGGAGAGAACCATTTTAGCAGACTATGTTGAAACTGTGATCCTTAAAGATTCTTGCTACTGTATGATTTCTGAATGAATTATTGTGCCAAGGACAAAAAGGTTGTACATAGTCTACACCATCATAGGATTTGGTCAATAACTATGTTTCTTCCTTTCCTAATGGATTATACTCTTATAGTTCCTAATGGAAAAACTACATTTAAATTAACTTTTCTCCTGAACTGTCAATTAAATAATACATATATTATTTCTATATATAAAATTCTGATTACATACTTAACCTTTTCTATACAATATTTAAAAAAACAGAAGTATTTTTATAATCCTGAAAGACAACTGCACTATGGTATATTAAATATAGTTAAATAGTTGCTAATGACACAGGATGTGGTAAAGCTGCAAGGGTTTGAATAACAAATAAGGTTTCATACCAATGACCAAACAGAAAAATTAAATACAGATTCAACCTCTGAACACAAAACCTAGTTGATGATAGTAGATTATCACTATTATCTAAACATTGATGATACAGACTGTAGATGAGTGATGAGCGTATAAACTGGAGATAGAACCTGTGCTGTAAGGTGAAAAATCAGAGATGTTATCCACAATGGTGACATTTTTGCAGTACTTAAGTAACAAAAATGAATAGCGTTGCCTTAGATTGTCAAAGGTCTAATACACCTCTATGAAAGTGTTGCAAAAGTGGAAAGTATGTGGTGTCTGATCAGATTAGAGGATAGGAAGTCAGGCTTCCTGAGTTCTATTCCTGGCTCTGTGACTGACCTGTGTCAACAGGGTCCTTCAACTTCTGTGCCTCTATGCAGCCATCTGTAATTGAGCATAATACTTCGTTACCTAACAGACTGTTGTGAAGTTTAATTGATTAATATATGTAAATCATGTTGTGATCCTTGGATGAGGGGTGCTATGTGTGTTCAAAGTATTATTATAATGTATAAATTATGTAGTAGTGTTTTTTTGTCATTTCACTGTAGACAACATCATCAGTTCACTAGTGTTGTCAAAATAATCAAGTTCTCATTATAGTCAGGTAGCATTGCTCTAGATCTTATATTTAGGGCCCTTCCTTTTAATTTTTTATTAAATTTTTCTCAGGAATTTATCAATGTTTAGTACCACAACAACAAAAACAGGGGAAAATCAGTGCAAAAACATTAATTTTTTTCTGGGTAAATATCGGGATTTATTTTGGTGGATGGAATGACAGGAGAAAAAAGTATTCAGTAGATTAATGCTTTGGTGGTGGAATCTCCTTCCTTAGAGGTTTTTAAGGTCAGGCTTGACAAAGCCATGGCTGGGATGATTTAGTAGGGAATTAGTCCTGCTTTGAGCAGGGGGTTGGACTAGATGACCTCCTGAGGTCCCTTCCAACCTTGATATTCTGTGATTCTATGATGAATGGAATTCAATGTGGTTTGCTGCAGAACTAAAAACACAATGCCACCTCTGAGTTTAAGAAAACAATCTCTCTCTAATCCCCATATAAAACTTATCATTTGAATAAACATCTTACTGTTGTAGACTAAGAACTATTCGCCTGTAAATATTTACATTTAATAACTGGGCTGCACCATTTGCAGCGCATACACTCAACTTCATCCTTTTCTCCTAATTTTGTTTTTTTAAAAAACTTTCGAATACTTGTGTTCTGAAACGTATTCTGATACAGATTTTTATTTTCTTCCCATTTTAGTGTGTCAAATCTTTAAACCATTATCCGCTAACAGCTTGAAATGTGTACACGGTGGGCATGAGATTCATCAGTACGTTCAGATGTGCACGCACTTCAGAGTGTGTGTGTGGGCCTGTTTGTTTATTGTGTGCATCTTCTAGATTAATATATAGCCTTATTTCATCAGGCAGCTTTGCATATATATGCAGATTAATGTATTATTGGAATACATATATCTCATGCAATGTATTGTATTTTCCTAATAAAACAAGTTATTTTTTATATATTAGAATATCAAAGTAGGGCGAAAATTGGAAAAAAACCCTAATACTACCTTTTGTAAAACCTGGGATTTTTCTGGTAAAAATTGATTTAAATTGAAAGTAAAGGGGCTTACTTATACTTTCTATACTTTAATAAACTGATACATTTACAGGCCAAAAGGGGACTACTACTATGATCATCTAGTCTGGTCTGGGTACCAGAAGTCACAGAATTTCACTCAAAAAGAACGAGGAGTACTTGTGGCACCTTAGAGACTAACAAATTTACTTGGGCATAAGCTTTTGTGGGATAAAACCCACTTCATCGAATGCATACAGTGGAAAATACAGTAGGAAGATATATATACACAGAGAACATGGAAAAATGGGTGTTGCCATACCAACTATAATGAGACTAATCAATTAAGGTGGGCTGCTATCAGCAGGAGAAAAAAAAAAACTTTTGTAGTGATAATCAGGATGGCCCATTTCCAACAGTTGACAAGAAGGTGTGAATAACAGTAGGGGAAAATTAGTATGGGAAAATAGTTTTTACTTTGTGTAATGACCCGTCCATTCTCAGTCTTTATTCAAGCCTAATTTAATGGTGTCCAGTTTGCAAATTAATTCCAATTCAGTACTTATTAAAATAGATGGAATTACTCTTCCCTACCCAGGTAGCCCGATCACTTTTGAATTAACTGAAGCATATCTTTTAGAAAGACATCTGATCTCAAGTTAAAGGTTGAGTAATGATGAGTTTTTGTCTTCCCTTGATAAATTATTCCAATGGTTGATTATCCTCACTGTTAAAAAGTTGCATCTTATTTCTAATTTGAATTTTTCTAGCTTCACCTGCCAGCTATTGGATCTTATTATGCCATTGTCTATGCTTTATATAGCCTCAAAATATTAACTACTCCTCCCTGTGCAGTTACTTTCTATGCCATATGATGTACTTGACATCAAAGGAATTACCATACTGGATTAAAAACAATTTATGAAATTTATAAGGATTTTTACAGTGCTCTTTATTACACAATCTGAGCACCTGATGGCCCATTTATGAAACAGAGATAGTTCTGCATCCATATCATATGTATTTACATATAAATCTTTTTTACTTTTTCAGTTTAGAAAAAATATAATTCAGAGTGTATAGCTCAGGAGAATGAGATGAAGAGTCAGCAGCACATCCGGGGCAGACTGTTTCTGTCAGCATGGAATATAGTCCTTGGATCGCTCATCAAGCCTTCGGATTGCTACCCCTTCCTGCTTCTCCACGTGGGCATCAATGATACTGCCAAGAATGATCTTGAGCGGATCACTGCAGACTACGTGGCTCTGGGAAGAAGGATAAAGGAGTTTGAGGCGCAAGTGGTGTTCTCGTCCATCCTCCCTGTGCAGGGAAAAGGCCTGGGTAAGGATCGTTGAATTGTGGAAGTCAACGAATGGCTACGCAGGTGGTGTCGGAGAGAAGGCTTTGGATTCTTCGACCATGGGATGGGGTTCCAAGAATGAGGAGTGCTAGGCAGAGATGGGCTCCACCTAACGAAGAGAGGGAAGAGCATCTTCGCAAGCAGGCTGGCTAACCTAGTGAGGAGGGCTTTAAACTAGGTTCACCAGAGGAAGGAGATCAAAGCCCTGAGGTAAGTGGGGAAATGGGATACTGGGAGGAAGCACAANGAGTTCCACTCAACACTATTTTTAATGATTAATTAATGATTAATGAATTGAAATGATTAATTTATAGCAAAGACAGTCTCAAAGAATGGTTGAAGCTATACATAATCTAGAATAACTATTACAGTATTCTCAGTCTAAGTTGAAGAGTTCCACTCAACACTATTTTTAATGATTAATTAATGATTAATGAATTGAAATGATTAATTTATAGCAAAGACAGTCTCAAAGAATGGTTGAAGCTATACATAATCTAGAATAACTATTACAGTATTCTCAGTCTAAGTTGAAGAGTTCCACTCAACACTATTTTTAATGATTAATTAATGATTAATGAATTGAAATGATTAATTTATAGCAAAGACAGTCTCAAAGAATGGTTGAAGCTATACATAATCTAGAATAACTATTACAGTATTCTCAGTCTAAGTTGAAGAGTTCCACTCAACACTATTTTTAATGATTAATTAATGATTAATGAATTGAAATGATTAATTTATAGCAAAGACAGTCTCAAAGAATGGTTGAAGCTATACATAATCTAGAATAACTATTACAGTATTCTCAGTCTAAGTTGAAGAGTTCCACTCAACACTATTTTTAATGATTAATTAATGATTAATGAATTGAAATGATTAATTTATAGCAAAGACAGTCTCAAAGAATGGTTGAAGCTATACATAATCTAGAATAACTATTACAGTATTCTCAGTCTAAGTTGAAGAGTTCCACTCAACACTATTTTTAATGATTAATTAATGATTAATGAATTGAAATGATTAATTTATAGCAAAGACAGTCTCAAAGAATGGTTGAAGCTATACATAATCTAGAATAACTATTACAGTATTCTCAGTCTAAGTTGAAGAGTTCCACTCAACACTATTTTTAATGATTAATTAATGATTAATGAATTGAAATGATTAATTTATAGCAAAGACAGTCTCAAAGAATGGTTGAAGCTATACATAATCTAGAATAACTATTACAGTATTCTCAGTCTAAGTTGAAGAGTTCCACTCAACACTATTTTTAATGATTAATTAATGATTAATGAATTGAAATGATTAATTTATAGCAAAGACAGTCTCAAAGAATGGTTGAAGCTATACATAATCTAGAATAACTATTACAGTATTCTCAGTCTAAGTTGAAGAGTTCCACTCAACACTATTTTTAATGATTAATTAATGATTAATGAATTGAAATGATTAATTTATAGCAAAGACAGTCTCAAAGAATGGTTGAAGCTATACATAATCTAGAATAACTATTACAGTATTCTCAGTCTAAGTTGAAGAGTTCCACTCAACACTATTTTTAATGATTAATTAATGATTAATGAATTGAAATGATTAATTTATAGCAAAGACAGTCTCAAAGAATGGTTGAAGCTATACATAATCTAGAATAACTATTACAGTATTCTCAGTCTAAGTTGAAGAGTTCCACTCAACACTATTTTTAATGATTAATTAATGATTAATGAATTGAAATGATTAATTTATAGCAAAGACAGTCTCAAAGAATGGTTGAAGCTATACATAATCTAGAATAACTATTACAGTATTCTCAGTCTAAGTTGAAGAGTTCCACTCAACACTATTTTTAATGATTAATTAATGATTAATGAATTGAAATGATTAATTTATAGCAAAGACAGTCTCAAAGAATGGTTGAAGCTATACATAATCTAGAATAACTATTACAGTATTCTCAGTCTAAGTTGAAGAGTTCCACTCAACACTATTTTTAATGATTAATTAATGATTAATGAATTGAAATGATTAATTTATAGCAAAGACAGTCTCAAAGAATGGTTGAAGCTATACATAATCTAGAATAACTATTACAGTATTCTCAGTCTAAGTTGAAGAGTTCCACTCAACACTATTTTTAATGATTAATTAATGATTAATGAATTGAAATGATTAATTTATAGCAAAGACAGTCTCAAAGAATGGTTGAAGCTATACATAATCTAGAATAACTATTACAGTATTCTCAGTCTAAGTTGAAGAGTTCCACTCAACACTATTTTTAATGATTAATTAATGATTAATGAATTGAAATGATTAATTTATAGCAAAGACAGTCTCAAAGAATGGTTGAAGCTATACATAATCTAGAATAACTATTACAGTATTCTCAGTCTAAGTTGAAGAGTTCCACTCAACACTATTTTTAATGATTAATTAATGATTAATGAATTGAAATGATTAATTTATAGCAAAGACAGTCTCAAAGAATGGTTGAAGCTATACATAATCTAGAATAACTATTACAGTATTCTCAGTCTAAGTTGAAGAGTTCCACTCAACACTATTTTTAATGATTAATTAATGATTAATGAATTGAAATGATTAATTTATAGCAAAGACAGTCTCAAAGAATGGTTGAAGCTATACATAATCTAGAATAACTATTACAGTATTCTCAGTCTAAGTTGAAGAGTTCCACTCAACACTATTTTTAATGATTAATTAATGATTAATGAATTGAAATGATTAATTTATAGCAAAGACAGTCTCAAAGAATGGTTGAAGCTATACATAATCTAGAATAACTATTACAGTATTCTCAGTCTAAGTTGAAGAGTTCCACTCAACACTATTTTTAATGATTAATTAATGATTAATGAATTGAAATGATTAATTTATAGCAAAGACAGTCTCAAAGAATGGTTGAAGCTATACATAATCTAGAATAACTATTACAGTATTCTCAGTCTAAGTTGAAGAGTTCCACTCAACACTATTTTTAATGATTAATTAATGATTAATGAATTGAAATGATTAATTTATAGCAAAGACAGTCTCAAAGAATGGTTGAAGCTATACATAATCTAGAATAACTATTACAGTATTCTCAGTCTAAGTTGAAGAGTTCCACTCAACACTATTTTTAATGATTAATTAATGATTAATGAATTGAAATGATTAATTTATAGCAAAGACAGTCTCAAAGAATGGTTGAAGCTATACATAATCTAGAATAACTATTACAGTATTCTCAGTCTAAGTTGAAGAGTTCCACTCAACACTATTTTTAATGATTAATTAATGATTAATGAAATGAAATGATTAATTAATGAAGCATTTTTAATTGCCCTTCTTACCCAATTTTGGTGTTTGAAGGTTGCATATCAAAAAGTTCTCTCTTACTTTTATACAAACTTTAATATTTATAGTTGATTTCCTTCCAGAGAAGTAGAAAAGTGGTTTGAAATATTTAGCACTCCATTTTCTTTTATAGAAATTATTTGGAAGCAAATTTTACAAGTCGGGCTGCACCAACCGTGACTCTGGCAGACCAACTGCCAGTGCCAGGACCCTATCATGCCTCAGTGGAACACTGACAAATACTTAGCTGGAACCAGTCTGCTCTTCTCTGTGTTAGTAGTGTTAAAATAGGTATTAGAATTATAAAGTTGTACTTAGTGTTTAGATTTCATTGAATGCTTGTAAGTTGCTATATGCTTGTAAGTTGCCCATCTTACTTATACAGCTGTATCCCATATTGTAAGGTAATATTTAAGTGCTTGTATTATAAGCCTCTGGGACTGTGCAAATCACCAGACAGGAGAGAGACATTAATTAGTGTAAAGTGGTGATCTCCAATAGAAAATGTATGTCCTGCCCCACGAGGAAGACTCACTGACACCAAATGAACTATTGTGGAACATTAAAGAAGACAAAAGACTTTTTTCCATTGCTTTCCTCACCCTTCTTCCCCAAAGAGGAGTCATGCAAGTGAATTCCTTCCATCAGCTGAGTTTGTCACTCAAGTGCAAGGGCGGAAGGGAATAAAAAGCCCTAAAAAGGAGGAACTGTATCTTTATCTACTTGGACTCTTATGTTGTGTCTACACTGCAATTACATACCCGCGGCTGGCCCATGCTGGCTGACTTGGGATCACAGGGTTCGGTCTAAGGGGCTGTTTAATTGTGGTGTAGATGTTCGGGCCTGGGATGGTGCCGGGACTCTGGGACCCCATGAGGGCCGAAGGTCCCCAGACTCAGGTTCCAGCCTCAGCTTGAATGTCTACACCACAATTAAGCAGCCTCTTGGATTGAGCCCTGTGAGGCCAAGTCACCTGGCATGGGCCAGATGTGGGTTTTTAATCGTTGAGTAGCTGTAACCTGAGGAACAAGGATTACTAAGCATAAGCAAAAGATCTCCAGTGCTTACCCTGGGTTAACCCTAAAGGACATATAGAGCTTGTTTATTATGGCAGTTTCTATTACCTTTTGAAACTTAAGATTGAAATTCATTTGTGTGTATGTTTACCAGCTTTAACTTTGTAAATAACTCTCTTGTTTCCATTCCCTATATAATAAACTTTTAGATAGTTCATTACAGGATTGGCTACAAGCATTGTCTTTGGTGTGAGATCTAAAGTGCAATTGACCGGGAGTAAGTGACTGGTTCTTTGGGACTGGGAGTAACCTGAATGTTGCTGTCATTTTCAGTGTAAGAACCCACCTTCACAAATGCAAGGACTATCTGTGACTACATTTTAAGATTGTTACAGTGCATGAGGAGTTTACATTTGATAATTGGTTGATAAAATCTAAGCATAGAACTCACAACCAATTTGGGGTTTGTGCCTCGTTGCCTAACAGTCTGCCCTCAGGTTAGTACCCATGCTCTTGAGCCACCGCAGGATAGCCTGACAGCATCATGTACTACATAAGGCACAATCTATAGCTTCAAGCAACTGTCCTATTTAACTAAGCCAGAAAGTAACGGGACAGTAACAAGCTCACTGCTGTGGGATCCACTTAATCTCCAACTCTTCCAAACAGAAATCCTATTTTTGTCTATGTTCCTTAATTTTCTCATCATGTATTCGTGCCACTTTGTACTGTCTTCACCAATAGCCAGAAGGCTGCACAAGTCTTCTCACATTAACTCATCTGTGGTGATGCATTTACTGATATACAAAGAAAACACTAGTCTCAGTTCAGTCAGTTTTGTGTTGCTGACTCAGATCCCAAAAGTTAAAAAAAGAGCAGTGGATAGGAAGACATTTTAGAAACAACTATTTTTTGTCCTTTTTACCATATAGTATTGACTTTAAGAGCTGATAATTCTTTGTGAACTGACTGTAGCCAATATTCTCAAAAGTGACCTGTGTTTTGTACAGTCAAAATGATACACCCTAAAAGAACATAATTTTTGGAGGATGGGTGATCAGTACTTTATAAATTGAGCTTTAAATAACCTCAGGACGGAGATGCAAAAATTGTAGGATTCAAAACCACTAGACACTTTTGAATACCTCGGCCACACTATGTACCTAGAGTCACACAAAATATGTCATCCTGAACGCACCAGTATTGACACCTCCATGAGTCCTAAAATTGTCGATCCCCAGAATATAGGTATGTAGGTCTGGAAGTGACCTCAAAAAGTCATCTAGTCCAGTCCCCTGCATTGTTGCAGGACTAAGTATTATCTAGACCATCCCTGACACGTGTTTGTCTAACCTGCTCTTAAAAACCTCCAATGATGGAGATTCCACAACTTCACTCTGTAATTTGTTCTGATGATTAACTACCCGGAGAATTAGGAAACTTTTCCCAATGTCAAACCTAAATCTCTCTTCCTTCAGTTTAAGCCCATTACTTCTTTTCTTGTCCTTAGTAGACAAAGAGCACAATCTGTCATTTTCCTATTCCTTTATAACACTTTTACATACTCAGTGCTGAATAGAGTGGAAGAATTACTTCTTGCTGCTTGCTTACAACACTCTTGCTAATACCTAATGATGATGGGGTTTTTTTTTGCCATAGTATTATACTGTTGACTCTCATTTAGTTTGTGATCCATTATAGCCCCCAGATTCTTTTCTGCAGTACTCCTTCCTAGGCAGTCATTTCCTATTTTGTATCTGTGCAATTGATTATTCCTTCCTAAATGTAGTACTCTGCATTTTCCCTCATTGAATTTCATCCTGTTTATTTCAGACCATTTCTCCAGTTTGTCAAGAACATTTTCAATTATAGTCCTGTCCTCTAAAGTGATTGCAACTCCTCCCAGATTGATATAGTCTGCGAACTTTATAAGTGTAATCTCTATACACTTAAGAAGCTCACCTTCCACTTTTTAGTCAGAGAAAATCTAACCAGTGTTGTGAAAACACAAGAGGTTGTAGGTTCCATTCAGGGTTACTGAAATTTTTTACTTCCATTTTTTTGAACTGCACTCATTGTGCAGAACTTACCATTAAAGCAGGATGGCGGCTGACGATGAAAGAACAAACCAGAGATGGCTGTAAGTTTCCATACAGAGAAAAACATGAACCTACTCAGTTCTACTGAATTTAGATCTGAGAAGAAAACTGCAGATTAAGATCTCCAAATTGCAAAAGATGCCATGAAAGACAGCAAAGAAATTCTTACAGAGTTCTTGGGTATTTGCTCAAAAAACAAAACTAAAATGAAAAAGGAGAGAACTATTCAGTTGCAATCACTTTAAATTTTTGAGATATGGGTGTTCAACAGAAAGGTGTTGTAACTGGCTCTGTCATACCCCTCCTGGCCCTGTAGGGAGTGGCCAAGAAAAGGAGGTGTGGCTGGACTACTGCTGTACCCTGGCAATGCCTGACTGTTAAAACATCTACTTGAGAGTCACTGCAGCTGGGTACAATTTACAGTAGCTAGAGCAGGGGTGAGCAAACTTTTTGGCCCAAGGGCCACATTGGGGTTGCAAAACTGTATGAAGGGCTGGGTAGGGAAGGCAGTGCCTCCCCAAACAGCCTGGCCCCTGCCCCCTATCCATCCCCTCCCATTTCCCGCCCCCTGACTGCCCCACTCAGACCTCTGACTCATCTACCCCCCCACTCCTTGTCCCCTGATCGCCCCCTCCCAGGACTCTCTTCCCTTAACCGCCCCCGGGACCCCACCCCCTATCCAACCCCCCTGCTCCCAGTCCCCTGACCCCTATCCACACCTCCGCCTTTGACAGGCCCCCCGGGACCCCACGCCTATCCAACCCCCAACCGCTCCCCAGAACCTCTGCCCCATCCAACCGCCCCCTGCCTGCCCCCTGGAACCCCTAGTCGCTTATCCAAGCCCCCAGCCCCCTTACCATGCTGCACAGAACAGTATGGCTGGTAGCCACACCGCCTGGCCGGAGCCAGACATACTGCCGCTCTGCTCAGCAGGGGTACGCAACCCCACTGCCTAGAGTGCTGCCTGTGCAGTGGCGTGGCTGCAGGGGAGAGGGACCAGGGGCTGACCTCCCTGGCTTGGAGCTCAAGGGCTGGGCAGGACAGGCCTGCGGGCCGTAGTTTGCCCTCCTCTGAGCTAGAAGCTTTTCAGAATCAGAGTAAAGATACCCCTCATTTTTCACTTCATTTCATAAAACCTTTATTGGTTCCCAGGTTGTGGAAAAATCACAGCCACAAAACACAACTCTCTCTCTCAACATCCTGAAATGAGAACCACTATAAATCAATCAATAAATCTGTAATTTTTGAAACTGAAATTCCAAGCTGAGAAGCACATAAAAAGCAGGGGAAGGCCCTCACTCATCTGCTTCTTGGTTTCTGGGACACAGGGTGAACCCCTTCTGCTCTTAAGTCTTTTTTCATTCCTTTTGTGATACAGTATGGAAACAGATGGCTGTATTTAGTCTCTCTTTTCCTTCTGTAAGGAGGAAAAGGAGCTGTAATTTCTTCCAAGTCAAATCCCCAATGCAAGGGAATTCATGTCTCTTCATTTCCCCAGTGAGGGAGTGGAAATCAAACCAACATTCAGGACTATACAAAGTCATCTGTTTCCATGATCAGAGTTAGGAATAAGCAGCTCATGTATTCTCAGTCATAGAAAGTCCCAACTTTTATGATGTGTCATCATCGGCTATCCCTTGATACAAAGATGATATCTGCCAAGGGTAAAAGTCATTCATGACTTAAGATGGCTGAGGAGTCCAATTCCTGCTTTACGGGTTTTACCACATATGTGACAGGTGGTTGCTTGGAGAGAGCACAACTGCTGACCAGGATGCTGTACCCTTTCCTTCCTCCTCTGCCATTTTTCACCATTTTGAGCGAGTTAATTCTCTTCAAACCAGGCTGAGACTTGATGTATGATGTGATTCCATTACAGTCTACTGCCAGGCAGCTCTTCCCAATTTACGGGATCAATGCCTCCCTTCTTAAGATATATTTTCTGTGTGTCCTTGTAGCATTTCCTTTGACCTCTGCAAGTCCTCTTTCTATGACTAAGTTGAGAAAAGAGGACTTGCTTTGGAAGATATCAGCCATCTGCACACACTGGCCAGCCCAGCAAAACTGATGCTTTATAATCTTTGCCTCAACACTGGTGATGTTAGCTGCAGAGAGAATGCTGGCATTGGTGCAACGGTCTTCCCATCTGATATGGAGAATATTCCTGAGGCAGCACTGTTGGTATCACTCCATATGCTTAAAATGACTTTGGTATGTCACCCAGGTCTCACACCTATAAAGAAGAGTGGGATGACTACTGTATTGTAGACCAGGATCTTAGTTTCCATCCACAGATCTCTGTCTATAAAGACATAACGGAGCAACTTCCTGAAGGATATGCTGGCACAACAGATCCTATGTTCATCCTCCACATCAAGATTGGCTATCTGGGAGAAAAGGCTTCCAAGGTAAGGGAAATGCTCAACATTGTCCAGCAATGACAATTTGTGGGAGAATGGGGGCAACTTGAGCTGGAAGGCTAGTGGAGTACCTTCGTCTTCCCAATGTTGAGGGAATGTCCCAGCTATGATAGGCGCCTGAGAAGAGATCTAGGGTGGATTGCAAGTCAGCCTGTGTGCGCAAGGACTCCACAGTCATCAGCATACTGAATGTTGGTAATAATAGTCCTGGTGACTTTAGTTTTAGAATGATGGTGTGTCAGATTGAAGAGCTGTCTGTCCATGAGATAGTCAATCCTAATTTCAGAAGAAAGGCAGTCATGAATACGAATCAAGATTATGGCAAACTAGATGGAAAAAAAAATGGTGAACGGGACTGTCTCCAGCCCATTACAGAGGACAGTGGCAGTCATCCCCATAATGAAGTAGCCTGAGAACACGAATTACAGTAACTTCAATGGACAACCGAACATAGTCAGCACCTTCCATTCTTCACAACTGATGGAATCGAAAGCTTTAGTAAGATCAATAAATGCCATAAACAATGGATGGTATGGTTTTCTACACTTTTTTTGGATCTGTTGTGCAACAAAAATCATGTTGGTGATGCCTCCGATGGTCTGAAACCACACTGGGATTCTGGAAGGACATCTTCAGAAAGAAAGAGGGATTGGTTCAAGAGGATGAGAGCAAGGATCTTCCCGAAAATGGAGAAGAGGGCAATACTTCAATAATTCCTGCACATTGACTTGTCCCCTTTCTTAAAAATGGTCACAATATTATCAGGTGGAATTTCGGCATTAACCCAAATTCTAACAAGAAGTTGATGAAGTTTTTGCATGAGTGCTATTCCACCAGCTTTGAATACCTCCACAGGGATACCATCTGGGCCTGGCACCTTGTTGTTTCTAGTCTGACTGATGGCTTGCCAAACTTCCTCAGAAGATGAGGGAGTCAGTCAGAGGTTCTATTACTGGATGTTGAGGAATGGACTCAATGGTGTCAGCTGAGACTTCAGATTCGTGGTTTATTACATATCAAATAATATCTGGGCACATACACTTTGTGCAAACAGAAGTAAACCTTCTTAAGTACAAAGGAACAGCTACCTGCTTTTCAGAAAAGACAAACATATTGTAGACTGGGAAGGATCAAGATTCCATCTGGTCACTACTTCTCTGTAGTTATAGCTCTAGACACTATTATTCCTTGAACTATTCCATACAGTGATGATTTTCCTGGTAAAAATGTCTTTTCTTCTTACACAATCTTTTCTGTCCTCAAACTGTGCCTCTATTATACATTTATTGTATATTGCAAACTATGTAGTTCCTGTGTCCTTTTGTGTACACCCATTTAGGTATTCATGCAGCATACAAGGTCAATACACAATCTCTTTTTTTAACATGTTGAGTTCAACAAGTATTCCCCTATAGGGCTTTCCTTTCAGAAAACCATATCGTGGAGCTACATTTAAAGCTGTATAGTTAAAATAAGCACTAATAAGTACAGCCCACCAAATCCTTTTCTGTATATGATAATTTACCTGAAATTGCTTTTAATATTCAGTTGAAGGGGAGAATGCTCTTATTGTTTTGAAACTGTTAGCACTGGGAAAGTTATGCCAAAGTGCACCCAAATCCCTAAAATAAGCCCTGTCCTATATAAATTAAAAATTATTTAAGAAGTATGTGTCAATACTCCGTCATGTACTTCCTTTGCTTTTCAGATAACCACCTTAAGAAATTTCTAGAAAGAACATGCCTACGTTTTAACAAATGATATATACACTACAGTATGCTATATTTGCTCTTAATGTTTATGTAAGTGCTAAATGTCATTTGAACCAATATCTGTTCAATCATGTATGCTACACAGCTATCACACACAGAGCAGCTCTGGGCTCAGTATGCTTCATAAACCTCATACATGCAACGTTAATTTGATTATAAGCTCTTAAAACAGGGGCCATGTCCACCCTGTGTGTTATATTCGTTTAAGGCTACATTGTGACCTAACTTCTAGCACTGTGTGAAGAGCAGTGCAGCTACCAATAGCGGGCCTGGGGAAGGGCACAATTACTTCCTTAGTTCCCGCTTGCTTCAGGAGGAAAATAAGTTACCGCATACTTTTCAGGGTACAGTTTTACATCTCTCCCTTGCACTTGTTTAGCTCTTCTGGCCAACGCTTTGGAGGCTCCACTCACCCTCTACCCACTTGCGTCGCCTTTAGTACCTGGCATGGCCAGAAAAAGACAACTGAAAAATATTACCCTTAAAAAGGACTTTCGTGTCAACATTCTTCCTATATTGGTGTTGATGATGATGATAGGGGGTGGGAGGAATGTCTATTTTTATTTTCACATTGTACTTCCAGTACAAATAAAATGGCAAACAGAGTTTGAAAATTGCTCAGTAGTAACTGCAGAGATTATCATAAATAAGTATATCAAATACAATATGTGCTACTGTACAGTGTATTCATAGCAAATTCTAAAATGGTCTAGGAAAACATAATTGCCTCGCTGTATTATCAGTAATTGATTTACGATCATCTTTGTTTATTATGCACTTCTAATTTACAAGTCAACATTGACAGTCCCTTAACACACAATTATTGTCTGCTTCATTATCGGGTATATGTCTAGTGGTACAAGCTAGTGATTAAAAAATATGAATTACCAGGGGAATACTGAAAAGTAGTTTTCCCACTAGAAGCAAGCAACAAGGTAAACATAAAATAATAAAAACATTGCTGCTGCTGCTAACGTAAACAAGGCAGCAATTGTGGAGGGTAACATTAGTACTTAGATATGCTGTTGGCAGCCAGAATATACCCTAACTCTCTTAAATGTGTTCAACTACATAAAGATTAAGGCCTATTTTCAGAATTGGGTGCCTATAAGTTAAGTATCCAATTCCACATTTGCCATCTAAACAAACATGACCTTATTTTTAGAAGTGCTGAGTACTGTTCCCACTAACTTCAACACAAGGTCAGCACACCTGAAAACCAGGTCACATTTATTTAGATGCCTAAATATAGATTTTAGGTGCCTGAATTTAGACCCCAATTTTGCAAAATACGGCCAAAGTGTAAAGGGCAATAAGGTATTATTACAGAATTTCTTTCTGTTAAAGTAATCTTTGTAATAGAACTCTGATATTGGTATTTAACTTCTTCATTGTCATGGTGGATCCCACCATTAGCAGCCCAATGGTTTTACAAAATAAATTCTTAAATTATAACGATTATTATAGTGGAGCATTTGGTATCAAACTTCCTATTGTTTCACTCCAGAACACTGATGAAACTGAAGTTGGTACCCATTTTTAATTCCCTGCTCTGCCACAGACTTCCTGTGTGACCTTGGACAAGTCATTTAGCCTCTCTGTGCTTCAGTTCCCCTTTCGTAAAATGGGGATAATATTACTTCCCTACCTCACAGCAGTATTGTGGGAATAAATACATTAAAAACCGTGAAGGTCTTTGAGTTCTACTGATGAAAAGCACTAGACAGGAGCAAAGTATTATTATTACCATCATGCTTCCATGTGACTAAAACAAAGAAGCTGGACAAAAAGGTAACTAAAATGTTAATTTTTAGCAAACTCCTTCATCAATTTTATGTCAGACAAGTGAAGAAAAAAATGAACCTGGCTGAATTTGCCCCTTCAAACTATATTATAAATGGAATGTAAAGCTTTGTAAGTATCATATAAAACCAACACATTTTAATCTAATAATAAACTTTATGCATTTGATAATTAATTAATTTGAGAAAATCCAAACTGTAACTTCAAAAACTTTATGGAAAACAAGGAGTACAGTTCAAGACATCCCCTTCAAATAGAGAAAAAATACTCCATTTTTATACAGTGCAGTATAAATCAAACAATCATAGAAGTCAAAAAGTCTCTGTTCACATACAATAATTATTCATGTTTTAAAAACATATATGAAAGACATATAAGCAATCAACTCTATATCGTAATATAGTAATTGTGTTATTATTAGTAGTAGTAGTCGTAATATTGTACTGAGTAGGTGCCCTAGTCACGCCCTAGGACCCCGCTATGCTAGGTGCTGTACAAACAGGGGCAGTTCCTGCTCAAAAAGATACATTCTAAGTATCAGACAAAAGACAACAGATGGATATACATGGACAGGGGAGTACAAAGAAACAATGAGACAGTATTGGTCAGCATGCTAAACAGTAGTCTCAGTACACCAGCGGTCTGCCATTGTCAATTTTTTTCTGGCTCATAGCAAGAGAGAGTTTTAAGGGGGTCTCTGAAGAAGGATAATAAGGTAGCTTTGTGGATGTTTACAGGGAGGTCTTTCCAAGAAAGAGGGGCAGCATGAGAGAAAGCATGAAGGTGGTTGTTTGAAAATTTAACAAGTGGGCAATAGAGGCTGACATCAGGGGCTGATCAGAGGTGGTAAAGGTATCTGTACTGTATTAAATCTGTACTGCCAGATGAAAGGTAACATTTCAAGGAACTAGCAGAAACTATAAATTCAACACTCTACAGCTAACGTGTTTAAATAAACATACATGACCAATAACAGCTGCAGTTTATCAAGTAACTATTAAACAAATTTAAGCAGTTATTTAACCATATACTTACATCACAAACTATGACTATATAAAATGTGCACAAGTACTTCATACACCACTATTAAAAACAATTGCACAATAAAGAAATTAAGCCATAAAAAAAACCATTAAACATCATTAAGGATTTGACCAAAACAACAAAAAAGCTTACATTTCCTTTATTTTATTGGCTCATTTTGCCAATAAAAAAATCCAGCCAAAAAGTTTTATCAACACAGGAATGCGTAGCATGAATATTTGCATATCAATACCCTGACTGCTTTTCCAGCTCATAACTGTTTCTCATCAGTGATAGTGTCTGAGCTCTTGGAACAAAACAAAGCATGTACTGTTTTTGTGGATGCACTGAATTCTCTGAAACCATGTGCAAGACAGACCTCCTTCACCTTTTGTATACACCTTTATTAGGTATGAATCAAATACAGCCATCAATAATCAGGGCTGCCTAGAGGATTCAGGGGGCCTGGGGCAAAGTGGGGGAGCTGCGGCACTTGTACTCACCCGGTGGTGGTCCAGGTCTTCGG
The DNA here is from genome assembly GCF_003597395.2 of Chelonoidis abingdonii. Lineage (NCBI taxonomy): Eukaryota > Metazoa > Chordata > Testudines > Testudinidae > Chelonoidis > Chelonoidis abingdonii. The sequence goes on from NC_133770.1 coordinate 207,469,381, forward strand.
CAGCATTTCAGTGGCGGGGGCCCCTTCAGTCGCATTTCGTCAGCACTGAAGGGCCCCCTGCTGCCGAAGACCCAGACTGCCGCGGGGCCAGGGCTCGCGGGTCATTTCGGCGGCGGGGTACCCTTCAGTCGCTCTGCGTCTTCGGCAGCACTGAAGGGCCCCCCGCCACCGAAATGCTGCCAAAGACCTGGACCACTGTTGGGTCAGGGCTTGTGGGGTCCCTGCAGGGCCTGGAGCAAATTGCCACACTTCCCATCCTCCCCGCCCCCGGCAGCCCTGTAAATAACAGGACTACTCCAATGCTGCACTTTGGGTTCACTTTTTTTCCTCTTTATATTTGGCATTATCTTCCATATATCCCAGCAGGCACAAAACAGCCTTCTTCACAGCGTATTTAACTAGTGATAAGTGCCACAGAAATCCTGTAAATTGGCCAGAAATAAGTACATACTTGGGGTATATTTTTGTACAATAAAACTTATACATATATAATCTATTGTCTGAAAATAATCAGCCACAGATGACATATGTGGTTACTAAGAGTGCACACCTGTGTAAATAATGGTTTTCAGGGGAAGTCAGTTCAGCCCCTAATTCTTTGGATAATTCTCCAGACAGGCATTCAAAACAATTCCTGTTCTAGATAGCATGATACCTATGAATGGGGCAATGTACGACTATGCAGCTATGCTGGTTTTCATTTCATTTTTCATTGCTGCTGAACGGTATAAATAAGAACTAAGAATATTTTTATGATGTCCTTTGTGACTGGCAAGCCAGCCCTGGAACGCTACTTCCAAAATGTATAAGGTTCTTTATTTTAAAAGAAATAAACTAAATCCCTGATTTTGCAAAGGGATTGATGTGAGCTGTCTCTTATGCTCACATAGAATTCCCACTGAAGTCAACGGGGCTCCACTCAGCCGCAAGGGGATCCCAGTGCATATCCAGTTGCGGAACTAGGGCCTAAAACTCTTCCCTCCCCCATGAAATTTTACCCTAACTTATAACTTATAAGTGACAGCATGTTTGACTTAATGCCACCCTGCTTCAGAACTGTTGCTGGTAGCTTAGTTTTTGACAATGGCATTTTGTAGATAATTAGCGGACTTATGTCTGAGGATTATAAGAAAATTTTTTAAAAATTAAAAGGAAGACAAAGGAAATTCAAGGGGTTAGGCATGAACAAAATAGGTTAAAAAAAACTTTAGACCAAGTGCCTTCCATATATCATGAGTATGTGTTGTGTGATACTGAGAGAGGTTACTTAAGTCCTCCATTTCTGTGGACTATAAGGAAGTGACTAAATCTTGTAAACATATTTTAAAACAGACAATTTGGTGAAAAATGAAAAGCTGTTCCATCTAAATCCAGATTTTAGGCTTGAAAAATTAAGACCATCTTCAGGTGAAATGAGTAAAAATGGTAAATTACTAGATTAATTTCCAAGAAGCTATAAGGAAACAATACTGAGGAAACGAGAATAATAGTAGTCAGCTTCAGCTAAAACAATTCAAGATCTCCTGTGGCAGTCACACACAGGCACACAGCTATTCTTTAAAGAGAGACATATTTCTGGCGTTTGATGTACCCACCCTACACACACCCACATCATATATCATTTAAAAGCGTATTTATGTATGTTTAGATGACGTATGATGTGGTAGTGTCATTTTTTACACATTTCCAGAAACACTGCAACATGACTATGCCTACAGTTTTTACTGTTTCAGGCTATTGGTACATTAGAAAGCTTACAGCGGCTCTGCACTGATGCAGCTATGCTTCTGTAAGCTCTCTAGTGTAGCCGCTCTCCCGTCAGCTTAATTACTCCAGCCTCCATGAGCGGCAGTAGCGGCATTCTGGATTGTCACAAAGAGGTCTATATGCTCTCTAGTACTCCAGTGTTCATTTCCCACTCGTGGTCCTGGGAAAATTTTCTGCTCAGAGCATCTGCAGTGGTCTTTTGGCATCCTGGTAGGAAGGAGGCTGAGATGTCTATGTTATGGCAGATGCATCAGCTCCATAGTAGGATGGCTTCTGTGCATAGAGAGTGTGACCATGCTCCCCCCTTGTCAGTTTATATGAAATATAAAAGTGACATTGTCTCTCAGAACCTTTATGGCCTTGTCCCTGATCATGGGTAGAAAATGTGAGCCTGCATCGTGGACTGCCCACAACTCCAGTAGGTTTATGTATAATGTTGATTCCGATGGGGACTAGTGTCCTTGGATTGTGTGGTTGTGCAGGTGTACCCCCCAACCTACCAGAGAAGCATCCAGTGAGTGTATCATCGAAGGAGGATCTGTGCAAAGGTAACTCCTGTGCAAATGTTACATGGTTGAGTCCACCAACGTAGAGAATTTTTTATTTTGGCTGTCATTGTAAGACATTTGTTTATGCTGTGTCTGTGTGGAATATATACTGTCCTTGCAGGAATCACATGTGCAGTCTGGCATGTTTAATGAGAAATGCCGTTGCTGACATATGGCCTAACAGTTGGAGGCAGGTCCTGGCCAAAGTCTGTGGGCTGGCTTGCATTATGGTTATTAGATTAAATAGAATGGTAAATCTCTATCAGAGCAGAGAGACTTTAGCTTTCAAAGAGTCAACATAGGCCCCAATAAACTCCAGGGTCTGCACAGGTGTAAATGTTGATTTTTGTTTGTTTATTTGTAGACCTAGCTGTGTGAAGAGAGCTACTGTCTTTTGGGTAGCTTCCAGTGCCTCTTCTCAAGTCAATGGTTTGAGTAAGCAATTGTCCAGATCAGGAAATATTATGACTCCTTGTCTGTGGAGGTAAGCTGCCACCACCACAAGAACTTGAGACTACCCATGGAGAAGTGGATAATCTGAAAGTGAGTACTTCGTACTGGAAACGATCTGTTTCCAGAACAAACCTGAGAAATCTCCTGTGTGAGGGATATATCGTTATGAGGAAATATGCATCCTGGAGGTTGACAGCTGAGACCCAGTCCCCTTGTTTAGTGCTGGAATTATTGTTGCTAGTGTGACCATCCTGAATCACAGGGTTTTCATGAATTTATTAAATGGGCCTCCATTCTCCAGATTTTTTTCTGGATTAGAAAATAATGGGAGCAGAAACCCTTCCCTCTGTGTTTTGTTAGTACTGGTTCTACTGCGCCTAGGTGTATGAGATGGTTCATCTCCTATTGCAGTAGATCTTCGTGAGAAGGGTCCCTGAAGAGGGACAGGGAGGGAGGCTGGTTAGGGGAGATTTGGAGATAAACTGGATGAAATAGCCAGTCTTGATGATTTCTAATTGTCTGATGTGATGTTTCACCATGCTGGATGAAATGGAGTTAGATGGTCTCCAAACGGATGGATGGTATTGGATGCGTCCAGCAGTAGAAAAAGTGAAAGGTGTCTCTCTGGTCCTTGACCAAACCCTCAAAACTGTTGTTCAGAGGGAGGGTTGTTGGGATGTTGAGGGCTGGGAAGGGAGTGGTTTTCATCTTGCGGGCCTCTGCCTGCACCTTTGGGGGTCATATTGCCTCTCAGGTTGTGTGTAGGGTGCATTGAGTAATACTTCCCATTTTTATTCCTGGGTACGTGTGTGTATGCCCAAGAATCTCAGAGTCACCCTGGAGTCCTTCAAAGTGTGAAGGGACTCATCTGTTTTGGCTGCGAACAGTTGGGACCTTTGAAAGCAGATCCTCGACAGCTGATTGTGCAGCCAGGAAGCACGTGGCATTACTATGGCCATGGAGATGGAATATGCCGCCATGTCTGTAGGTCCACGGAAGCTTGTAAATCTGTGTGAGCTAGAAGCTGATCCTTGGATATAAATGCTTTAAATAGTTCTTTTTTCTTTTTTAAGGTGTTCAATAAAGTCAGACATTTTTGAGTAATTGGAGTGATTGTATTTGGCTATTAGTGCTTCAGAGTTAGTGGTCCTGAACTGCAGGGTAGCTGAAAAGTAAGCTTTGCGCCCCAAAAGGTCCAACCTCTTCTAGTCTTGGTAATATGGGGTGAATCTGGAATGGTTGTCTACACCACTCATTTACAGCCTTTACCACCAGAGAGTTTGGTGTGGGGTCTGAAAATAGAAATTCTATCCCTTTGGAAGGGACATAGTATTTTTTATCTGCTCTTTTGCAGGTGGGAGGAATTGTTGCTGGGGTCTTGCATATGGTCTTGGCTGGGTCCATGAGAGACTCATTTATTGAGAGGGCAATCTTTGAGAAGGCTGAAGTTTGGAGGATGTCCAGCAACTTATGTTGTAACTCTGCAACTTCTCCCAGTGGTATCTCCAGGAAATCTGCAATCCTCTTAAATCCTTCCTGGAACAGTTTAAAGTCATCCCCTGTCATGGGAGATAGGGGCAGAATAGCTTAATCGGGAGAGGAAGATGAAAAATTGGCAGCTGGTTTGATTTCCTGAGTCTCCAAGTCCTTGACTGCCTCTTCCAGAGCTTCAGAGGGCCCAGGAACAGAGGGTGAATGGGAATGCCTTGACTTCTCCTTGAGTGGACTGGGAGGTTTAGGATAGTGTTGGCAGTACGCTGCCCATGGACACAGGCACCAACTTCTCCTGGTGCCAGTGGGTGCTCGCTCCCCCCCCCCGCCCTTTGCCCCTACCCCGCCTCCATTCCAACCCCTTCCCCAAAGTCCCTGCCCCAACTCCGCCCCCTCCCTGCCCCTATTGGACTCCTTCCCCAAATCCCCGCTCTGGCCCTGCCTCCTTCCTTGAGCGCGCTGTGTTTCTGTTCCTCCCCTCTCCCTCCCACAGCTTGTTACACTGCGAAACAGCTGTTTCACGGCAGCAATCCCTGGGAGGAGAAGCAGGGACTTGGCACGCGCAGGGTAGGAGGTGGCAGAGGTGAGCTGGGATGGGGAGCTTGGCTGCCAGTGGACGCAGAGCTCCAACCAATTTTTCCCCCTGGGTGCTCCAGCCCTGGAGCACCCACGGAGTCGGTGCCTATGCCCATGGATCCAAGTAAGGCTACTGTGGTGGAAAAGGCATAGGTGTCAGCATCCATGAGTTATACCTATCTCATGGAACTGGAAGGGACCTTGAAGGTCATTGAGTCCAGTCCCCTGCCTTCACTAGCAGGACCAAGTACTGATTTTGCCCCAGATCCCTAAATGGCCCCTTCAAGGACTGGACTCACAACCCTGGGTTTAGCAGGCCAATGCTCAAACCACTGAGCTATCCCTCCACCCTAGTTTCAGGTCTTCGGTAGTATGCATGGGGACTGTGGTGGAAGTGCTCTAGTAGCTGTGTGGATAGGCAAGGAGTGACGGCAAGAGCAGATTTCTCCTTCATCTTTATCCTCATCCTTGTCACTGGATAAAGGAGGAGCTGAACTGGGAGATGGGGTAAGTTGGCGTGGTACCAAGCGCGCTGGAGTAAAGTTGGTACCGAGGAGTGGAGATTCCAGTGTTGAAGAGACCAGAAGATCTTTATGGCAAAGAAATTGCTGCGGTACTAAGAAGGATGTCGTCGGCAGTACCAATGCCTTTACCACATCTGCAGGTGCCAAGAGTCATGTGCTACCACTGCCAAGCTGCTTGGTGCTGCATGGTTGAGCAGCTCCAGTGGCACCTTTTTCCAGCCAGCCTGTTTAGAGTCTTTGTCTTGCACGGTACCCATGCTACTAGGTGGTCCCACTACCCCAGAAGTGGACAGTCTTGGTGCAGTCAGTACTGATGGGGTTTGATGGGTTGGAGAATGTCTCTTTTTGGTGGATTCCCAAGGAGGGGAGTTTGGAGTCAGTTTCTTTACCGCCTTTTTGGTGGAATGCTCCTTCTGCTTAGAAGGTGGTGGAGAACCACTGTCAGATGCCACGACTGGAGGTTGGTTCCCAAGAGGGGTCTGGGCACAGAGACTTCTCTATCATGAGGGATTTTAGCTGTAGCTTCCTTGCTTTCCTGGTGTGAGTAAAATGGAATCTTAAAGCAAAACTGTCTAGTCACACTGCAACAATACCGTCACCTTGTAACATTGCATTTTACCAGTTGATTGAAGAGAGAAATAATGATCTTATGTACAACAACAGGGGTAGGCAACCTATGGCACACGAGCTGATTTTCAGTGGCACTCACACTGCCCAGGTCCTGGCCACCAGTCCGGAGGGCTCTGCATTTTAATTTAATTTTAAGTGAAGCTTCTTAAACATTTTAAAAACCTTATTTACTTTACATACAACAGTTTAGTTATATATTATAGACTTATATGAAGAGACCTTCTAAAAAGGTTAAAATGTATTACTGGCACACGAAACCTTAAATTAGAGTGAATAAATGAAGACTCGGCACACCACTTCTGAAAGTTTGCTGACCCCTGTACAACAAGAAGGTTCTTCTCCTGTACAAGTTGCTACAAACATATAAAATCCTACTTCCTCAGATGCAGAAACTGAGTCAACCTGCTAGAGACACTGTCCTCACTCCAGCAGCAAAGGACTCTGTTCCGCACTGCAACTCTTTTTATATGGGCTGCTGACCCTGGATGGCTGCTCCCTGAAGTGCTTCTCTTGATTGGCTCCACTCCATGCAATCTCTCTGTCATTTAGAGGACTCACCTTCACTTCCTGGGGTAGAGCATGGTAGGACCCCGGGGCCTCCCTTAACCCCTTTCACTTCTGTGTGGTGTGGACATCCCATCACATAGTGCAATAACATTAGCTGAGGCTATCCTAGCTACTAGTAATCTGAAGCAGGAACTTAAGTCATTCAAATGTTTTGCAGATATTCTTCTGGCGAGTGAACCTGGTGAATAGCTGTCAAATGAACAAGTGGTTGTGTATAATGCCACTTCTAATTCTTTGGTCTGAAATAGCCAAAATGAAAGCCCCAGAATATTATCCAAAGCCCAATGATTGTAGTTTACACAGGTCACCTGCCTTTGTACCCCAATTAATGCAGGAGGTTTTGTCCTTTGGTTGATAAAGAGGTGCATAATTCAGCCAGCAATGAGTATCACCCTTCAGAAGACATTCAAAGAAGGTGATTCTTAGTTGAGGAATACATACAAAATTATTACACCACTGTCCATGACCAATTTTCCCTCCACAGAACTGTGTACATGCCAAGGCAATGAATACTGGATAACCCATGCACTCTTGACAGAGATCCTAATGATGAACAAGATGATGATAATGATGTTGACTAAAAATATCACCAGCACTATTACATTTCAATAATACCTGTAAAAATTTATTATTAGAGTTTATTTTACCCTTTAGATTGTTGTTATGTTGCTTTGAAGTCAGAAAGCAATCCAATTTTATGTCTTGAAATAATACACGGAGACAGTAAATTAACAGAAACAAATGCACTATATAAAGTGGTCATTTTAATGTGTTGATGGTATCATTGTTTATGCCTGCTTCTATGGTAATAACACCATTTGACAACTCGTCATCATAGCTCATCTTAAAGAGACATAATTAGCTTTCAAATGATGTGCATATACGTAGAGAGGGTACACAGGTTGATCAAATCATTGGTGTCTGCTGTTCACCTAACACCAACATTTAAAGGACTAGAGGTACCATACTGTCTTCTTTATCTAAGAAAGGTAATCCAGAATTACGGTTTCATTATTTACAAGGATTCTGTATATTTTCACTGTCTGTACGTAAATACTGACTAAAGTATATACAAAAGTTCTAACTCCACCTGTCCACTGAATTTAATATATAACTTTTTACTGCCTTTCTAATGTAATTTTTTTAAGTCTCATATAATATGTATTTAGTTTTGCCATTATAAACTAAGCCACAATTGCAGGGATTATGCAGAACATGGTTTATTTAAATAGTAAAAGAATATGAACTCTAAAATCTTTGGACACTACCAAACTATAGCTGTTTCACTAAACTAAATTAAAGGGCCTCAACACCACTCAATTTGTTCTAAGAATCTTGGATTATAAATTAGAATATGTTTATTTAGGTTTATAAAATATAAAAGGACAGCCACCCAACATCCTGGGCACCTATACACAACTTTATTTAAAATAAAATCATAATGGTGTGGACATCTCACCAAATACATATACTTCAAACAATCATAAAATAAGGTCCCTTCCCAACTGGTAAGACTATAAGGACCCTCCATTCTCAGCTAACCTCTCCACAACCACCTATGAAAAGAGATGCAGCATCCCTGAAAGACTAACAGGTATGGGATATTTTGGACTGCAAAAGAAGAATTCCAAACTCAAGGATCCCTTATGGAGAAAGCTGTGCCTGGAACTACCACTTGTGTATATTGCCTATGCTGATCTCAATGGAGCAGTATGGCATAGAGAGACAGGCAAACTCAGATAATCAGCTTCTAACCCATTTGGAAATGTACAGATTAAAGCCAACACCTTGAATTCACCTGGACACTTGTCACCATTAACTGCAGATCATGAAACACTGGTATAATGTGCTGCTGGCAAAAAAATGTACTTAATGATCAGCCTGCTGCATTCTTAATTTACTTTAGTTTCTGAGTGGTCTTTTGTTTATGACTACCTAAAATTTCCTCTACTTGTTTAATAAAACAGATTTTGAAACATTTCCAATGCACTATTAATTGAAATAATAGGTGCAGTTAGAGATTTGCTCAGAAGTTGCAGAATTTGCAAAAACAAAAACTCACACCAAAAAGATAACAAGCAAAAACCACCCAAATGTTTTCTCTACATTCAAAAAATTTTGCTAATCATTTCTCTTTGATTTGTTTTATAATGATTTATTATGCATACACACTCTCACATATGTAGGTAATGCATCTAAAAATTGCAGCTCTATCTTCCTAGAATCCTACCATAAGCCTATGCAGCATAACCAGCATCAAACAAGCAGAAAAAATAATCTCTGTTAATGGAGGGCATACTTAATGGTTCCAGTATTGAGAACAACAATCATTCAAAATGATGAGATTGTTAAAATTATAGGTTTGGAGGTTTTGTTTTATTTCCCTTCTGGTTTATTTTTACCCTTTGGTCATATTATAAAGCTTTTCTCTGCAACCATGAAGGCTAGAAGCCATTTTAAACAAAACAAAAACAATCAAAATTAAAAAAAACAAACCCAAAACCACCCAAGAAAACCAGTATAATCAACAACAAAAACAACATTAAAAGCTCTGATTCTCACATAATCGCATGGACTCCAGAAGTTGGAGTTTTAAGAAGAATACCAAATATCACAAGAATGGCAACTTCATGAGTTCATTGGAAACAACTATTTGTTGCAATTCAGATTCATTGACCATCTTAGGTCCCTGTGTTACCTTCCTAACTGGAGTGAATTGACAGCTGTAGTTCTCCAGCAGCTATTCTTACTACATGTTTGCCAACTCACACATGCAAAAATTCTCAATAAATGGGGATCACTGCCTCTAAATGTGTCAGATGTAATTGTGTAGTAAGAAAATTACAAAGTACCACTAATAATTAGTTGTGTAAATCCATTTCAATTTTCGTCCCCACAATATTCTATCAATAATGGAAGAATTGAACCTAATTCCGCTTTTCCATATTAAGGAGCTCTTGAAGGAGCAGAACTTAGTAGTCAAGTTGTTACTACTTAAGTTATACAGACTGTGTTGGAAAGATTCAGCTTGTCCCAAGAGGTATATACGAAACCAGGAGTTCTCATACAGGGATACATCAACCACTATTGATGTATGAAGAGCACGCTGGTGAACATGGCTCCTTTTTTTCTAGTTGCTTCATTACTTTAATAGATCATTAAAAATGCATTACATTCTTTCCTAATATTTCTTTTCCATGTAAGTGAATTCTAAGATTTCAAGCCGAAAGCGAAGTGTCCATGAATTAATTTCCTACATTTTATAAATATATGGCCCAGCTATGGAAAAAATTGAGCATTCTTGTGCTAAATAACCCTCTGTGACACTTCAAGAAAGGTATAGCATGTATTCCCCAAAGCTCCTGCTGCCATCTACCAAGTGAGCCACCTACAGTGCTACATTGTGGCAGTGTGACCTTAAGCACTCAAGAACCACTAGCAAAAAGCATTCTACAAATGTGTAGAAGAGGGAAGTGGGAAGGGAAGGAGAAAGTTTGGAGGCTCCCTGCCCATTCTCCCACACTCTGTCACACACCTACATAAGACCAGCCAGAATTTTGTCCAAAGTATTAAAAACAAACAAAAATGATTATGAAAAATTAAAGTTTTTTTTTAAAGAACAATTACTTACCTTGCAGTAACTGTGGTTCTTCCAGACTTGTTGTCCACATGGACTCTACTCTTTGTTCACATGTGCACCATGCACAAGAGATCACATTCTTTGGCCAGCAGTGTCCACTGGGGCCGTGTCTGCACCCTAGATATCCTTGCATCCCCCCCATCAAAGACATAATGGGTGAAGGGGTCCAACCTTCCCTCAGTTCCTTTGCCAATTCAGAATTCTAGAGGAGGACTTCATATTAGCCTGAAAGGAGGGTGGGTTATGGAAATCTATCACAATTACTATAAGGTAAGTAACTGCATTTTCTTCTTCAAGTAACTGTCCATGTGGATTCCACTACTGTTGACTACTTTGCTTGAAGATGGGAACAAGGGTACAAGATGGGAACAAATAATGATTGCAGGACAGACCTACCACAACAGGCATCTCATCTGGAAGCCTGTCAAAGAATAATGTCTTGTAAATGTGTCAGTTCAGCTCTATATAGCAGCCCTGAGAATTTCAGAAATAAGGACACTCTTCATGTAGGATACGCTGCCTGAGGTCTAGTGGAATGAGCTACTCTCATCTGAAGGCTGGCTGACAAGTAGACTTTACATCCAAACAGGTCAAGCTTTTCCCCTAGGTGTTGATATGGGAAACTCTAGTTGTCTGGACTTCTTGCCAGCTGCTACAAAAAGAGATCCTGACACTGGCTGAAAATAAGAGTACTCAAATTGGAAGAAACCCTGAAAGGGAGGTTCAATAGCTACTAGGTTGTCTACCCCAGGGTACTCAGTTAGGGCCAAGGTTGAGAGGGATATGAATACTGGATTGGTGACTAGAGAGAGAATACTAGGGGGGCTGTTCTCTATGTGAAATATTTGATTATTTACAAAGTGTAACAGTGCAAAGCAAAGTGGGGAGGAAGAACAGTAAAAGACAAATGGAAATAACCCAGAATAAATGCTGCACAGAGTGAATGAAGTTACTTAAAAATGTCCTCTGGTCTAAGAATTCTAAAAAAAAAAAATCCTTAATCTTTTGATAATCTTGCCTTTCCTTTTCCTTCATAACGTTATGAATGACTGATTAACCTGGTACAATATGTTGCAACTCTGAATTAGGTACTCCCTGATAAGGAAATGAGCAAATCTGTGGTTGCCAAAGTGAAGACAATATAGTGAAAGACTGATACATCCAATTATTTTTCACATTCTTCGTTAAATTAAATGTTTGTTCTATAAATCAGCATTAGCACCTCGCCCAAACACTATACTGCAGGAATCTTGCTCTCCTTTGAAAACAGAGAACCAGATGTCTCAAAGTGAAAAAGCAATTTATACACTCCTACTGCTTAAATCTCAGTAGAGATCATGATGAATTAGGACATATCTGTGTGTTTGTTCATGAGGAGTTACTTTTATGGAATCAAATCAAATGACTCTGTTAAGGGAGAAACCAATAGGAAACAAACCAATGGCAAAAATAAGACACCTGGGGTAAATAAGTTGGGGGCTGGGCTAGATTGGGGCTGGGACAGGGACACCCCTTCCCCAGCCGGTACCTGGCTGCAGCGGGTCCCTGGGCGGGTTCCCGGAGTGCCTGTGTGGCCCTAATAAGGCTGCTGAGCAGCCACACATCTTACAGGAAACTTAAGTGCAAGGTCATGCATTTAGGGACTAACAACAAAATTTTTTGCTAAACGCTTGGGACATATCATTTGGAAGTGACAGAGGAGGAGAAAGACCTGGGTGTATTGGTTTATAACAGGATGACTATGACCCACCAATGTGATGTAACTGTGAAAAAAGGCCAATGCAGTCCTAGGATGCATCAGGTAGGCATTTCCAGTAGAGATAGAAAGGTGTTAGTACTGTTATACAAGGCACTGGTGACATCTCATTTGGAATAGTGTGTGCAATTTTGGTCTCCAATGTTTAAGAAAGATGAATTCAAGCTAGAACAGATGTAGGGAAGAGCTACTTAGGATGATCTTAAGAACGGAAAACCTACCTTATGAGAGGAGACTCAGAGTTTGGCTTGTTTAGCCTAACCAAAAGAAGGCTGAGTGGAGATATGACTGCTCTTTATAAATACATCAGAGGGATAAATACCAGGAAGGGAGATCAGTTATTTAATTAAGTGCCAATACGGACACGAGACCAAAAGGATATAAACTGGCCATCAACAAATTTGGGCTTGAAATTAGATGAATGTTTCTAACCATGAGAGGAGTGAAGTTCTGGAACAGCCTTACAAGGGATGCAGCGGGGGCAAAAAACCTAACTGGTTTCAAGACTGAACTTGATAAGTTTATGGAGGGGATGGTATGATGAGACTGCCTACAGTCCCATGTAGCCGATCTGCAACTGCTAGCAGCAAATGTCTCTAATGGCTAGTGATGGGAGACTTGATGGGGAGGAATCTGAGTTACTATAGAGAATTCTTTCCCAGGTGTCTGATTGGTGGGTCTTGCCCACATGTTCAAGATCACCATATTTGGGATTGGGAAGGAATTTTCCCCTGGGTCAGATTGGCAGAGACCCTGGGTTTTTTTGCCTTCCTTTGCAGCATTGGGTACAGGTCATTTGAATGTTTAAACTAGTGTAAATGGTGGATTCCTTGTAACTTGGAGTCTTTAAATCATGATTTTAGAACTTCAGTAACTCAGCCAGAGGGTAGGGGTCTATTACAACAGTTGGTAGGTGAGGTCCTGTGGCCTTCAACGTCCTGGAGGTCAGACTAGATCATCATGATGGTCCTTCCTGCCCTTAAAGCAGTGGTCCCCAACCTTTTCGTCTGGCAGGCGCCAGACGAAGGACCATGGCGGTGGTCGAGCATCTGCTGAAATGCCGCTGAAATTCGGCGGCATTTCGGTAGATGCTCGACTGCTGACCAGGACGTGGGCGCATTTAAATGCCCCCGCGGGCATCAGGTCTTCAGTGGGTTTACAGGTGTCAAATACAGTTGGCCTGTTGGATTAAGGCAACTGAGGGGCTGCAGCCCAGAGATCCAGTCTGAGAGTGGATGGACTTTGTGTTTCTACTCTGAGTGAGATGCAGGAAGCCAGATGTGTCACCTATGGAGTAACACTTCAGAGGACTAAAAAGGGTCTAAGGTGCAGTTTGTTCTATAACTGTGACAGAACCTCTCTGTTAAACTTGTATGTACGACTATAATAAGAAAGATTTGTGCCTATACATGTTCTCTTGTCTGTGCACAGTTGCTAATTACTACACTTAGGGTTTCTTTGTGTGTGTTCCAGGAACAGCTACCCCATTTTTACTTCACTTTTATTCTCAGTTAGCTTAAGACATGTTTAAAAGTTCACATTAGTACTCACTAAACCCACATCCAGTTACACTGTTCAGTTTAGTTCCACCTTCTCTTACTGTATGAAGACAAATAATCTGATGTCAAAAGTTCCTTATTAAAGCAGAATAATTAACTGGAGAGTGGGCTTTACTAGCTTTAAGGATTTCTGGTTGCAGCAACAGGGACAATTTAATTTCTAAACCGATTTAAAACTACATGTCTTAAAAATGAGGGAAGATGAATAAGTTTTAAAAGAAAATGTTTCTTTCATTTTAAGAAATACAAATGTATAACAGTTAAATTGGTTGAGATAATTACTTTAAAATGTATTCCTTCACTGGCTTCAGAATATTCCTGCCCCCCACTCTCCATCTTGAATTTCCATCAATTCACTGAAAAATTATGTCAGATTGTTATTTCTAGTGTGACAAAAACAATCATGTTATACAATATTCTATTTGTTGCTAAACCTTAGCAGCAGAAATACTGTTACACTATGCTTCATTACTACTACTAGAGATTCATTTTATATTTTTATGTTAATAATTAAAATTACTCAACATTGTTAATCATGTAAGACACAAAATATTTTTTCTATTATCTTGTCATTGTCAGAAGTAAAAGCTATTTAATACAAAATAATTGACAAGAAAAGCTGCAGCTGAAATCTCATGATAATACTGTCCTTGGAAGCCAAGAATTTGAGCATAGTTTTGATTTGTTCTGTTATAGACAAGATATACATTTCTTAAACAGTAAAAGCCAAAGTTTCAAAAAATGACCATCATTTGTGCAATGCACTTTCACACACAAATGAGTATAGATACACATCCAATTTGCATTCTTGCACAAGTGCTTTCTATAAATTGCACGTATGCCTATGTCAGCAGACAACTGAATAATTGCAGAAAGGAGGAGGATTTGCAAATAGCAACACTCAAACTGCTAGGTTCATGAAGGACTGATTTTATGTGTCTGAGGAGTTTTTGGATTCTTTCTGGCTCTTGACTGGAACCATTCTTTTGGGGATTAGAGACAAACCTCTGACAGAATCTCAGCCCAACAGAGAGGAATTGAAACCTGATTTTAGGAAATTTCCATTTTTCTAAAATCAACAAACTTCTTCAGGACATGATCAATCCATAAGAACTAATATTTTCTATGATAAAAAAAATACTGTCCCCCAAATTCTTTAAGTGGAATAGAACTTCTTATTCTTCCACCTGGTATAGTTTAATTGAGGCCGTATTTATGTAGTGGTTGTGCTTGGGGTAATACACAAAGCCACATACCCTCATCCCATGCAATATGCAGCCTTAACTGTAACCATAATTATTATACAGCAATTCACACACATGTGATTTCTATTCTACAATTTCTATATAAAAAAACTTACTACCAAATTTAGAGAGAGAGAAGGTAGGTGAGGTAATAACTTTGATTGAAGCAACTTCAGTTGATGGAAGGGACAACTTTTGAGCTTCAGAGTTCTTCCTCATTTCCAAATTTAGAATAATCATGAAGCTATTATTTGCAAGTAAATACTATTATCTCAATAATACACACTAATATAAAACCATATATGGAACTATGTAATACGTAATTTACAATAAATGTTCAACCCAGATGAACATGTAATCATTAATCATTGGAGATAAAGCTTCATGTTCATTGTTCAGGATGAGGGCAGAGATGTGTGGGCTATGGATACTGGAAGGGAATTAGCTGAGCCTGAGAATGTGTTCTGATAAGTGTAAAACAAATGATGTGCAGAATGCTTTATCTACCTATATTTTGTTTTTTATTCTGTTAATGCAATATGCAATTTTGCAACACCACCACATTATATATTTTTATTTCTACATACAAAAAAATAGCTTATATTGACTAAAGAGTTCTGTTTTTTTTAGGGTTTAGATACTTTTACTTATTGGGTACAAAAACCTATGTATGTTGTTCGCTATATGTATAAGAAGGAAAGTCTCTGACCTTCACAGTCTCCTTAGTTAGTAAAATGTCATGTCACCATGTTTAGGTACAGAGTATAATATTTATAGGTAAATCTACCTATTTGCAAGTAATAGACTCCATCTTCCCCAAATATTTAGTAATATAATTGTTGATTGTTAGAATATAGACAAAAATACATTTTAAGGTTGCATTAATTAAATTACAAATATTTTTAGTTCTTTGTTTCAGAAAGTAAGACCTGAATGGGTCATTACTGCTGTAATTTCAAAATACATAATTTCTGATTAGGTTAATGTCAATATGCCATGACCAAAAATGATGACAAGCACTATTTTAGCCTGAAATGACTGAAGAGTTATTATTGTCTCTTGTTTTAATGAGACACACAAGGTATGTAAGGTAATATCTTTTATTCAACCCATGTCTGTTGGTGCAAGGTTCAAGTTTCCAAGCTTCACAGAGCTCGCCTTTTGAAGGTATTGTGCAGGTTTCCTTTGAAGACATGGACTAAGAAGTCAGATATGGAGTGATAACTTTGTGAAAAGTGTTTGCCAATAGGTGATAGTGTTTTTGTCTTTTATAATTTTTCTGTGTGAGTTCATACCAGAGTATAGCGGTTGTCTGGTTTCAACACATAGTGGTTGGGGCATCTGATGCACTGAATGAGGTACACCACAGGTTGTGATAGGCACTCATGAATCTTAAAAGTGGTCACTCCATATGTGACCTCTGAGTCTCTACTCTCAAAGGAAACCTACACAACACTTTCGAAAGACGAGCCTGCAAACTTAAATTGATAACTCTGCTAAGATACTAAAAAAACATGGACTCCAAGACATTGGCTTTATGGCTAATTACAATTTGTAACATATCCCACTGCCTGCTAAGCCCTTAATTGGCCACTTAATATTAAGTGTCTCCTACATCATGAGTTCTCAAACTTTTTCTTTCTGAGGCCCCCCTCAACAGGATATAAAAACTCCATGGCCCAGCTGGACAGGGTCAACCTTTGGCATAGGCATAGTTTGACTTTTATTTTGGTGGTGAGGGGTCAAGGGCGAACAGGGCTTGAGCTAGCACTGCACAGTGAGGTCCAGGGAGAGAGTGAGTGTCACCTCCATCCCCTGATTCACCTCAGCAGGCCACCAGCCTGTCTGGGCTGTGGGGGGACTCCACCACAAATATATAACTTAAAGTGGTGACTCAGCTCAAAAAGTTTGAAAACCACTCAGGGTTCAGGGAGAGAGGGGTAGCTAGCAGCTGTGTGTGGACAGGGGGGTAGCTAGGGGCTGTGTGCAGGCAGGAGAGTAACTCAGGGTTCAGGGGGAGAAGAGCAGCTAGGGGCTGTGTGCGGGCTGGGGGGATAGCTCAGGGTTCAGGGGGAGAGGAGCAGCTAGGGACTGTGTGCAGGCTGGGGTGTAGCTTAGGGTGCAGGGAGAGAAGGGCAGCTAGGGGCTGTTTGTAGGCTGGGAGGTAGGTCAGGGTTCAGGGGGAGAGGGGTAGCTAGGGGCTATGTGCTGGGAGAGCTCCCCCTGCAGTGACTGCTCCCTGAGGACTCTGCCTTCCTGGAACCAGGTACCCTCACCCAGACAGCTCTTGCCGGTTGTGTGAGCAGTCAAAGGGGGCTGGGAGCTGAGGAGCAGCCACAGCCTTGACCACCAGCAGCAGAATAGGGAATGCCACAGCTGCCCAATCCATAGCACCACTAGCCAGAGGGGCAGCTGCCCCACCCTGGCTGGCTCTGGCTTCCCATCTAGGACCTGGCCAGGTCCTGAGGGAAAGAGGGAGGGCTGGAGTTGTCCCGGGGCTGCCCCACTCTGGGTAAGGCACTGAAGTTTGGGGAGGCAACATCCATGTGACCCCCAACTCTGACCATGGGCTCAGAGCTTCTGATCGCAGGGAGCACTGGAGCTCCTGGTTTCAGCCCTATGCAGCACCATTCCTGGCTCCCAGCTTCTGCCCTGCGTTGCTCCTGGCTTCAGATAGAAGGGGGGCAGGGCTCTTAGCTTCAGTCCTGGGGTGGGGGTGGGGAGGGGAAGGAGGACAGGTTGTCTTATATCATGTGTGAATGTCCTATGTTTAACAATCTGTCCCAACTTCTGTTTTGGTCAGATACTCTGGTTGTCTTCTCCAGACCTGAAGAAGAGCCCTGTGAAGCCTGAAACCTTGTACTTTACATGAACAGACACTGGTCCAATAAAAGGTATTTCCTTACCTACGTTGTCTCTCTCATATCCTGGAACCAACACGGCACAACAATATAGCAAACTATGGAAGATATCTTATTTTAAAGCAGAGAGGTAGAAAATACCTCCGGTCTGCAAGAAAACAATTATGAAACTGTTGGGGGTGGGGATTATTCTCCTCTGTTCCACAGAATAACATTTAAGCAGGGTAAATTTTAAGGGAGTTTGGTACTTTAGAAAAGCTTAACTTAAATACAGTATCTGGTTATTGT
Organism: Chelonoidis abingdonii; assembly: GCF_003597395.2. Lineage (NCBI taxonomy): Eukaryota > Metazoa > Chordata > Testudines > Testudinidae > Chelonoidis > Chelonoidis abingdonii. The sequence continues at coordinate 207,487,285 of NC_133770.1, forward strand.
TTTGTTTTAAATAAAGTCTGCCTATGAGGTAACATGAGTTACTTTGCAAATTATATGAACATTTTGTGTTGGGTGGACATCTACATTCATTATTTTCATTTACTTTCTCTCCTTAGCCCTTAGAGGCTTCTGTCAGGCAACCACATCATACTCAGGACTAGCCCTGGATTTTTATGGGCCAATCAATGTATTTCATGGACTATCACGATAATATCTCTTAAGAGTAAATGCAAGTGTTCACCACCTTGCTGGCCTGAGGAACTTGAAACCCAGATCTGAATTCTCCTTGCAGTGCAATGTGCTAACACTACTAGGCAGGCCTAAAATTGGAAGTCACTTAGCACAAAACGAAAAACTCCTTTACATTATGATGTTATATATTCTGACTGTGCCATCATTAATGCAAGAAAAGTATTTTATCTTTATTCTATAAATATTTTATTTATCCAGCATATAGCAATCACATTCCACTACAATGCTTTCTGCCCTGTGCACAGTCATAAAGCCATTCCTGAAACTTGGACTCTCAGTTAAAAGCATAGCATGATAATAGTTTATTATTTCTTCACTGCATACTATTGCCACTCATGATGGTTGTAAGTGAGCATGACCCTCCACATACCTTTCCAATGAACAATATACACATATTGCAGATGCTACCGCTGCTGCTACAAGAAACTGAGGCCCACAGCCAGTAAAGGGAATATTCTGCTGCTGAACTAAGGCCAGGTCTACACTGCGACTTTAAATCGGTTTAATGGCCGATATACCGATTTAACGCTGTATCCGTTCACACGACGTCGTCATTAATATCGAGTTAACCGCCTCCTTAAATCGATTTCGGAACTCCTCCCAAACGAGAGGAGTAGCGCTAAATTCG